>NW_027315768.1:35163805-35291305 GCF_026437365.1 Eucyclogobius newberryi
AAAGAGAAGAAAAGAGAGGAGGAAAAGAGAAGAAAAGAGGAGAAAAGAGAGGAGAAAAGAGACGGAAAGAGGAGAAAAGAGAGGAGAAAAGAGAAGAAAAGAGGAGAAAAGAGATGAGAAAAGAGAAGAAAAGAGGAGAAAAGAGGAGAAAAGAGAGGAGAAAAGAGAGGAGAAAAGAGAGGAGAAAAGAGGAGAAAAGAAAAGAGGAGAAAAGAGAGGAAAAGAGGAGAAAAGAGAGGAGAAAGGAGAAGAAAAGAGGAGAAAAGAGAGGAGAAAAGAGAAGAAAAGAGAGGAGAAAAGAGAAGAAAAGAGAAGAAGAGAGGAGAAAAGAGAAGAAAAGAGGAGAAAGGAGAAGAAAAGAGGAGAAAAGAGAGGAGAAAAGAGAAGAAAAGAGAGGAGAAAAGAGAAGAAAAGAGAAGAAAAGAGAAGAAAAGAGGAGAAAAGAGAGGAGAAAAGAGGAGAAAAGAGAGGAGAAAAGAGGAGAAAAGAGAAGAAAAGAGGAGAAACGAGAGGAGAAAAGAGAGGAGAAAAGAGGAGAAAAGAAAAGAAAAGAGGAGAAAAGAGAGGAGACAAGAGAAGAAAAGAGGAGAAAAGAGAGGAGAAAAGAGGAGAAAAGAAAAGAAAAG
This sequence comes from Eucyclogobius newberryi, assembly GCF_026437365.1. Taxonomy (NCBI): domain Eukaryota; kingdom Metazoa; phylum Chordata; class Actinopteri; order Gobiiformes; family Gobiidae; genus Eucyclogobius; species Eucyclogobius newberryi. The sequence continues at coordinate 35,164,432 of NW_027315768.1, forward strand.
AGGAGAAAAGAGAAGAAAAGAGAGGAGAAAAGAGGAGAAAAGAGAGGAGAAAAGAGAAGAAAAGAGGAGAAAAGAGAGGAGAAAAGAGGAGAAAAGAGAGGAGAAAAGAGAAGAAAAGAGGAGAAAAGAGAAAAAGAGAGGAGAAAAGAGAAGAAAAGAGGAGAAAAGAGGAGAAAAGAGAGGAGAAAAGAGAAGAAAAGAGAAGAAAAGAGGAGAAAAGAGAGAAGAAAAGAGAGGAGAAAAGAGAAGAAAAGAGGAGAAAAGAGAGGAGAAAAGAGGAGAAAAGAAAAGAAAAGAGGAGAAAAGAGAGGAGAAAAGAGAAGAAAAGAGGAGAAAAGAGAAGAAAAGAGGAGAAAAGAGAGGAGAAAAAAGAAGAAAAGAGGAGAAAAGAGAAGAAAAGAGAGGAGAAAGGAGAAGAAAAGAGGAGAAAAGAGAGGAGAAAAGACAGGAGAAAAGAGAAGAAAAGAGGAGAAAAGAGAGGAGAAAAGAGGAGAAAAGAGAGGAGAAAAGAGAAGAAAAGAGGAGAAAAGAGAAAAAGAGAGGAGAAAAGAGAAGAAAAGAGGAGAAAAGAGGAGAAAAGAGAGGAGAAAAGAAAAGAAAAGAGAAGAAAAGAGGAGAAAAGAGAGGAGAAAAAATTAGAAAAGAAAAGAAAAGAGGAGAAAAGAGAAGAAAAGAGGAGAAAAGTGGAGAAAAGAGAGGAGAAAAGAGAAGAAAAGAGAGGAGAAAAGAGAAGAAAAGAGGAGAAAAGAGAGGAGAAAAGAGAAGAAAAGAGAGGAGAAAGGAGAAGAAAAGAGGAGAAAAGAGAGGAGAAAAGACAGGAGAAAAGAGAAGAAAAGAGGAGAAAAGAGAGGAGAAAAGACAGGAGAAAAGAGAAGAAAAGAGGAGAAAAGAGAGGAGAAAAGAGAGGAGAAAAGAGGAGAAAAGAGAAGAAAAGAGGAGAAAAGAGAAAAAGAGAGGAGAAAAGAGAAGAAAAGAGGAGAAAAGAGAGGAGAAAAGAGAGGAGAAAAGAGAAGAAAAGAGAAGAAAAGAGGAGAAAAGAGAGGAGAAAAAATTAGAAAAGAGAAGAAAAGAGGAGAAAAGAGAAGAAAAGAGGAGAAAAGTGGAGAAAAGAGAGGAGAAAAGAGGAGAAAAGAGAGGAGAAAAGAGACGAAAAGATAGGAGGAAAGAGAAGATAAGAGGAGAAAAGAGAGGAGAAAAGAGAAGATAAGAGGAGAAAAGAGAGGAGAAAAGAGGAGAAAAGAGAGGAGAAAAGAGACGAAAAGATAGGAGGAAAGAGAAGATAAGAGGAGAAAAGAGAGGAGAAAAGAGAAGATAAGAGGAGAAAAGAGAGGAGAAAAGAGGAGAAAAGAGAGGAGAAAAGAGGATAAAATAGAGGAGAAAAGAGAAGAAAAGAGAGGAGAAAAGAGAAGAAAAGAGGAGAAAAGAGAGAAGAAAAGAGGAGAAAAGAGAAGAAAAGAGAATAAAAGAGTAGAAAAGAGAGGAGAAAAGAGAAGAAAAGAGGAGAAAAGAGAGGAGAAAAGAGAAGAAAAGAGGAGAAAAGAGAGGAGACAAGAGAAGAAAAGAGGAGAAAAGAGAGGAGAAAACAGAAGAAAAGAGGAGAAAAGAGAGGAGAAAAGAGAAGAAAAGAGGAGAAAAGAGAAGAAAAGAGGAGAAAAGAGGAGAAAAGAGAGGAGAAAAGAGAAGAAAAGAGGAGAAAAGAGAGGAGAAAAGAGAAGAAAAGAGGAGAAAAGAGAGGAGAAAAGAGAAGAAAAGATAAGAAAAGAGGAGAAAAGAGAGGAGAAAAGAGAAGAAAAGAGGAGAAAAGAGAAGAAAAGAGAAGAAAAGAGGAGAAAAGAGAGGAGAAAAGAGAAGAAAAGATGAGAAAAGAGGAGACAAGAGAAGAAAAGAGGAGAAAAGAGAGGATAAAAGAGACGAAAAGAGGAGAAAAGAGAGGAGAAAAGAGAAGAAAGGAGGAGAAAAGAGGAGAAAAGAGAGGAGAAAAGAGAAGAAAAGAGGAGAAAAGAGAGGAGAAAAGAGAAGAAAAGATGAGAAAAGAGGAGAAAAGAGAAGAAAAGAGGAGAAAAGAGTGGGGAAAAGAGAAGAAAAGAGGAGAAAGAGGAGAAAAGAGAGGAGAAAAGAGGAGAAAAGAGAGGAGAAAAGAGAAGAAAAGAGGAGAAAAGAGAGGAGAAAAGAGAGGAGAAAAGAGACGAAAAGAGGAGAAAAGAGGAGAAAAGAGAGGAGAAAAGAGAAGAAAAGAGAGGAGAAAAGAGGAGAAAAGAGGAGAAAAGAGAGGAGAAAAGAGGCGAAAAGAGAGGAGAAAAGAGAAGAAAAGAGGAGAAAAGAGAGGAGAAAGGAGAAGAAAAGAGGAGAAAAGAGAGGAGAAAAGAGGCGAAAAGAGAGGAGAAAAGAGGAGAAAAGACAGGAGAAAAGAGAAGAAAAGAGAAGAAAATAGGAGAAAAGAGGAGAAAAGAGAGGAGAAAAGAGAAGAAAAGAGAAGAAAAGAGGAGAAAAGAGAGGAGAAAAAAATTAGAAAAGAGAAGAAAAGAGGAGAAAAGAGGAGAAAAGAGAGGAGAAAAGAGAGGAGAAAAGAGGAGAAAAGAGAGGAGAAAAGAGGAGAAAAGAAAAGAAAAGAGAGGAGAAAAGAGAAGAAAAGAGAAGAAAACAGAGGGGAAAAGAGAAGAAAAGAGGTGAAAAGAGAAGAGAAAGGAGGAGAAAAGAGGAGAAAAGAAAGGAGAAAAGAGGAGAAAAGAGAAGAAAAGAGAGGAGAAAGGAGAAGAAAAGAGGAGAAAAGAAGAGAAAAGAGAAGAAAAGAGAGGAGAAAAGAGGAGAAAAGAGAAGAAAAGATAGGAGAAAAGAGGAGAAAAGAAAAGAAAAGAGGAGAGAAGAGAGGAGAAAAGAGAAGAAAAGAGAAGAAAAGAGGAGAAAAGAGGAGACAAGAGAAGAAAAGAGGAGAAAAGAGAGGAGAAAAGAGACGAAAAGAGGAGAAAAGAGAGGAGAAAAGAGAAGAAAAGAGGAGAAAAGAGAAGAAAAGAGGAGAAAAGAGAGGAGAAAAGAGAAGAAAAGAGGAGAAAAGAGAGGAGAAAAGAGAAGAAAAGAGGAGAAAAGAGTGGGGAAAAGAGAAGAAAAGAGGAGAAAAGAGGAGAAAAGAGGAGAAAAGAGAGGAGAAAAGAGAAGAAAAGAGGAGAAAAGAGAAGAAAAGAGGAGAAAAGAGGAGAAAAGAGAGGAGAAAAGAGGAGAAAAGAGAGGAGAAAAGAGAAGAAAAGATGAGAAAAGAGAAGAAAAGAGGAGAAAAGAGAAGAAAAGAGAGGAGAAAAGAGAAGAAAAGAGGAGAAAAGAGAGGTGAAAAAAGGAGAAAAGAGAAGAAAAGAGGAGAAAAGAGAGGAGAAAAGAGAAGAAAAGAGAGGGGAAAAGAGAAGAAAAGAGGAGAAAAGAGAGAGAGAGAGCTCTGCAGGAAGTAAAGCTGTCAGACGCTGAGGAGGAGCAGGTCTGAGGTAGAGGAGGCCGGACCTCAATAGAACTGTAAAAGTGTCAGACGAGGACCAATCAGAGCAGTTTATTTTTATAGAGTTTTAAAATGAACAAATTGTACAATCATCATCTACATATGGATGTATAACATATGTATATATAACATATGGATGTATGACATATGGATATATAACATATGGATATGTAACATATGGATGTATGACATATGGATATATAACATATGGATGTATGACTTATGGATATATAACATATGGATGTGTAACATGGATATATAACATATGGATATATAACATATGGATATGTAACATATGGATATATAACATATGGATATGTAACATATGGATGTGTAACATATGGATATGTAACATATGGATGTATAACATATGGATATATAACATATGGATGTGTAACATATGGATATATACCATATGGATGTATAACATATGGATGTATAACATATGGATATATAACATATGGATGTGTAACATATGGATATATAACATATGGATATATAACATATGGATGTATAACAGATGGATGTATAACATATGGATATATAACATATGGATGTGTAACATATGCATGTATAACATATGGATATATAACATATGGATGTATAACAGATGGATGTATAACATATGGATATATAACATATGGATGTGTAACATATGGATATATAACATATGGATTTGTAACATATGGATATATACCATATGGATGTACAACATATGGATGTATAACATATGGATATATAACATATGGATGTGTAACATATGGATATATAACATATGGATATATAACATATGGATGTGTAACATATGGATATATAACATATGGATATGTAACATATGGATGTATAACAGATGGATGTATAACATATGGATATATAACATATGGATATATAACATATGGATATGTAACATATGGATGTATAACAGATGGATGTATAACATATGGATATATAACATATGGATGTGTAACATATGCATGTATAACATATGGATATATAACATATGGATGTATAACAGATGGATGTGTAACATATGGATGTATAACATATGAATGTGTAACATATGGATGTATAACAGATGGATGTATAACATATGAATGTGTAACATATGGATGTATAACATATGAATGTGTAACATATGGATGTATAACAGATGGATGTATAACATATGGATGTGTAACATATGGATGTATAACATATGAATGTGTAACATATGGATGTATAACAGATGGATGTATAACATATGAATGTGTAACATATGGATGTATAACATATGGATGTATAACATATGAATGTGTAACATATGGATGTATAACATATGGATGTATAACAGATGGATGTATAACAGATGGATGTATAACATATGGATGTATAACATATGGATGTATAACAGATGGATGTATAACATATGGATGTATGACATATGAAGCCTGCGACGACCTAACTTAAATCTGCGTGGGCCCCATGGGAGGACCCCTCTCCCCAGCTCCATCATCGCACTCAAGCGGGCGTGGCTGTGAGAGTCAGATTCCTCACTTCACCATGGACTCTTCCAGGTTTCTGCGCTCATCCCAAAGAGGTTATGCAGTTTTTCCCGGCCAAGAAGGAGGATGAAAGGACAGAAGGAGGGTGTAGGACAGAAGGAGGGCGTAGGACAGAAAGAGGGCGTAGGACAGAAGGAGGGCGTAGGACAGAAGGAGGGTGTAGGACAGAAGGAGGGTGTAGGACAAAAGGAGGGCGTAGGACAGCTCCCAATCAGCACCAGGCGGTCGCATTTAAGCCCTCAGGCAGATGGCTCGACCGCTCAAACCGTACTGCGACCCACCGCCTCCCCAGCTCCTCCTCTGCATTCCCCTCATCATCAACCTTCTCTCCACCACCACCACCACCACCACCAGTCTCCAGGCTCCGGAGGGACACATCTCATTCAATCAGATCATGGAGGGCCCATGATCGCCGTCTTCCACCGGGGTCTGAGCGCCAAATAACCTCCGTAATAAAGCTCGCTAATCGTTCTCTTCTGTGTCCTGTGTCCGAGTCTCTACAGGGTGAAATGGATGTATGACATATGGATATATAACATATGGATGTATAACATATGTATAACATATGTATAACATATGTATAACATATGGATGTATAACATATGTATAACATATGTATGTATAACATATGTATAACATATGTATAACATATGGATGTATATGTTAAACCAGAAGCAGAGCAGGATAAGTCTCATTTTAAAGTCAGATGCCCTGACGCTCTGGAATGTGGCACTTTTATGAAGAAGACGTTTGTGTCGTTCTAGTTCTAGTTCTAGTTCTAGTTCTAGTTCTAGTTCTGGTTCTAGTTCTGGTTCAGACCCGGAAGGGAAGTTTTGCAAAGTTGGTAAAGCTTTTTGCATGTTATTTCTCACAAAGATCGAATCTATCAGTCGTTAAAATACGTTTCTCGCTCTCTTGAAACAGTGTCGGGCTCATTTTGTACGACCCCAAACGTGGTTACAATGGCGTGTTGATCCGCTCCGGCCCAGAAGACTTTCGCCCTCTGGAAAATGAAGCTGTCCAGCCTGAACTCCTTCATTTCACCAAATCTAAAGGTTTCCCTCGTCTTTTGAACGTCTTTTTGAAACGATCCCGCTCCAAAGATCCGTCCCAGAGTCTGACTGTTTCTTCCTGGAGCATCTGCCCGTGTGGCACATACAGTGGGCGTGGCACATACCCGGGCGTGGCACATACAGTGGGCGTGGCACATACCCGGGCGTGGCACATAGAGTGGGCGTGGCACACACCCGGGCGTGGCACATATCCGGGCGATGCGGTAATGCAGTGGAGCCGCTCGTCATCTCTGGGTGTCCGCGGGAACATCTTCTTCTCATCTGCCTTTGTTTTGCCCCTCGTGTTTGGAAAAGGGCGTGGCCTCGTCTCTCTCTCTCAACTTCAACGCGACCGTCTTTCACTCCCGCGACACGAGGGGGAAAAAACCACGTGGTCCGTTTAACGCGCTCTGTCGGGGCCCGCGGCAGCGTCTCTGCCTCGTCTTCCGCGACCGCCGAACGGACTTTGATCATCAACGTGAACGTGTCGCCGGGAAAGGCCCAAAGTGTCGCCACGTTTGACTAAAGGCAAGGCAAGTTTATTTGTAGAGCACATTTCATACACAAGGCAATTCAAAGTGCTTCACAGAAGGAAAAATGCATCAAAATCACAAAGAAATTACAGAAACAGAAATACAATAAAATTAACTAAATTAAAAATTATCAATCCAACTGATTTTCTAAACTAATAAAATCACAAACAAAAGAGAAGAGTGCAAAGAAAAAATCCTTTCAGTCATATGCACAGCTAAACAAAACTGTTTTTAGCTTAGATTTGAACATTGTCAGAGTAGAAGCCTGTCTCACATCTTCAGGAAGAATGTTCCAGATTTTAGCTGCAAAAAACTGAAACGCAGATTCCCCATGTTTAGTCCTGACTCTGGCACCAGCAGGAGGCCGGTCCATGTTTAGTCCTGACTCTGGCACCAGCAGGAGGCCGGCCCATGTTTTGTCCTGACTCTGGCACCAGCAGGAGGCCGGTCCATGTTTAGTTCTGACTCTGGCACCAGCAGGAGGCCGGTCCATGTTTAGTCCTGACTCTGGCACCAGCAGGAGGCCGGTCCATGTTTAGTTCTGACTCTGGCACCAGCAGGAGGCCGGTCCATGTTTAGTCCTGACTCTGGCACCAGCAGGAGGCCGGTCCATGTTTAGTCCTGACTCTGGCACCAGCAGGAGGCCGGTCCATGTTTAGTCCTGACTCTGGCACCAGCAGGAGGCCGGTCCATGTTTAGTCCTGACTCTGGCACCAGCAGGAGGCCGGTCCATGTTTAGTCCTGACACTAGCACCAGCAGGAGGCCGGTCCCTGAGGTCCTCAGAGTCCGAGATGGTTCATATGGCACTAACATATCCAAGATGTACTTTGGTGCTAGGCCATGGAGAGACTTGTACACAAGCAGAGCTGCTTTAAAGTCTATTCTCTGAGCCACAGGGGGCAGTGCAGAGACCTGAGAACAGGACTAATGTGATTGTACTTCCTGGTTCTAGTCAGGACCCGAGCAGCAGCGTTCTGGATGTACTGCAGCTGTTTTACAGCTCGTAAAGTGTGTGAAGGTGATTTGATTCTGTGGTTGCAAAGGTGAAACGGCTTCTTCTTCTTTGACTTGTCAGAGTAACGACCGTTATTACCTCCTCCATCTTTATTAAGGCAGAATATCAGAACATTTACGGGGAATAATATCTGAAGTATGCACACGCATTCATTATCTGAACTAAATCTATTAAAAATGAAAAAGGGAAAGAGAGAGTCATTTTGTTTTGACGGATGAAGAACGGGAAAAAACACATACTTCACAACGTCACATGTTTGTCACGTGCTAAATGTTGGATTGTGGTTTCCAGGAGGCGAAGCGCTGGTCTTCTGGGACTGTTCTGCACAAAGAGACAGAAATCCTCCTCTCTTCACAGGGCTCTAAACTCCTGCCGTGGACACAGTGGATGGATACCTCTGGGACATACTTCTGGCAGCCGGGAAAAAGGCCCCGTCACAAGGAAATGGATGACATGAACTGCACCGGCGTCTGAGGACTGGACCGATACTGGGACTGACGGAAGAAAGTCTCATTCGGACTGTGAAAATGACCGTGTGAGACAGGAACTGGACTAAACGCTGTGTTTAAGTGTTTAGGTCATTGTTCTATCTCTGCTCCAGAGTTCATGTGTCCAGGCCTGAGCTGACGTGACTCAGTTTTGCCAGAGGCGACGCTGTCGAGTCGGGTCAGGTCGGACGGTCGTCATTTCAATTCGATTTTGCGCCGGGTCGATCGCGTTTATTCTCTCAAGTGAGACTTTTCCATGGCGTTCAAAAATGCTTCTCTTTCCCTCTCCTTTTTAGGCGAACACCTCCAGTAGGTGGCGCTAAATGCATGTTTTCAGCCAGCTGCCAATTGCCATTAAAAGCTAATTAAAAGAAGAAGAAGAAGAAGAAGAAGAAGAAGAAGAAGAAGAAGAAGAAGAAGAAGAAGAAGAAGAAGAAGAAGCAGAAGAAGAGGAAGAAAAAGAAGAAACAGCAGAAGAAGAAGAAGAAGAAGAAGAAAAAGAAGAAGGAGAAGAAGAAGGAGAAGAAGAAGAAGAAGAAGAAGAAGAAGAAGAAGAAGAAGAAGAAGAAGAAGAAGAAGAAGAAGAAGAAGGAGAAGAAGAAGAAGAAGAAGAAGAAGAAGAAGAAGAAGAAGAAGAAGGAGAAGAAGAAGAAGGAGAAGGAGAAGAAGAAGAAGGAGAAGAAGAAGAAGAAGAAGAAGAAGAAGAAGAAGAAGAAGAAGAAGAAGAAGAAGAAGAAGAAGAAGAAGAAGAAGAAGAAGAAGAAGAAGAAGAAGAAGAAGAAGAAGAAGAAGAAGAAGAAGAAGAAGAAGAAGAAGAAGAAGAAGAAGAAGAAACAGAAGAAGAAGAAGGGACTTGTATCTTGGACTTTGTGTGACTTAATTTTCTTTTCTTTGGATGTCACTTTCCTAATTTGTGATTTGATTATTTACCAAATTAGTTCTCTCTGGACTTGTCTTTGTTTTTTAATGTTTTTAATTTAAAAACATATATAAATGTAATAAAACACATATTTTTTATTATATACATATATTCATTCTATTTTATTTTATTGAAAACTTAAATACACATTTAAATATATAAATACATGAATAAAACTCGTGCTGTGGACTTTGGCATCATTCCAGCCATGTTCATGTGTTCTGGAAGTGTGCGAATTATTATTATTATTATTATTTTTTTAATAAAACATTGCAACATGAATGAAATGTAATTAGTATTTAGCTAAAACATAACTGACGACACACGCGTGTACTCAGGCTTCAGATGGAGGTTTAACGTGGCGACGATGGCGTGAAAATGAAGGTTCAAACGTGAAGCTTTGAGACCGAAAAAATGGAAGACGTTTGTGAGACGCTGGAAAACGATGAGACACAATGGACGAAATGAACGGTCAAAATACTTCTACACCTTCTTTTACCGTCCTTCTTTTTTAATAACGCCGCGCTCGTCCACTGCTGGAGCGCCGTTCAAAAGCGGCCATCTTTACACCGAGCGTGTTCTGCTGAGTCATGCGTCACGCGCGGGTCGAGTCATAAACGCACAAAAACACATGTTCCCGAGCGGACGAGAGCGTCATTTAAGACATTTAAGACAGGCATTTCATTTGCAGAGTCCAAACACAAACGTCTATGACTCACGTCTTTATCATTGTTTCCTTCTGCTATTTATTCGTTGCAACGTTATAATTTGCCCTTTGTAAGTGACGTAAAGTGTTACAACATGAGACTTTATTGTGATGAAGCCAACAAAGCGCCGTCTGTCTCTCTATTTATCTATATTTCTCTTTCGTTCTTCCTGTAGCACCTTTCTGTCTGGACTGGTGCAGTGGACGAGCCTTCTGCACATGCTCAGTGATGTCTGAGCCTTCTGCACATGCTCAGTGAGGTCTGAGCCTTCTGCACATGCTCAGTGAGGTCTGAGCCTTCTGCACATGCTCAGTGAGGTCCGAACCCTTCTGCACATGCTCAGTGAGGTCTGAGCCTTCTGCACATGCTCAGTGAGGTCTGAGCCTTCTGCACATGCTCAGTGAGATCCGAGCCTTCTGCACATGCTCAGTGAGATCCGAGCCTTCTGCACATGCTCAGTGAGGTTTGAGCCTTCTGCACATGCTCAGTGAAGTTTTAACCCTCGTTTAGCCCTAGTTTAACCCTTGTTCAGTCCTAGTTTAACCCTTGTTTAGTCCTAGTTTAACCCTTGTTTAGTCCTAGTTTAACCCTTGTTTAGCCTTAGTTTAACCCTTGTTTAGTCCTAGTTTAACCCTTGTTTAGTCCTAGTTTAACCCTTGTTTAGTCCTAGTTTAACCCTTGTTTAGCCTTAGTTTAACCCTTGTTTAGTCCTAGTTTAACCCTTGTTTAGCTCCAGTTTAACCCTTGTTTAGCCCCAGTTTAACCCTTGTTTAGTCCTAGTTTAACCCTTGTTTAGCCCCAGTTTAACCCTTAATTAGCCCCAGTTTAACCCTTGTTTAGTCCTAGTTTCACCCTTGTTTATCCCCAGTTTAACTCTTGTTTAGTCCTAGTTTAACCCTTGTTTAGCCCCAGTTTAACCCTTGTTTAGTCCTAGTTTAACCCTTGTTTAGCCTCAGTTTAACCCTTGTTTAGTCCTAGTTTAACCCTTGTTTAGCCCCAGTTTAACCCTTGCTTAGTCCTAGTTTAACCCTTGTTTAGCCCCAGTTTAACCCTTGTTTAGTCCTTGTTTAACCCTTGTTTAGCCCCAGTTTAACCCTTGTTTAGTCCTAGTTCAACCCTTGTTTAGCCCCAGTTTAACCCTTGTTTAGTCCTAGTTTAACCCTTGTTTAGCCCCAGTTTAACCTTTGTTTAGTCTTAGTTTAACCCTTGTTTAGCCCCCGTAACCCCAGTTTAACCCTTGTTTAGTCCTAGTTTAACCCTTGTTTAGCCCCTGTTTAACCCTTGTTTAGTCCTAGTTTAACCCTTGTTTAGCCCCAGTTTAACTCTTGTTTAGTCCTAGTTTAACCCTTGTTTATCCCCAGTTTAACCCTTGTTTAGTTCTAGTTTAACCCTTGTTTAGCCCCAGTAACCCCAGTTTAACCCTTGTTTAGTCCTAGTTTAACCCTTATTTAGCCCCAGTTTAACCCTTGTTTAGTCCTTGTTTAACCCTTGTTTAGCCCCAGTTTAACCCTTGTTTAGCCCCAGTAACCCCAGTTTAACCCTTGTTTAGTCCTAGTTTAACCCTTGTTTAGCCCCAGTTTAACCCTTGTTTAGTCCTTGTTCAACCCTTGTTTAGCCCCAGTTTAACCCTTGTTTAGTCCTTGTTTAACCCTTGTTTAGCCCTAGTTTAACCCTTGTTTAGCCCCAGTTTAACCCTTGTTTAGTCCTTGTTCAACCCTTGTTTAGCCCCAGTTTAACCCTTGTTTAGTCCTTGTTTAACCCTTGTTTAGCCCCAGTTTAACCCTTGTTTAGTCCTAGTTTAACCCTTGTTTAGCCCCAGTTTAACCCTTGTTTAGTCCTTGTTTAACCCTTGTTTAGCCCCAGTTTAACCCTTGTTTAGTCCTAGTTTAACCCTTGTTTAGCCCCAGTTTAACCCTTGTTTAGTCCTTGTTTAACCTTGTTTAGCCCCAGTTTAACCCTTGTTTAGTCCTAGTTCAACCCTTGTTTAGCCCCAGTTTAACCCTTGTTTAGTCCTAGTTTAACCCTTGTTTAGCCCCAGTTTAACCCTTGTTTAGTCTTAGTTTAACCCTTGTTTAGCCCCAGTAACCCCAGTTTAACCCTTGTTTAGTCCTAGTTTAACCCTTGTTTAGCCCCTGTTTAACCCTTGTTTAGTCCTAGTTTAACCCTTGTTTAGCCCCAGTTTAACTCTTGTTTAGTCCTAGTTTAACCCTTGTTTATCCCCAGTTTAACCCTTGTTTAGTTCTAGTTTAACCCTTGTTTAGCCCCAGTTTAACCCTTGTTTAGCCCCAGTAACCCTTGTTTAGCCCCAGTTTAACCCTTGTTTAGTCCTAGTTTAACCCTTGTTTAGCCCCAGTTTAAACCTTGTTTAGTCCTTGTTTAACCCTTGTCTAGCCCCAGTTTAACCCTTGTTTAGTCCTAGTTTAACCCTTGTTTAGCCCAAGTTTAACCCTTGTTTAGTCCTAGTTTAACCCTTGTTTAGCCCCAGTAACCCCAGTTTAACCCTTGTTTAGTCCTAGTTTAACCCTTATTTAGCCCCAGTTTAACCCTTGTTTAGTCCTTGTTTAACCCTTGTTTAGCCCCAGTTTAACCCTTGTTTAGCCCCAGTAACCCCAGTTTAACCCTTGTTTAGTCCTAGTTTAACCCTTGTTTAGCCCCAGTTTAACCCTTGTTTAGTCCTTGTTCAACCCTTGTTTAGCCCCAGTTTAACCCTTGTTTAGTCCTTGTTTAACCCTTGTTTAGCCCCAGTTTAACCCTTGTTTAGTCCTAGTTTAACTCTTGTTTAGCCCCAGTTTAACCCTTGTTTAGTCCTAGTTTAACCCTTGTTCAGCCCCAGTTTAACCCTTGTTTAGTCCTAGTTTAACCCTTGTTTAGCCCCAGTAACCCCAGTTTAACCCTTGTTTAGTCCTAGTTTAACCCTTGTTTAGCCCCAGTTTAACCCTTGTTTAGTCCTAGTTTAACCCTTGTTTATCCCCAGTTTAACCCTTGTTTAGTTCTAGTTTAACCCTTGTTTAGCCCCAGTTTAACCCTTGTTTAGCCCCAGTAACCCTTGTTTAGCCCCAGTTTAACCCTTGTTTAGTCCTAGTTTAACCCTTGTTTAGCCCCAGTTTAACCCTTGTTTAGTCCTTGTTTAACCCTTGTCTAGCCCCAGTTTAACCCTTGTTTAGTCCTAGTTTAACCCTTGTTTAGCCCCAGTTTAACCCTTGTTTAGTCCTAGTTTAACCCTTGTTTAGCCCCAGTAACCCCAGTTTAACCCTTGTTTAGTCCTAGTTTAACCCTTATTTAGCCCCAGTTTAACCCTTGTTTAGTCCTTGTTTAACCCTTGTTTAGCCCCAGTTTAACCCTTGTTTAGCCCCAGTAACCCCAGTTTAACCCTTGTTTAGTCCTAGTTTAACCCTTGTTTAGCCCCAGTTTAACCCTTGTTTAGTCCTAGTTTAACCTTGTTTAGCCCCAGTTTAACCCTTGTTTAGTCCTTGTTTAACCCTTGTTTAGCCCCAGTTTAACCCTTGTTTAGTCCTAGTTTAACCCTTGTTTAGCCCCAGTTTAACCCTTGTTTAGTCCTTGTTTAACCCTTGTTTAGCCCCAGTTTAACCCTTGTTTAGTCCTAGTTTAACTCTTGTTTAGCCCCAGTTTAACCCTTGTTTAGTCCTAGTTTAACCCTTGTTCAGCCCCAGTTTAACCCTTGTTTAGTCCTAGTTTAACCCTTGTTTAGCCCCAGTAACCCCAGTTTAACTCTTGTTTAGTCCTAGTTTAACCCTTGTTTAGCCCCAGTTTAACCCTTGTTTAGTCCTTGTTTAACCCTTGTTTAGCCCCAGTTTAACCCTTGTTTAGTCCTAGTTTAACCCTTGTTTAGCCCCAGTTTAACCCTTGTTTAGCCCCAGTTTAACCCTTGTTTAGTCCTAGTTTAACCCTTGTTTAGCCCCAGTAACCCCAGTTTAACCCATGTTTAGTCCTAGTTTAACCCTTATTTAGCCCCAGTTTAACCCTTGTTTAGTCCTTGTTTAACCCTTGTTTAGCCCCAGTTTAACCCTTGTTTAGCCCCAGTAACCCCAGTTTAACCCTTGTTTAGTCCTAGTTTAACCCTTGTTTAGCCCCAGTTTAACCCTTGTTTAGTCCTTGTTTAACCCTTGTTTAGCCCCAGTTTAACCCTTGTTTAGTCCTAGTTTAACCCTTGTTTAGCCCCAGTTTAACCCTTGTTTAGTCCTTGTTTAACCCTTGTTTAGCCCCAGTTTAACCCTTGTTTAGTCCTAGTTTAACTTTTGTTTAGCCCCAGTTTAACCCTTGTTTAGTCCTTGTTTAACCCTTGTTTAGCCCCAGTTTAACCCTTGTTTAGTCCTAGTTTAACTCTTGTTTAGCCCCAGTTTAACCCTTGTTTAGTCCTAGTTTAACCCTTGTTCAGCCCCAGTTTAACCCTTGTTTAGTCCTAGTTTAACCCTTGTTTAGCCCCAGTAACCCCAGTTTAACCCTTGTTTAGTCCTAGTTTAACCCTTGTTTAGCCCCAGTTTAACCCTTGTTTAGTCCTTGTTTAACCCTTGTTTAGCCCCAGTTTAACCCTTGTTTAGTCCTAGTTTAACCCTTGTTTAGCCCCAGTTTAACCCTTGTTTAGCCCCAGTTTAACCCTTGTTTAGTCCTAGTTTAAAGCAAACCAAAACAAATATCGCTTTTGAGAAGGTGAAAAACTACAAACGTTAAGGTCAGATTTGTTCGATGTCGTTTTATTGTCGGTGACGTCAAAATTGCTGCTTAAGCACCTGTCTGCAGAGGACAGTGACGAGACGTTTATGGCCCGTCCGGAAACGGGCGAAGACGCGGTGAAGGCGTGTCCGGTTTCAGAGCGGGACAAATGCAGGAAGTGACCCGCGATGAGACGCACGTGATCGAGAACAGGACAAATGACAGGGGCAGGTTCAAATTTAATTACAACTCATCACGATAACGCAGACCTTTTTCCCACTTTCCAGTGATTGTTACAGATATTAAACATTATAAAGCTGAATGGAACCAGTCATCAAAGGGCAGAGTTAAAGCAGAAGTGACGAGGAGCGTGGAGAGGCCCAGAGTTGAACTTGATGCACATTTGCTGCGACATCACCTGATGACTCCTTTTGACAGACTCTAGAATCAGTCAAGGCACTGAACAAGCTCCTAAAAACCCCTCCCCTTTGATAACTTCTGCAAAGGGCTGAAGACAATATGATTGTTTGTGCTGTATTTTCCGGACTATAAGTCGCTCTTTTTTACATTGTTTTGGCCGGGGTGGAACTTATACTCCAGAGCGACTTATATGTGACATTATTAACACATTATTATACCATTTTGTTTGTTATTTTCACACTGAAGACCACAAGAGGGCGCTCTAGGCTTGTGCACCGTACGATACCTGCTACTCTTCCGGAGTTTGTGGAGTTGTTTAGAAGTGACACAGAAGAAGAAGAATTCAGTGGATTTAGTGATTTGGGGTAAAACTGATGCTTTGGTAAACTTGTTAGCATGTTCTTTATGCTATAGTTATCTGAATAACTGTTCATATGTTACGTTAACATACCAGACACTTACCACAGTTCTGTCTGTGCCTCATGTAGCTGAAGGTGTTAGCGTTAGCATACATCATGTAGCTGAAGATGTTAGCGTTAGCATACATCATGTAGCTGAAGGTGTTAGCGTTAGCATACGTCATGTAGCTGAAGGTGTTAGCATTAGCATACGTCATGTAGCTGAAGGTGTTAGCGTTAGCATACGTCATGTAGCTGAAGGTGTTAGCGTTAGCATACGTCATGTCGCTGAAGGTGTTAGCGTTAGCATACATCATGTAGCTGAAGGTGTTAGTGTTAGCATACGTCATGTAGCTGAAGGTGTTAGCGTTAGCATACGTCATGTCGCTGGAGGTGTAAGCGTTAGCATACGTCATGTAGCTGAAGGTGTTAGCGTTAGCATACGTCATGTCGCTGAAGGTGTTAGCGTTAGCATACGTCATGTCGCTGAAGGTGTTAGCGTTAGCATACGTCATGTAGCTGAAGGTGTTAGCGTTAGCATACGTCATGTCGCTGAAGGTGTTAGCGTTAGCATACGTCATGTAGCTGAAGGTGTTAGCGTTAGCATACGTCATGTCGCTGAAGGTGTTAGCGTTAGCATACATACACCTATTTACCATGTTCTCTCATCTGTCATTATAGACTAATACTCCAGTGCGACTTATACATGTTTTTTTCTTCTCTACTAAGCATTTTTTGGCTGGAAAATACGATAATTGTTTTTGGGTCATTTAGTCCTGCTTGGATTGTTTGCTGTATTTTTTGTCTTTTGTCTCCCTGTCTGCGTCTCACTGCCACTTTCCTGCTTCACCTGTCGTCTGGTCCTTATACTTATAAACGTACCTGTTGTGCTTCTGCTTTTGGTCCAATCCAATAGTAACAAAGGCGTTTTTTATGACTATTAGATAAAGAATAATGTCTTTAAAGTCCGTTCAAACATACTCAAACTATTCTTTCTGGGCCCGGCAGGCGCAGCCGTCTTTTCACAGATCCACGTATCACAGGGAGAACATGCACGTCCCAAACAGAAAGCCCCGCCTCTGTCCGGGGGGCGTGGCGTCCCGGACCGTCTTGCTGTGAGTCACTCGGTCGACAGTAATGATAATGCCTGGCTGGTGTTCCAGGGGGCGGGGCATCAGGTTGCACACGCCCCCGTCTCGCGTCCCGTGCCCGTTTGACAGCGGCAGGCGCGCGGGTCGGGGCCCTCGGGCGGGTCGGGGCCCTCGCTCAGCTGCTTCTCATTTCCCTGTGAAACTCTGTGAAAACAGTGGGCTGGGAGCCGGGCACAGGGGGGACACGCCCTGGGAGCGCTCGGCCGTGCCAAGGATGTGGCCCCGCCGGCGTGCTCTGCCCCACCTCCCCCCCGCCCCCGCCCCGCTGCACTCGCACATTTTATTCATGACATTCAGACGGTGGCACGACTCCGCAGCCTTCACTCAGCGTCAGCCTCAGGATTCACGGGGCTCGTTTCATGAATGAGACGTTTGTGCTCCGAGAGTTCATGTGGAAGACTTCAGACATCGAGTTATGTGTGTTTGCAGAGCTGGTTTAGACCTGGTTAAGTCCTGGTTTAGACCTGGTTTAGTCCTGGTTAAGTCCTGGTTTAATCCTGGTTTAGACCTGGTTTAGACCTGGTTTAGACCTGGTTTAGAACTGGTTTAGACCTGGTTTAATCCTGGTTTAGAACTGGTTTAGACCTGGTTTAATCCTGGTTTAGTCCTGGTTTAAACCTGGTTTAGACCTGGTTTAGTCCTGGTTAAGTCCTGGTTTAATCCTGGTTTAGACCTGGTTTAGACCTGGTTTAGTCCTGGTTTAGACCTGGTTTAGTCCTGGTTTAAACCTGGTTTAGACCTGGTTTAGTCCTGGTTAAGTCCTGGTTTAATCCTGGTTTAGACCTGGTTTAGACCTGGTTTAGTCCTGGTTTAGACCTGGTTTAGTCCTGGTTTAGTTCTGGTTTAGCAGCTCTTTCACCACTGACACTGTTAAAACTCGAGGATTGTCAAAATGCAGATGTTTTGTCCTTTTTGTCCTGGTTTGTGGATGATATTTCTTTAATCAGGGCCGATCTGCAAACAAAGAAACCAAAAATTGGCACAGATCAAAAGCGGCTGCATCTCTTTGTGACCGCGCCCCTTTTCCACCCCATAATCACCTCCATATCTGGTCGTTCACAGCTCCACAATCGTCTCATATTCTCGTGAAACAGCAAAGCTCGACGCCACGCTTCGTTTTCGCCCGCGCTTCGTTTTCGCCCGCGCTTCGTTTTCGCTCGCGCTTCGTTTTCGCCCGCGCTTCGTTTTCGCCCGCGCTTCGTTTTCGCCCGCGCTTCGTTTTCGCTCGCGCTTCGTTTTCGCTCGCGCTTCGTTTTCACTCGCGCTTCGTTTTCCCCCGCGCTTCGTTTTCAATCGCGCTTCGTTTTCAATCGCGCTTCGTTTTCGCTCGCGCTTCGTTTTCAATCGCGCTTCGTTTTCGCTCGCGCTTCTTCGTTTTCAATCGCGCTTCGTTTTCGCCCGCGCTTCGTTTTCGCCCGCGCTTCGTTTTCGCTCGCGCTTCGTTTTCGCTCGCGCTTCGTTTTCACTCGCGCTTCGTTTTCCCCCGCGCTTCGTTTTCAATCGCGCTTCGTTTTCAATCGCGCTTCGTTTTCGCTCGCGCTTCGTTTTCAATCGCGCTTCGTTTTCGCTCGCGCTTCTTCGTTTTCAATCGCGCTTCGTTTTCGCCCGCGCTTCGTTTTCGCCCGCGCTTCGTTTTCGCTCGCGCTTCGTTTTCGCTCGCGCTTCGTTTTCACTCGCGCTTCGTTTTCCCCCGCGCTTCGTTTTCAATCGCGCTTCGTTTTCAATCGCGCTTCGTTTTCGCTCGCGCTTCGTTTTCAATCGCGCTTCGTTTTCGCTCGCGCTTCTTCGTTTTCAATCGCGCTTCGTTTTCGCCCGCGCTTCGTTTTCGCCCGCGCTTCGTTTTCGCTCGCGCTTCGTTTTCGCTCGCGCTTCGTTTTCGCTCGCGCTTCGTTTTCACTCGCGCTTCGTTTTCCCCCGCGCTTCGTTTTCAATCGCGCTTCGTTTTCAATCGCGCTTCGTTTTCGCTCGCGCTTCGTTTTCAATCGCGCTTCGTTTTCGCTCGCGCTTCTTCGTTTTCGATCGCGCTTTGTTTTCGATCGCGCTTTGTTTTCACCCGCGCTTCGTTTTCGCCCGCGCTTCTTCGTTTTCGCTCGCGCTTCGTTTTCGCCCGCGCTTCTTCGTTTTCGCCCGCGCTTCTTCGTTTTCGCCCGCGATTCGTTTTCGCCGCTTCGTTTTCGCCCGCGCTTCGTTTTCGCCCGCGCTTTGTTTTCGCTCGCGCTTCGTTTTCGCCCGCGCTTCGTTTTCGCCCACGCTTCGTTTTCGCCCGCGCTTTGTTTTCGCCCGCGCTTTGTTTTCGATCGCGATTCGTTTTCGCCCGCGATTCGTTTTCGCCGCTTCGTTTTCGCCCGCGCTTCGTTTTCGCCCGCGCTTCGTTTTCGGCCGCGCTTCGTTTTCGCCCGCGCTTCGTTTTCGCCCACGCTTCGTTTTCGCCCGCGCTTCGTTTTCAATCGCGCTTCGTTTTCGCCCGCGCTTCGTTTTCGATCGCGCTTCGTTTTCGCTCGCGCTTCGTTTTCGATCGCGCATCGTTTTCGCTCGCGCTTTGTTTTCGATCGCGATTCGTTTTTGCCGCTTCGTTTTCGCCCGCGCTTCGTTTTCGCCCGCGCTTCGTTTTCGCCCGCGCTTCGTTTTCGCCCGCGCTTCGTTTTCGCCCGCGCTTCGTTTTCAATCGCGCTTCGTTTTCGCTCGCGCTTCGTTTTCAATCGCGCTTCGCTTTCGCCCGCGCTTCGTTTTCGCCCGCGCTTCGTTTTCGCTCGCGCTTCGTTTTCGCCCGCGCTTCGTTTTCGCCCGCGCTTCGTTTTCGCCCGCGCTTCGTTTTCAATCGCGCTTCGTTTTCGCTCGCGCTTCGTTTTCAATCGCGCTTCGCTTTCGCCCGCGCTTCGTTTTCGCCCGCGCTTCGTTTTCAATCGCGCTTCGTTTTCGCTCGCGCTTCGTTTTCGCCCGCGCTTTGTTTTCGCCCGCGCTTCGTTTTCGCCCGCGCTTCGTTTTCGCCCGCGCTTCGTTTTCGCCCGCGCTTCGTTTTCAATCGCGCTTCGTTTTCGCTCGCGCTTCGTTTTCAATCGCGCTTCGCTTTCGCCCGCGCTTCGTTTTCGCCCGCGCTTCGTTTTCGCTCGCGCTTCGTTTTCGCCCGCGCTTCGTTTTCGCCCGCGCTTCGTTTTCGCCCGCGCTTCGTTTTCAATCGCGCTTCGTTTTCGCTCGCGCTTCGTTTTCAATCGCGCTTCGCTTTCGCCCGCGCTTCGTTTTCGCCCGCGCTTCGTTTTCAATCGCGCTTCGTTTTCGCTCGCGCTTCGTTTTCGCCCGCGCTTTGTTTTCGCCGTTGTTGTTGATCGCAGAGACTTTAAGGTCTCTGTAAACATGGTTTAGTCCTGGTTTAGTCCTGCTTTAGTTGTTTTTTGAGCTTTAAACCACGTCGTAGCTCCAGTGATGTTTCTATTGGCACAGGGGCGGTGTTTAATGGCCAGCAGGGGGCGCTGCGAGGCCCGAGCGCTGCACTGGAAACAAGATTAAGTTTGTTTTCCCCGATATGTCAATCTGGAAAATCATAAATACTGATCCGAAAACATGCACGACACGCCCACTTTACCAGCAGTGGTGGAAAGTAACAAAGTACAGGAGTAAAAGTACAGGAGTAAAAGTACAGGAGTAAAAGTACAGGAGTAAAAGTACAGTAAAAGTACTGGGGTAAAAGTACAGGAGTAAAAGTACAGGAGTAAAAGTACAGGAGTAAAAGTACTGGGGTAAAAGTACTGGGGTAAAAGTACAGGAGTAAAAGTACTGGGGTAAAAGTACTGGGGTAAAAGTACAGGAGTAAAAGTACAGTAAAAGTACAGGAGTAAAAGTACTGGGGTAAAAGTACAGGAGTAAAAGTACAGGAGTAAAAGTACTGGGGTAAAAGTACTGGGGTAAAAGTACAGGAGTAAAAGTACTGGGGTAAAAGTACTGGGGTAAAAGTACAGGAGTAAAAGTACAGTAAAAGTACTGGGGTAAAAGTACAGGAGTAAAAGTACTGCGACATGTTGAGGTCGCTGTGCGTTTAACGCTGTGTTCTCGATGGAAGGTGTTTGTGACGTTCTACTCCACTACATTTATGAGCAGGACCAAAAAGGAGAACGAGCAGGACTAAACCAGGACTAAACCAGGACTAAACCAGGACTAAACCAGGACTAAACCAGGACTAAACCAGGTCTAAACCAGGACTAAACCAGGACTAAACCAGGACTAAACCAGGACTAAACCAGGACTAAACCAGGACTAAACCAGGTCTAAACCAGGACTAAACCAGGTCTAAACCAGGTCCAAACCAGGTCTAAACCAGGTCTGAACCAGGTCCAAACCAGGTCTAAACCAGGTCTAAACCAGGGCTAAACCAGGACTAAACCAGGACTAAACCAGGACTAAACCAGGTCTAAACCAGGACTAAACCAGGTCTAAACCAGGACTAAACCAGGTCTGAACCAGGTCCAAACCAGGTCTAAACCAGGTCTAAACCAGGTCTAAACCAGGTCTAAACCAGGACTAAACCAGGTCTAAACCAGGTCTAAACCAGGACTAAACCAGGACTAAACCAGGTCTAAACCAGGACTAAACCAGGACTAAACCAGGTCCAAACCAGGTCTAAACGAGGACCCAACCAGGTCTAAACCAGGTCCAAACCAGGTCTAAACCAGGACTAAACCAGGACTAAACCAGGACTAAACCAGGTCTAAACCAGGTCCAAACCAGGTCTAAACGAGGACCCAACCAGGTCTAAACCAGGTCCAAACCAGGTCTAAACCAGGTCCAAACCAGGTCTAAACCAGGTCTAAACCAGGTCCAAACCAGGTCTAATCCAGGTCCAAACCAGGTCTAAACGAGGACCCAACCAGGTCTAAACCAGGTCCAAACCAGGTCTAAACCAGGACTAAACCAGCTCTAAACCAGGACTAAACCAGGTCCAAACCAGGTCTAAACCAGGTCTAAACCAGGTCCAAACCAGGTCTAAACGAGGACCCAACCAGGTCTAAACCAGGTCCAAACCAGGTCTAAACCAGGTCCAAACCAGGACTAAACCAGGTCTAAACCAGGACTAAACCAGGACCCAACCAGGACTAAACCAGGTCCAAACCAGGACTAAACCAGGTCTAAACCAGGTCCAAACCAGGTCTAAACCAGGTCCAAACCAGGTCTAAACCAGGTCTAAACCAGGTCCAAACCAGGTCTAAACCAGGTCCAAACCAGGACTAAACCAGGTCCAAACCAGGTCTAAACCAGGTCTAAACCAGGACTAAACCAGGTCCAAACCAGGTCCAAACCAGGTCTAAACCAGGTCCAAACCAGGACTAAACCAGGTCCAAACCAGGTCTAAACCAGGTCCAAACCAGGTCTAAACGAGGACCCAAACAGGACTAAACCAGGACTAAACCAGCTCTAAACCAGGACTAAACCAGGTCCAAACCAGGTCTAAACGAGGACCCAACCAGGACTAAACCAGGACTAAACCAGCTCTAAACCAGGACTAAACCAGGTCCAAACCAGGAATAAACCAGGTCTAAACCAGGACTAAACTAGGACTAAACCAGGACTAAACCAGGTCTAAACCAGGTCTAAACCAGGACTAAACCAGGTCTAAACCAGGACTAAACCAGGTCTAAACCAGGTCCAAACCAGGTCTAAACCAGGACTAAACCAGGACTAAACCAGGTCTAAACCAGGTCTAAACCAGGTCTAAACCAGGACTAAACCAGGACTAAACCAGGTCTAAACCAGGACTAAACCAGGACTAAACCAGGACCCAACCAGGACTAAACCAGGTCTAACCCTGGACTAAACCAGGACTAAACCAGGTCTAAACCAGGACTAAATCAGGACCCAACCAGGACTAAACCAGGTCCAAACCAGGTCTAAACCAGGTCCAAACCAGGTCTAAACCAGGTCCAAACCAGGTCTAAACCAGGTCCAAACCAGGTCTAAACCAGGTCTAAACCAGGTCCAAACCAGGTCTAAACCAGGACCCAACCAGGACTAAACCAGCTCTAAACCAGGACTAAACCAGGTCCAAACCAGGTCTAAACCAGGTCTAAACCAGGTCGAAACCAGGTCTAAACGAGGACCCAACCAGGTCTAAACCAGGTCCAAACCAGGTCTAAACCAGGTCCAAACCAGGACTAAACCAGGTCTAAACCAGGACTAAACCAGGACTAAACCAGGACTAAACCAGGTCTAAACCAGGTCCAAACCAGGTCTAAACGAGGACCCAACCAGGTCTAAACCAGGTCCAAACCAGGTCTAAACCAGGTCCAAACCAGGTCTAAACCAGGTCTAAACCAGGTCCAAACCAGGTCTAAACCAGGTCCAAACCAGGTCTAAACCAGGTCCAAACCAGGACTAAACCAGATCCAAACCAGGTCTAAACCAGGACCCAACCAGGACTAAACCAGCTCTAAACCAGGACTAAACCAGGTCCAAACCAGGTCTAAACCAGGTCCAAACCAGGACTAAACCAGGTCTAAACCAGGACTAAACCAGGACTAAACCAGGTCTAAACCAGGTCCAAACCAGGTCTAAACCAGGTCTAAACCAGGTCCAAACCAGGTCTAAACCAGGTCTAAACCAGGTCCAAACCAGGACTAAACCAGGTCCAAACCAGGTCCAAACCAGGTCTAAACCAGGTCAGAACCAGGTCTAAACCAGGACTAAACCAGGTCTAAACCAGCTCTAAACCAGGACTAAACCAGGACTAAACCAGGTCCAAACCAGGTCTAAACCAGGTCCAAACCATCTCTAAACCAGGACTAAACCAGGTCTAAACCAGGTCTAAACCAGGACCCAACCAGGACTAAACCAGGTCTAAACCAGCTCTAAACCAGGACTAAACCAGGACTAAACCAGGACTAAACCAGCTCTAAACCAGGACTAAACCAGGTCCAAACCAGGACTAAACCAGGTCCAAACCAGGACTAAACAAGGACTAAACTAGAACTAAACCAGGACTAAACCAGCTCCAAACCAGGACTAAACCAGGTCCAAACCACAACTAAACAAGGACTAAACCAGGTCTAAACCAGGACTAAACCAGGACTAAACCAGGACTAAACCAGGACTAAACCAGCTCTAAACCAGGACTAAACCAGGTCCAAACCAGGACTAAACCAGGACTAAACCAGGACTAAACCAGCTCTAAACCAGCTCTAAACCAGGACTAAACAAGGAATAAACCAGGTCTAAACCAGGACTAAACCAGGACTAAACCAGGTCTAAACCAGGTCTAAACCAGCTCCAAACCAGGACTAAACCAGGACTAAACCAGGACTAAACCAGGACTAAACCAGCTCTAAACCAGCTCTAAACCAGGACTAAACAAGGACTAAACCAGGTCTAAACCAGGTCCAAACCAGTTCTAAACCAGGTCTAAACCAGGTCCAAACCAGGACTAAACCAGGTCTAAACCATTTCCAAACCAGGTCTAAACCAGGTCCAAACCAGGTCCAAACCGGGTCTAAACCAGGTCCAAACCAGGTCTAAACCAGGACTAAACCAGGACTAAACCAGGTATAAACCAGGTCTAAACCAGCTCTAAACCAGGAAAAAACAAGGACTAAACCAGGTCTAAACCAGGTCCAAACCAGGACTAAACCAGGTCCAAACCAGGTCTAAACCAGGTCTAAACCAGGACTAAACCAGGTCCAAACCAGGTCCAAACCAGGTCTAAACCAGGTCCAAACCAGGACTAAACCAGGTCCAAACCAGGTCTAAACCAGGTCCAAACCAGGTCTAAACGAGGACCCAAACAGGACTAAACCAGGACTAAACCAGCTCTAAACCAGGACTAAACCAGGTCCAAACCAGGTCTAAACGAGGACCCAACCAGGACTAAACCAGGACTAAACCAGCTCTAAACCAGGACTAAACCAGGTCCAAACCAGGAATAAACCAGGTCTAAACCAGGACTAAACTAGGACTAAACCAGGACTAAACCAGGTCTAAACCAGGTCTAAACCAGGACTAAACCAGGTCTAAACCAGGACTAAACCAGGTCTAAACCAGGTCCAAACCAGGTCTAAACCAGGACTAAACCAGGACTAAACCAGGTCTAAACCAGGTCTAAACCAGGTCTAAACCAGGACTAAACCAGGACTAAACCAGGTCTAAACCAGGACTAAACCAGGACTAAACCAGGACCCAACCAGGACTAAACCAGGTCTAACCCTGGACTAAACCAGGACTAAACCAGGTCTAAACCAGGACTAAATCAGGACCCAACCAGGACTAAACCAGGTCCAAACCAGGTCTAAACCAGGTCCAAACCAGGTCTAAACCAGGTCCAAACCAGGTCTAAACCAGGTCCAAACCAGGTCTAAACCAGGTCTAAACCAGGTCCAAACCAGGTCTAAACCAGGACCCAACCAGGACTAAACCAGCTCTAAACCAGGACTAAACCAGGTCCAAACCAGGTCTAAACCAGGTCTAAACCAGGTCGAAACCAGGTCTAAACGAGGACCCAACCAGGTCTAAACCAGGTCCAAACCAGGTCTAAACCAGGTCCAAACCAGGACTAAACCAGGTCTAAACCAGGACTAAACCAGGACTAAACCAGGACTAAACCAGGTCTAAACCAGGTCCAAACCAGGTCTAAACGAGGACCCAACCAGGTCTAAACCAGGTCCAAACCAGGTCTAAACCAGGTCCAAACCAGGTCTAAACCAGGTCTAAACCAGGTCCAAACCAGGTCTAAACCAGGTCCAAACCAGGTCTAAACCAGGTCCAAACCAGGACTAAACCAGATCCAAACCAGGTCTAAACCAGGACCCAACCAGGACTAAACCAGCTCTAAACCAGGACTAAACCAGGTCCAAACCAGGTCCAAACCAGGTCCAAACCAGGTCTAAACCAGGTCCAAACCAGGACTAAACCAGGTCTAAACCAGGACTAAACCAGGACTAAACCAGGTCTAAACCAGGTCCAAACCAGGTCTAAACCAGGTCTAAACCAGGTCCAAACCAGGTCTAAACCAGGTCTAAACCAGGTCCAAACCAGGACTAAACCAGGTCCAAACCAGGTCCAAACCAGGTCTAAACCAGGTCAGAACCAGGTCTAAACCAGGACTAAACCAGGTCTAAACCAGCTCTAAACCAGGACTAAACCAGGACTAAACCAGGTCCAAACCAGGTCTAAACCAGGTCCAAACCATCTCTAAACCAGGACTAAACCAGGTCTAAACCAGGTCTAAACCAGGACCCAACCAGGACTAAACCAGGTCTAAACCAGCTCTAAACCAGGACTAAACCAGGACTAAACCAGGACTAAACCAGCTCTAAACCAGGACTAAACCAGGTCCAAACCAGGACTAAACCAGGTCCAAACCAGGACTAAACAAGGACTAAACTAGAACTAAACCAGGACTAAACCAGCTCCAAACCAGGACTAAACCAGGTCCAAACCACAACTAAACAAGGACTAAACCAGGTCTAAACCAGGACTAAACCAGGACTAAACCAGGACTAAACCAGGACTAAACCAGCTCTAAACCAGGACTAAACCAGGTCCAAACCAGGACTAAACCAGGACTAAACCAGGACTAAACCAGCTCTAAACCAGCTCTAAACCAGGACTAAACAAGGAATAAACCAGGTCTAAACCAGGACTAAACCAGGTCTAAACCAGCTCCAAACCAGGACTAAACCAGGACTAAACCAGGTCTAAACCAGGTCCAAACCAGTTCTAAACCAGGTCTAAACCAGGTCCAAACCAGGACTAAACCAGGTCTAAACCATTTCCAAACCAGGTCTAAACCAGGTCCAAACCAGGTCCAAACCGGGTCTAAACCAGGTCCAAACCAGGTCTAAACCAGGACTAAACCAGGACTAAACCAGGTATAAACCAGGTCTAAACCAGCTCTAAACCAGGAAAAAACAAGGACTAAACCAGGTCTAAACCAGGTCCAAACCAGGTCTAAACCAGGTCCAAACCAGGTCTAAACCGGGTCTAAACCAGGACTAAACCAGCTCTAAACCAGCTCTAAACCTGGACCAAACAATGACTAAACCAGGTCTAAACCAGGACTAAACCAGGACTAAACCAGGTCTAAACCAGGTCTAAACCAGGTCTAAACCAGGACTAAACCAGGTCTAAACCAGGACTAAATCAGCTCTAAACCAGGACTAAACCAGGACTAAACCAGGTCCAAACCAGGACTAAAACAGGACTAAACCAGGTCCAAACCAGGACTAAACCAGCTCTAAACCAGGACTAAACCAGCTCTAAACCAGGACTAAACCAGGTCCAAACCAGGACTAAACCAGGTCCAAACCAGGTCCTAACCAGGTCTAAACCAGGTCCAAACCAGGTCTAAACCGGGTCGAAACCAGGTCGAAACCAGGACTAAACCAGATCTAAACCAGCTCTAAACCAGCTCTAAACCAGGACTAAACAAGGACTAAACCAGGTCTAAACCAGGACTAAACCAGGACTAAACCAGGTCTAAACCAGGTCTAAACCAGTTCTAAACCAGCTCTAAACCAGGACTAAACATGGACTAAACCAGCTCTAAACCAGGACTAAACCAGGTCTAAACCAGGTCTAAACCAGGACCCAACCAGGACTAAACCAGGACTAAACCAGCTCTAAAAAAGGACTAAACCAGGTCCAAACCAGGACTAAACCAGGACTAAACCAGGACTAAACCAGGTCCAAACCAGGACTAAACCAGCTCTAAACCAGGACTAAACCATGTCCAAACCAGGTCCAAACCAGGTCCAAACCAGGTCTAAACCAGGTCTAAACCAGGTCCAAACCAGTTCTAAACCAGGTCCAAACCAGGTCCAAACCAGGACTAAACCAGGTCTAAACCATTTCCAAACCAGGTCTAAACCAGGTCCAAACCAGGTCTAAACCGGGTCTAAACCAGGTCCAAACCAGGTCTAAACCAGGTCCAAACCAGGTCTAAACCGGGTCTAAACCAGGTCCAAACAAGGTCTAAACCAGGTCCAAACTAGGTCTAAACCAGGACTAAACAAGGACTAAACCAGGTCTAAACCAGGACTAAACCAGGACTAAACCAGGTCTAAACAAGGTCCAAACCAGCTCTAAACCAGGACTAAACAAGGACTAAACCAGGTCTAAACCAGGTCCAAACCAGGTCTAAACCGGGTCTAAACTAGTTCCAAACCAGGACTAAACCAGGTCTAAACCAGGTCTAAACCAGCTCTAAACCAGCTCTAAACCAGGACTAAACCAGGTCCAAACCAGGTCTAAACCAGGTCTAAACCAGGTCCAAACCAGGACTAAACCAGGTCCAAACCAAGTCCAAACCAGAACTAAACCAGGTCTTAACCAGGTCCAAACCAGGACTAAACCAGGTCTAAACCAGGTCCAAACCAGGTCTAAACCAGGTCCAAACCAGTTCTAAACCGGGTCTAAACCAGGTCCAAACCAGGACTAAACCAGGTCCAAACCAGGTCTAAACCGGGTCTAAACCAGGTCCAAACCAGGTCTTAACCAGGTCCAAACCAGGACTAAACCAGGTCCAAACTAGGTCTAAACCAGGACTAAACAAGGACTAAACCAGGTCTAAACCAGGACTAAACCAGGACTAAACCAGATCTAAACCAGGTCTAAACCAGCTCTAAACCAGGACTAAACAAGGACTAAACCAGGTCTAAACCAGGTCCAAACCAGGTCTAAACCAGGTCCAAACCAGGTCTAAACCGGGTCTAAACCAGTTCCAAACCAGGACTAAACCAGGTCTAAAACAAGGTCTAAACCAGCTCTAAACCAGCTCTAAACCAGCTCTAAACCAGGACTAAACAAGGACTAAACCAGCTCTAAACCAGGACTAAACCAGGACTAAACCAGCTCTAAACCAGGACTAAACCATGTCCAAACCAGGACTAAAACAGGACTAAACCACGTCCAAACCAGGACTAAACCAGGTCTTAACCAGGTCCAAACCAGGACTAAACCAGGTCTAAACCAGGTCCAAACCAGGTCTAAACCAGGTCAGAACCAGGTCTAAACCAGGACTAAACCAGGTCTAAACCAGTACTAAACCAGGACTAAACCAGCTCTAAACCAGGACTAAACCAGGTCCAAACCAGGACTAAACCAGCTCTAAACCAGGACTAAACCAGGTCCAAACCAGGACTGAACCAGGTCCAAACCAGGTCTAAACCAGGTCCAAACCAGGACTAAACAAGGACTAAACCAGAACTAAACCAAGACTAAACCAGGACTAAACCAGGACTAAACCAGCTCCAAACCAGGACTAAACCAAGACTAAACCAGCTCTAAACCAGGACTAAACCTGGTCCAAACCAGGACTAAACCAGGACTAAACCAGGTCTAAACCACGACTAAACAAGGACTAAACCAGGTCTAAACCAAGACTAAACAAGGACTAAACCAGGACTAAACCAGGTCCAAACCAGGACTAAACCAGGACTAAACCAGGACTAAACCAGGTCCAAACCAGGTCTAAACCAGGACTAAACAAGGACTAAACCAGGTCTAAACCAGGACTAAACCAGGACTAAACCAGATCTAAACCAGGTCTAAACCAGCTCTAAACCAGGACTAAACAAGGACTAAACCAGGTCCAAACCAGGTCCAAACCAGGTCTAAACCAGGTCCAAACCAGGTCTAAACCGGGTCTAAACCAGTTCCAAACCAGGACTAAACCAGGTCTAAAACAAGGTCTAAACCAGCTCTAAACCAGCTCTAAACCAGCTCTAAACCAGGACTAAACCAGGTCTAAACCAGGTCCAAACCAGGACCCAACCAGGACTAAACAAGGACTAAACCAGCTCTAAACCAGTACTAAACCAGGACTAAACCAGCTCTAAACCAGGACTAAACCATGTCCAAACCAGGACTAAAACAGGACTAAAGCACGTCCAAACCAGGACTAAACCAGGACTAAACCAGGATTAAACCATCTCGAAACCAGGACTAAACCAGGTCCAAACCAGGTCCAAACCAAGTCTAAACCAGGTCCAAACCAGTTCTAAACCGGGTCTAAACCAGGTCCAAACCAGGACTAAACCAGGTTTAAACAATTCCAAACCAGGTCTAAACCAGGTCCAAACCAGGTCTAAACCGGGTCTAAACCAGGTCCAAACCAGGTCTTAACCAGGTCCAAACCAGGACTAAACCAAGTCTAAACCAGGACTAAACAAGGACTAAACCAGCTCTAAACCAGGACTAAACAAGGACTAAACCAGGACCAAACCAGGTCCATACCAGGTCTAAACCAGGTCTAAACCAGTTCCAAACCAGGACTAAACCAGGTCTAAACCAGGTCTAAACCAGCTCTAAACCAGCTCTAAACCAGGACCAAACAAGGACTAAACCAGGTCTAAACCAGGACTAAACCAGGACTAAACCAGGTCTAAACCAGGTCTAAACCAGGTCTAAACCAGCTCTAAACCAGGACTAAACAAGGACTAAACCAGCTCTAAAACAGGACTAAACCAGGACTAAACCAGCTCTAATCCAGGACTAAACCAGGTCCAAACCAGGACTAAAACAGGACTAAACCAGGTCCAAACCAGGACTAAACCAGCTCTAAACCAGGACTAAACCAGCTCTAAACCAGGACTAAACCAGGTCCAAACCAGAACTAAACCAGGTCCAAACCAGGACTAAACCAGCTCTAAACCAGGACTAAACCAGCTCTAAACCAGGACTAAACCAGGTCCAAACCAGGTCCAAACCAGGTCCAAACCAGGTCCAAACCAGGTCTAAACCAGGTCCAAACCAGGTCCAAACCAGGTCCAAACCAGGTCCAAACCAGGTCTAAACCAGGTCTAAACCAGGTCCAAACCAGGACTAAACAAGTTCTAAACCAGGACTAAACAAGGACTAAACCAGCTCTAAACCAGGACTAAACCAGGACTAAACCAGGTCTAAACCAGGTCTAAACCAGGTCTAAACCAGGTCCAAACCAGGTCTAAACCAGGTCCAAACCAGGTCTAAACCGGGTCTAAACCAGGTCCAAACCAGGACTAAACCAGGTCTAAACCAGCTCCAAACCAGCTCTAAACCAGCTCTAAACCAGGACTAAACAAGGACTAAACCAGCTCTAAACCAGGACTAAACCAGGTCTAAACCAGGTCTAAACCAGGGCCCAACCAGGACTAAACCAGCTCTAAACCAGGACTAAACCAGGACTAATCCAGCTCTAAACCAGGACTAAACCAGGTCTAAAACAAGGTCTAAACCAGCTCTAAACCAGCTCTAAACCAGCTCTAAACCAGGACTAAACCAGGTCTAAACCAGGTCCAAACCAGGACCCAACCAGGACTAAACAAGGACTAAACCAGCTCTAAACCAGTAGTAAACCAGGACTAAACCAGCTCTAAACCAGGACTAAACCATGTCCAAACCAGGACTAAAACAGGACTAAACCACGTCCAAACCAGGACTAAACCAGGACTAAACCAGGACTAAACCATCTCGAAACCAGGACTAAACCAGGTCCAAACCAGAACTAAACCAGGTCTTAACCAGGTCCAAACCAGGACTAAACCAGGTCTAAACCAGGTCCAAACCAGGTCTAAACCAGGTCCAAACCAGTTCTAA
This sequence comes from Eucyclogobius newberryi, assembly GCF_026437365.1. Lineage (NCBI taxonomy): Eukaryota > Metazoa > Chordata > Actinopteri > Gobiiformes > Gobiidae > Eucyclogobius > Eucyclogobius newberryi. The sequence goes on from NW_027315768.1 coordinate 35,195,359, forward strand.
ACCGGGTCTAAACCAGGTCCAAACCAGGACTAAACCAGGTCCAAACCAGGTCTAAACCGGGTCTAAACCAGGTCCAAACCAGGTCTTAACCAGGTCCAAACCAGGACTAAACCAGGTCCAAACTAGGTCTAAACCAGGACTAAACAAGGACTAAACCAGGTCTAAACCAGGACTAAACCAGGACTAAACCAGATCTAAACCAGGTCTAAACCAGCTCTAAACCAGGACTAAACAAGGACTAAACCAGGTCTAAACCAGGTCCAAACCAGGTCTAAACCAGGTCCAAACCAGGTCTAAACCGGGTCTAAACCAGTTCCAAACCAGGACTAAACCAGGTCTAAAACAAGGTCTAAACCAGCTCTAAACCAGCTCTAAACCAGCTCTAAACCAGGACTAAACAAGGACTAAACCAGCTCTAAACCAGGACTAAACCAGGACTAAACCAGCTCTAAACCAGGACTAAACCATGTCCAAACCAGGACTAAAACAGGACTAAACCACGTCCAAACCAGGACTAAACCAGGTCTTAACCAGGTCCAAACCAGGACTAAACCAGGTCTAAACCAGGTCCAAACCAGGTCTAAACCAGGTCAGAACCAGGTCTAAACCAGGACTAAACCAGGTCTAAACCAGGACTAAACCAGGACTAAACCAGCTCTAAACCAGGACTAAACCAGGTCCAAACCAGGACTAAACCAGCTCTAAACCAGGACTAAACCAGGTCCAAACCAGGACTGAACCAGGTCCAAACCAGGTCTAAACCAGGTCCAAACCAGGACTAAACAAGGACTAAACCAGAACTAAACCAAGACTAAACCAGGACTAAACCAGGACTAAACCAGCTCCAAACCAGGACTAAACCAAGACTAAACCAGCTCTAAACCAGGACTAAACCTGGTCCAAACCAGGACTAAACCAGGACTAAACCAGGTCTAAACCACGACTAAACAAGGACTAAACCAGGTCTAAACCAAGACTAAACAAGGACTAAACCAGGACTAAACCAGGTCCAAACCAGGACTAAACCAGGACTAAACCAGGACTAAACCAGGTCCAAACCAGGTCTAAACCAGGACTAAACAAGGACTAAACCAGGTCTAAACCAGGACTAAACCAGGACTAAACCAGATCTAAACCAGGTCTAAACCAGCTCTAAACCAGGACTAAACAAGGACTAAACCAGGTCCAAACCAGGTCCAAACCAGGTCTAAACCAGGTCCAAACCAGGTCTAAACCGGGTCTAAACCAGTTCCAAACCAGGACTAAACCAGGTCTAAAACAAGGTCTAAACCAGCTCTAAACCAGCTCTAAACCAGCTCTAAACCAGGACTAAACCAGGTCTAAACCAGGTCCAAACCAGGACCCAACCAGGACTAAACAAGGACTAAACCAGCTCTAAACCAGTACTAAACCAGGACTAAACCAGCTCTAAACCAGGACTAAACCATGTCCAAACCAGGACTAAAACAGGACTAAAGCACGTCCAAACCAGGACTAAACCAGGACTAAACCAGGACTAAACCATCTCGAAACCAGGACTAAACCAGGTCCAAACCAGGTCCAAACCAAGTCTAAACCAGGTCCAAACCAGTTCTAAACCGGGTCTAAACCAGGTCCAAACCAGGACTAAACCAGGTTTAAACAATTCCAAACCAGGTCTAAACCAGGTCCAAACCAGGTCTAAACCGGGTCTAAACCAGGTCCAAACCAGGTCTTAACCAGGTCCAAACCAGGACTAAACCAAGTCTAAACCAGGACTAAACAAGGACTAAACCAGCTCTAAACCAGGACTAAACAAGGACTAAACCAGGACCAAACCAGGTCCATACCAGGTCTAAACCAGGACTAAACCAGGTCTAAACCAGGTCTAAACCAGCTCTAAACCAGCTCTAAACCAGGACCAAACAAGGACTAAACCAGGTCTAAACCAGGACTAAACCAGGACTAAACTAGGTCTAAACCAGGTCTAAACCAGGTCTAAACCAGCTCTAAACCAGGACTAAACAAGGACTAAACCAGCTCTAAAACAGGACTAAACCAGGACTAAACCAGCTCTAATCCAGGACTAAACCAGGTCCAAACCAGGACTAAAACAGGACTAAACCAGGTCCAAACCAGGACTAAACCAGCTCTAAACCAGGACTAAACCAGCTCTAAACCAGGACTAAACCAGGTCCAAACCAGAACTAAACCAGGTCCAAACCAGGACTAAACCAGCTCTAAACCAGGACTAAACCAGCTCTAAACCAGGACTAAACCAGGTCCAAACCAGGTCCAAACCAGGTCCAAACCAGGTCCAAACCAGGTCTAAACCAGGTCCAAACCAGGTCCAAACCAGGTCCAAACCAGGTCCAAACCAGGTCTAAACCAGGTCTAAACCAGGTCCAAACCAGGACTAAACAAGTTCTAAACCAGGACTAAACAAGGACTAAACCAGCTCTAAACCAGGACTAAACCAGGACTAAACCAGGTCTATACCAGGTCTAAACCAGGTCTAAACCAGGTCCAAACCAGGTCTAAACCAGGTCCAAACCAGGTCTAAACCGGGTCTAAACCAGGTCCAAACCAGGACTAAACCAGGTCTAAACCAGCTCCAAACCAGCTCTAAACCAGCTCTAAACCAGGACTAAACAAGGACTAAACCAGCTCTAAACCAGGACTAAACCAGGTCTAAACCAGGTCTAAACCAGGGCCCAACCAGGACTAAACCAGCTCTAAACCAGGACTAAACAGGACTAATCCAGCTCTAAACCAGGACTAAACCAGGTCTAAAACAAGGTCTAAACCAGCTCTAAACCAGCTCTAAACCAGCTCTAAACCAGGACTAAACCAGGTCTAAACCAGGTCCAAACCAGGACCCAACCAGTAGTAAACCAGGACTAAACCAGCTCTAAACCAGGACTAAACCATGTCCAAACCAGGACTAAAACAGGACTAAACCACGTCCAAACCAGGACTAAACCAGGACTAAACCAGACTAAACCATCTCGAAACCAGGACTAAACCAGGTCCAAACCAGGACTAAACCAGGTCCAAACCAGGTCCAAACCAAGTCTAAACCAGGTCCAAACCAGTTCTAAACCGGGTCTAAACCAGGTCCAAACCAGGACTAAACCAGGTCTAAACAATTCCAAACCAGGTCTAAACCAGGTCCAAACCAGGTCTAAACCGGGTCTAAACCAGGTCCAAACCAGGTCTTAACCAGGTCCAAACCAGGACTAAACCAAGTCTAAACCAGGACTAAACAAGGACTAAACCAGCTCTAAACCAGGACCAAACAAGGACTAAACCAGGTCTAAACCAGGACTAAACCAGGACTAAACCAGGTCCAAACCAGGTCTAAACCAGGTCTAAACCAGCTCTAAACCAGGACTAAACAAGGACTAAACCAGCTCTAAACCAGGACTAAACCAGCTCTAATCCAGGACTAAACCAGGTCCAAACCAGGACTAAAACAGGACTAAACCAGGTCCAAACCAGGACTAAACCAGCTCTAAACCAGGACTAAACCAGCTCTAAACCAGGACTAAACCAGGTCCAAACCAGAACTAAACCAGGTCCAAACCAGGACTAAACCAGGACTAAACCAGGACTAAACCATCTCGAAACCAGGACTAAACCAGGTCCAAACCAGGACTAAACCAGGTCCAAACCAGGTCCAAACCAGGTCTAAACCAGGTCCAAACCAGGACTAAACCAGGACTAAACCAGGACTAAACCAGGTCTAAACCACGACTAAACAAGGACTAAACCAGGTCTAAACCAAGACTAAACCAGGACTAAACCAGGACTAAACCAGGTCTAAACCAGGACTAAACCAGGTCCAAACCAGGTCTAAACCAGGACTAAACAAGGACTAAACCAGAACTAAACCAGGACTAAACCAGCTCCAAACCAGGACTAAACCAGGTCCAAACCAGGACTAAACCAGGACTAAACCAGGACTAAACCAGATCTAAACCAAGACTAAACAAGGACTAAACCAGCTCTAAACAAGGACTAAACCAGGTCCAAACCAGGACTAAACCAGGACTAAACCAGGACTAAACCAGATCTAAACCAAGACTAAACAAGGACTAAACCAGCTCTAAACAAGGACTAAACCAGGTCCAAACCAGGTCTAAACCAGGTCTAAACCAGGACTAAACCAAGTCCAAACCAGGTCTAAACAAGGACCAAACCAGGTCTAAACCAGGTCTAATCCAGGACTAAACCAGGTCTAAACCAGGTCTAAACCAGGACTAAACAAGGACTAAACCAGAACTAAACCAGGACTAAACCAGCTCCAAACCAGGACTAAACCAAGACTAAACCAGCTCTAAACCAGGACTAAACCAGGTCCAAACCAGGACTAAACCAGGACTAAACCAGGACTAAACCAGGTCTAAACCACGACTAAACAAGGTCTAAACCAGGTCTAAACCAGGACTAAACAAGGACTAAACCAGAACTAAACCAGGACTAAACCAGCTCCAAACCAGGACTAAACCAAGACTAAACCAGCTCTAAACCAGGACTAAACCAGGTCCAGACCAGGACTAAACCAGGACTAAACCAGGACAAAACCAGGTCTAAACCAAGACTAAACCAGGACTAAACCAGCTCTAAACCAAGACTAAACCAGGACTAAACCAGGACTAATAAAGGTCCAAACCAGGACTAAACCAGGACTAAACCAGGACTAAACCAGGTCCAAACCAGGACTAAACCAGCTCTAAACCAGGACTAAACCAGGTCCAAACCAGGACTAAACCAGGTCCAAACCAGGTCCAAACCAGGTCCAAACCAGGACTAAACCAGGTCTTAACCAGGTCCAAACCAGGACTAAACCAGGTCTAAACCAGGTCCAAACCAGGTCTAAACCAGGTCAGAACCAGGTCTAAACCAGGACTAAACCAGGTCTAAACCAGGACTAAACCAGGACTAAACCAGCTCTAAACCAGGACTAAACCAGGTCCAAACCAGGACTAAACCAGCTCTAAACCAGGACTAAACCAGGTCCAAACCAGGACTGAACCAGGTCCAAACCAGGTCTAAACCAGGTCCAAACCAGGACTAAACAAGGACTAAACCAGGTCTAAACCAGGTCTAAACCAGAACTAAACCAAGACTAAACCAGGACTAAACCAGGACTAAACCAGCTCCAAACCAGGACTAAACCAAGACTAAACAAGCTCTAAACCAGGACTAAACCTGGTCCAAACCAGGACTAAACCAGGACTAAACCAGGTCTAAACCACGACTAAACAAGGACTAAACCAGGTCTAAACCAAGACTAAACCAGGACTAAACCAGGACTAAACCAGGTCCAAACCAGGACTAAACCAGGACTAAACCAGGACTAAACCAGGTCCAAACCAGGTCTAAACCAGGACTAAACAAGGACTAAACCAGGTCTAAACCAGGACTAAACCAGGACTAAACCAGATCTAAACCAGGTCTAAACCAGCTCTAAACCAGGACTAAACAAGGACTAAACCAGGTCTAAACCAGGTCCAAACCAGGTCTAAACCGGGTCTAAACCAGTTCCAAACCAGGACTAAACCAGGTCTAAAACAAGGTCTAAACCAGCTCTAAACCAGCTCTAAACCAGGACTAAACCAGGTCTAAACCAGGTCCAAACCAGGACCCAACCAGGACTAAACAAGGACTAAACCAGCTCTAAACCAGTACTAAACCAGGACTAAACCAGCTCTAAACCAGGACTAAACCATGTCCAAACCAGGACTAAAACAGGACTAAACCACGTCCAAACCAGGACTAAACCAGGACTAAACCAGGACTAAACCATCTCGAAACCAGGACTAAACCAGGTCCAAACCAGGACTAAACCAGGTCCAAACCAGGTCCAAACCAAGTCTAAACCAGGTCCAAACCAGTTCTAAACCGGGTCTAAACCAGGTCCAAACCAGGACTAAACCAGGTCTAAACAATTCCAAACCAGGTCTAAACCAGGTCCAAACCAGGTCTAAACCGGGTCTAAACCAGGTCCAAACCAGGTCTTAACCAGGTCCAAACCAGGACTAAACCAGGACTAAACCAGGACTAAACCAGATCTAAACCAAGACTAAACAAGGACTAAACCAGCTCTAAACAAGGACTAAACCAGGTCCAAACCAGGTCTAAACCAGGACTAAACCAGGACTAAACCAGATCTAAACCAAGACTAAACAAGGACTAAACCAGCTCTAAACCAGGACTAAACCAAGTCCAAACCAGGTCTAAACAAGGACCAAACCAGGTCTAAACCAGGTCTAATCCAGGACTAAACCAGGTCTAAACCAGGTCTAAACCAGGACTAAACAAGGACTAAACCAGAACTAAACCAGGACTAAACCAGCTCCAAACCAGGACTAAACCAAGACTAAACCAGCTCTAAACCAGGACTAAACCAGGTCCAAACCAGGACTAAACCAGGACTAAACCAGGACTAAACCAGGTCTAAACCACGACTAAACAAGGTCTAAACCAGGTCTAAACCAGGACTAAACAAGGACTAAACCAGAACTAAACCAGGACTAAACCAGCTCCAAACCAGGACTAAACCAAGACTAAACCAGCTCTAAACCAGGACTAAACCAGGTCCAGACCAGGACTAAACCAGGACTAAACCAGGACAAAACCAGGTCTAAACCAAGACTAAACCAGGACTAAACCAGCTCTAAACCAAGACTAAACCAGGACTAAACCAGGACTAAAAAAGGTCCAAACCAGGACTAAACCAGGACTAAACCAGGACTAAACCAGGTCCAAACCAGGACTAAACCAGCTCTAAACTAGGACTAAACCAGGTCCAAACCAGGACTAAACCAGGTCCAAACCAGGTCCAAACCAGGTCCAAACCAGGACTAAACCAGGTCTTAACCAGGTCCAAACCAGGACTAAACCAGGTCTAAACCAGGTCCAAACCAGGTCTAAACCAGGTCAGAACCAGGTCTAAACCAGGACTAAACCAGGTCTAAACCAGGACTAAACCAGGACTAAACCAGCTCTAAACCAGGACTAAACCAGGTCCAAACCAGGACTAAACCAGCTCTAAACCAGGACTAAACCAGGTCCAAACCAGGACTGAACCAGGTCCAAACCAGGTCTAAACCAGGTCCAAACCAGGACTAAACAAGGACTAAACCAGAACTAAACCAAGACTAAACCAGGACTAAACCAGGACTAAACCAGCTCCAAACCAGGACTAAACCAAGACTAAACCAGCTCTAAACCAGGACTAAACCTGGTCCAAACCAGGACTAAACCAGGACTAAACCAGGTCTAAACCACGACTAAACAAGGACTAAACCAGGTCTAAACCAAGACTAAACCAGGACTAAACCAGGACTAAACCAGGTCCAAACCAGGACTAAACCAGGACTAAACCAGGACTAAACCAGGTCCAAACCAGGTCTAAACCAGGACTAAACAAGGACTAAACCAGGTCTAAACCAGGACTAAACCAGGACTAAACCAGATCTAAACCAGGTCTAAACCAGCTCTAAACCAGGACTAAACAAGGACTAAACCAGGTCTAAACCAGGTCCAAACCAGGTCTAAACCGGGTCTAAACCAGTTCCAAACCAGGACTAAACCAGGTCTAAAACAAGGTCTAAACCAGCTCTAAACCAGCTCTAAACCAGCTCTAAACCAGGACTAAACCAGGTCTAAACCAGGTCCAAACCAGGACCCAACCAGGACTAAACAAGGACTAAACCAGCTCTAAACCAGTACTAAACCAGGACTAAACCAGCTCTAAACCAGGACTAAACCATGTCCAAACCAGGACTAAAACAGGACTAAACCACGTCCAAACCAGGACTAAACCAGGACTAAACCAGGACTAAACCATCTCGAAACCAGGACTAAACCAGGTCCAAACCAGGACTAAACCAGGTCCAAACCAGGTCCAAACCAAGTCTAAACCAGGTCCAAACCAGTTCTAAACCGGGTCTAAACCAGGTCCAAACCAGGACTAAACCAGGTCTAAACAATTCCAAACCAGGTCTAAACCAGGTCCAAACCAGGTCTAAACCGGGTCTAAACCAGGTCCAAACCAGGTCTTAACCAGGTCCAAACCAGGACTAAACCAAGTCTAAACCAGGACTAAACAAGGACTAAACCAGCTCTAAACCAGGACTAAACAAGGACTAAACCAGGACCAAACCAGGTCCAAACCAGGTCTAAACCAGGTCCATACCAGGTCTAAACCGGGTCTAAACCAGTTCCAAACCAGGACTAAACCAGGTCTAAACCAGGTCTAAACCAGCTCTAAACCAGCTCTAAACCAGGACCAAACAAGGACTAAACCAGGTCTAAACCAGGACTAAACCAGGACTAAACCAGGTCTAAACCAGGTCTAAACCAGGTCTAAACCAGCTCTAAACCAGGACTAAAACAGGACTAAACCAGGTCCAAACCAGGACTAAACCAGCTCTAAACCAGGACTAAACCAGCTCTAAACCAGGACTAAACCAGGTCCAAACCAGAACTAAACCAGGTCCAAACCAGGACTAAACCAGGACTAAACCAGGACTAAACCATCTCGAAACCAGGACTAAACCAGGTCCAAACCAGGACTAAACCAGGTCCAAACCAGGTCCAAACCAGGTCTAAACCAGGTCCAAACCAGGTCTAAACCGGGTCTAAACCAGGTCCAAACCAGGACTAAACCAGGTCTAAACCAGCTCTAAACCAGCTCTAAACCAGGACTAAACAAGGACTAAACCAGGTCTAAACCAGGACTAAACCAGGACTAAACCAGGTCTAAACCAGGTCTAAACCAGGACCCAACCAGGACTAAACCAGGACTAAACCAGGACCCAACCAGGACTAAACCAGGACTAAACCAGCTCTAAACCAGGACTAAACCAGCTCTAAACCAGGACTAAACATGGACTAAACCAGCTCTAAACCAGGACTAAACCAGGTCTAAACCAGGTCTAAACCAGGTCTAAACCAGGACCCAACCAGGACTAAACCAGGACTAAACCAGCTCTAAACAAGGTCTAAACCAGCTCTAAACCAGGACTAAACATGGACTAAACCAGCTCTAAACCAGGACTAAACCAGGTCTAAACCAGGTCTAAACCAGGTCTAAACCAGGACCCAACCAGGACTAAACCAGGACTAAACCAGCTCTAAACCAGGACTAAACCAGGACTAAACCAGCTCTAAACCAGGACTAAACCAGGTCCAAACCATGACTAAACCAGGTCCAAACCAGGTCCAAACCAGGTCCAAACCAGGTCCAAACCAGGTCCAAACCAGGTCTAAACCAGGTCCAAACCAGGTCCAAACCAGGTCCAAACCAGGTCCAAACCAGGTCTAAACCAGGTCTAAACCAGGTCCAAACCAGGACTAAACAAGTTCTAAACCAGGACTAAACAAGGACTAAACCAGCTCTAAACCAGGACTAAACCAGGACTAAACCAGGTCTAAACCAGGTCTAAACCAGGTCTAAACCAGGTCCAAACCAGGTCTAAACCAGGTCCAAACCAGGTCTAAACCGGGTCTAAACCAGGTCCAAACCAGGACTAAACCAGGTCTAAACCAGCTCCAAACCAGCTCTAAACCAGCTCTAAACCAGGACTAAACAAGGACTAAACCAGCTCTAAACCAGGACTAAACCAGGTCTAAACCAGGTCTAAACCAGGACCCAACCAGGACTAAACCAGCTCTAAACCAGGACTAAACCAGGACTAATCCAGCTCTAAACCAGGACTAAACCAGGTCTAAACCAGCTCTAAACCAGTAGTAAACCAGGACTAAACCAGCTCTAAACCAGGACTAAACCATGTCCAAACCAGGACTAAAACAGGACTAAACCACGTCCAAACCAGGACTAAACCAGGACTAAACCAGGACTAATCCAGCTCTAAACCAGCTCTAAACCAGCTCTAAACCAGGACTAAACCAGGTCTAAACCAGCTCTAAACCAGTAGTAAACCAGGACTAAACCAGCTCTAAACCAGGACTAAACCATGTCCAAACCAGGACTAAAACAGGACTAAACCACGTCCAAACCAGGACTAAACCAGGACTAAACCAGGACTAAACCATCTCGAAACCAGGACTAAACCAGGTCCAAACCAGGACTAAACCAGGTCCAAACCAGGTCCAAACCAAGTCTAAACCAGGTCCAAACCAGTTCTAAACCGGGTCTAAACCAGGTCCAAACCAGGACTAAACCAGGTCTAAACAATTCCAAACCAGGTCTAAACCAGGTCCAAACCAGGTCTAAACCGGGTCTAAACCAGGTCCAAACCAGGTCTTAACCAGGTCCAAACCAGGACTAAACCAAGTCTAAACCAGGACTAAACAAGGACTAAACCAGCTCTAAACCAGGACTAAACAAGGACTAAACCAGGACCATACCAGGTCTAAACCGGGTCTAAACCAGTTCCAAACCAGGACTAAACCAGGTCTAAACCAGGTCTAAACCAGCTCTAAACCAGCTCTAAACCAGGACCAAACAAGGACTAAACCAGGTCTAAACCAGGACTAAACCAGGACTAAACCAGGTCTAAACCAGGTCTAAACCAGGTCTAAACCAGCTCTAAACCAGGACTAAACAAGGACTAAACCAGCTCTAAACCAGGACTAAACCAGGACTAAACCAGCTCTAATCCAGGACTAAACCAGGTCCAAACCAGGACTAAAACAGGACTAAACCAGGTCCAAACCAGGACTAAACCAGCTCTAAACCAGGACTAAACCAGCTCTAAACCAGGACTAAACCAGGTCCAAACCAGAACTAAACCAGGTCCAAACCAGGACTAAACCAGGACTAAACCAGGACTAAACCATCTCGAAACCAGGACTAAACCAGGTCCAAACCAGGACTAAACCAGGCCCAAACCAGGTCCAAACCAGGTCTAAACCAGGTCCAAACCAGGTCTAAACCGGGTCTAAACCAGGTCCAAACCAGGACTAAACCAGGTCTAAACCAGCTCTAAACCAGCTCTAAACCAGGACTAAACAAGGACTAAACCAGGTCTAAACCAGGACTAAACCAGGACTAAACCAGGTCTAAACCAGGTCTAAACAAGGTCTAAACCAGCTCTAAACCAGGACTAAACATGGACTAAACCAGCTCTAAACCAGGACTAAACCAGGTCTAAACCAGGTCTAAACCAGGTCTAAACCAGGACCCAACCAGGACTAAACCAGGACTAAACCAGCTCTAAACCAGGACTAAACCAGGACTAAACCAGCTCTAAACCAGGACTAAACCAGGTCCAAACCATGACTAAACCAGGTCCAAACCAGGTCCAAACCAGGTCCAAACCAGGTCCAAACCAGGTCCAAACCAGGTCTAAACCAGGTCCAAACCAGGACTAAACAAGTTCTAAACCAGGACTAAACAAGGACTAAACCAGCTCTAAACCAGGACTAAACCAGGACTAAACCAGGTCTAAACCAGGTCTAAACCAGGTCTAAACCAGGTCCAAACCAGGTCTAAACCAGGTCCAAACCAGGTCTAAACCGGGTCTAAACCAGGTCCAAACCAGGACTAAACCAGGTCTAAACCAGCTCTAAACCAGCTCTAAACCAGCTCTAAACCAGGACTAAACAAGGACTAAACCAGCTCTAAACCAGGACTAAACCAGGTCTAAACCAGGTCTAAACCAGGACCCAACCAGGACTAAACCAGCTCTAAACCAGGACTAAACCAGGACTAAACCAGCTCTAAACCAGGACTAAACCAGGTCCAAACCAGGACTAAACCAGGACTAAACCATGACTAAACCAGGTCTAAACCAGGACTAAACCAGCTCCAAACCAGGACTAAACCAGGTCTAAACCAGCTCTAAACCAGCTCTAAACCAGCTCTAAACCAGGACTAAACAAGGACTAAACCAGGTCTTAACCAGGTCCAAACCAGGTCTAAACCAGCTCTAAGCCAGGACTAAACAAGGACTAAACCAGCTCTAAACCAGGACTAAACCAGGTCTAAACCAGGTCTAAACCAGGACCCAACCAGGACTAAACCAGCTCTAAACCAGGACTAAACCAGGTCCAAACCAGGACTAAACCAGGACTAAACCATGACTAAACCAGGTCTAAACCAGGACTAAACCAGCTCCAAACCAGGACTAAACCAGGTCCAAACCAGGACTAAACCAGGTCCAAACCAGGTCTAAACCAGGTCTAAACCAGGACTAAACCAGGTCCAAACCAGGTCTAAACCAGGACCAAACCAGGTCTAAACCAGGTCTAAACCAGGACTAAACAAGGACTAAACCAGAACTAAACCAGGACTAAACCAGCTCCAAACCAGGACTAAACCAAGACTAAACCAGCTCTAAACCAGGACTAAACCAGGTCCAAACCAGGACTAAACCAGGACTAAACCAGCTCTAAACCAGGACTAAACCAGGTCCAAACCAGGTCTAAACCAGGTCTAAACCAGGACTAAACCAGGTCCAAACCAGGTCTAAACAAGGACCAAACCAGGTCTAAACCAGGTCTAATCCAGGACTAAACCAGGTCTAAACCAGGTCTAAACCAGGACTAAACAAGGACTAAACCAGAACTAAACCAGGACTAAACCAGCTCCAAACCAGGACTAAACCAAGACTAAACCAGCTCTAAACCAGGACTTAACCAGGTCCAAACCAGGACTAAACCAGGACTAAACCAGGACTAAACCAGGTCTAAACCACGACTAAACAAGGTCTAAACCAGGTCTAAACCAGGACTAAACAAGGACTAAACCAGAACTAAACCAGGACTAAACCAGCTCCAAACCAGGACTAAACCAAGACTAAACCAGCTCTAAACCAGGACTAAACCAGGTCCAAACCAGGACTAAACCAGGACTAAACCAGGACAAAACCAGGTCTAAACCAAGACTAAACCAGGACTAAACCAGCTCTAAACCAAGACTAAACCAGGACTAAACCAGGACTAAACCAGGTCCAAACCAGGACTAAACCAGGACTAAACCAGGACTAAACCAGGTCCAAACCAGGACTAAACCAGCTCTAAACCAGGACTAAACCAGGTCCAAACCAGGACTAAACCAGGTCCAAACCAGGTCCAAACCAGGTCCAAACCAGGACTAAACCAGGTCTTAACCAGGTCCAAACCAGGACTAAACCAGGTCTAAACCAGGTCCAAACCAGGTCTAAACCAGGTCAGAACCAGGTCTAAACCAGGACTAAACCAGGTCTAAACCAGGACTAAACCAGGACTAAACCAGCTCTAAACCAGGACTAAACCAGGTCCAAACCAGGACTAAACCAGCTCTAAACCAGGACTAAACCAGGTCCAAACCAGGACTGAACCAGGTCCAAACCAGGTCTAAACCAGGTCCAAACCAGGACTAAACAAGGACTAAACCAGAACTAAACCAAGACTAAACCAGGACTAAACCAGGACTAAACCAGGTCCAAACCAGGACTAAACCAGGACTAAACCAGCTCCAAACCAGGACTAAACCAAGACTAAACCAGGACTAAACCAGGACTAAACCAGGTCCAAACCAGGACTAAACCAGGTCCAAACCAGGACTAAACCAGGTCCAAACCAGGTCTAAACCGGGTCTAAACTAGGTCCAAACCAGGACTAAACCAGGTCTAAACCAGGACTAAACAAGGACTAAACCAGAACTAAACCAAGACTAAACCAGGACTAAACCAGGACTAAACCAGGTCCAAACCAGGACTAAACCAGGACTAAACCAGCTCCAAACCAGGACTAAACCAAGACTAAACCAGCTCTAAACCAGGACTAAACCTGGTCCAAACCAGGACTAAACCAGGACTAAACCAGCTCCAAACCAGGACTAAACCAGGACTAAACCAGGACTAAACCAGGTCTAAACCACGACTAAACAAGGACTAAACCAGGTCTAAACCAAGACTAAACCAGGACTAAACCAGGACTAAACCAGGTCCAAACCAGGACTAAACCAGGACTAAACAAGGACTAAACCAGGTCCAAACCAGGACTAAACCAGCTCTAAACCAGGACTAAACCAGGTCCAAACCAGGACTAAACCAGGTCCAAACCAGGTCTAAACCGGGTCTAAACCAGGTCCAAACCAGGACTAAACCAGGTCTAAACCAGCTCTAAACCAGCTCTAAACCAGGACTAAACAAGGACTAAACCAGGTCTAAAGCAGGACTAAACCAGGACTAAACCAGGTCTAAACCAGGTCTAAACCAGGTCTAAACCAGCTCTAAACCAGGACTAAACATGGACTAAACCAGCTCTAAACCAGTACTAAACCAGGTCTAAACCAGGTCTAAACCAGGACCCAACCAGGACTAAACCAGGACTAAACCAGCTCTAAACCAGGACTAAACCAGGTCCAAACCAGGACTAAACCAGGACTAAACCAGTTCCAAACCAGGACTAAACCAGCTCTAAACCAGGACTAAACCATGTCCAAACCATGACTAAACCAGGTCCAAACCAGGTCCAAACCAGGTCCAAACCAGGTCTAAACCAGGTCCAAACCAGGTCCAAACCAGGTCCAAACCAGGTCCAAACCAGGTCCAAACCAGGTCTAAACCAGGTCTAAACCAGGTCCAAACCAGGACTAAACCAGTTCTAAACCAGGACTAAACAAGGACTAAACCAGCTCTAAACCAGGACTAAACCAGGACTAAACCAGGTCTAAACCAGGTCTAAACCAGGTCTAAACCAGGTCCAAACCAGGTCTAAACCAGGTCCAAACCAGGTCTAAACCGGGTCTAAACCAGGTCCAAACCAGGACTAAACCAGGTCTAAACCAGCTCTAAACCAGCTCTAAACCAGCTCTAAACCAGGACTAAACAAGAACTAAACCAGGTCTTAACCAGGTTCAAACCAGGTCTAAACCAGCTCTAAACCAGGACTAAACAAGGACTAAACCAGCTCTAAACCAGGACTAAACCAGGTCTAAACCAGGTCTAAACCAGGACCCAACCAGGACTAAACCAGCTCTAAACCAGGACTAAACCAGGACTAAACCAGCTCTAAACCAGGACTAAACCAGGTCCAAACCAGGACTAAACCAGGACTAAACCATGACTAAACCAGGTCTAAACCAGGACTAAACCAGCTCTAAACCAGGACTAAACTAGGTCCAAACCAGGACTAAACCAGGTCCAAACCGGGTCTAAACCAGGTCCAAACCAGGACTAAACCAGGTCTAAACCAGCTCTAAACCAGCTCTAAACCAGGACTAAACAAGGACTAAACCAGGTCTAAACCAGGTCTAAACCAGGACCCAACCAGGACTAAACCAGGACTAAACCAGCTCTAAACCAGGACTAAACCAGGTCCAAACCAGAACTAAACCAGGACTAAACCAGTTCCAAACCATGACTAAACCAGGTCCAAACCAGGTCCAAACCAGGTCTAAACCAGGTCCAAACCAGGTCCAAACCAGGTCCAAACCAGGTCCAAACCAGGTCTAAACCAGGTCTAAACCAGGTCCAAACCAGGTCCAAACCAGGTCCAAACCAGGTCCAAACCAGGTCTAAACCAGGTCCAAACCAGGTCCAAACCAGGTCCAAACCAGGTCCAAACCAGGTCTAAACCAGGTCTAAACCAGGTCCAAACCAGGACTAAACCAGTTCTAAACCAGGACTAAACAAGGACTAAACCAGCTCTAAACCAGGTCTAAACCAGGTCCAAACCAGGTCTAAACCAGGTCCAAACAAGGTCTAAACCAGGTCTAAACCGGCTCTAAACCAGCTCTAAACCAGGACTAAACCAGGACTAAACCGGGTCTAAACCAGGTCCAAACCAGGACTAAACCAGGTCTAAACCGGCTCTAAACCAGCTCTAAACCAGCTCTAAACCAGGACTAAACAAGGACTAAACCAGGTCTTAACCAGGTCCAAACCAGGTCTAAACCAGCTCTAAACCAGGACTAAACAAGGACTAAACCAGCTCTAAACCAGGACTAAACCAGGTCTAAACCAGGTCTAAACCAGGACTAAACCAGGACTAAACCAGCTCTAAACCAGGACTAAACCAGGTCCAAACCAGGACTAAACCAGGACTAAACCATGACTAAACCAGGTCTAAACCAGGACTAAACCAGCTCTAAACCAGGACTAAACCAGGTCCAAACCAGGACTAAACCAGGTCCAAACCAGGTCTAAACCAGGTCTAAACCAGGACTAAACCAGGTCCAAACCAGGTCTAAACCAGGACTAAACCAGGTCTAAACCAGGTCTAATCCAGGACTAAACCAGGTCTAAACCAGGTCTAAACCAGGACTAAACCAGGACTAAACCAGAACTAAACCAGGACTAAACCAGCTCCAAACCAGGACTAAACCAAGACTAAACCAGCTCTAAACCAGGACTAAACCAGGTCCAAACCAGGACTAAACCAGGACTAAACCAGGACTAAACCAGATCTAAACCAAGACTAAACAAGGACTAAACCAGGTCCAAACCAAGACTAAACCAGGACTAAACCAGCTCTAAACCAGGACTAAACCAGGTCCAAACCAGGTCTAAACCAGGTCTAAACCAGGACTAAACCAGGTCCAAACCAGGTCTAAACAAGGACCAAACCAGGTCTAAACCAGGTCTAAACCAGGACTAAACAAGGACTAAACCAGAACTAAACCAGGACTAAACCAGCTCCAAACCAGGACTAAACCAAGACTAAACCAGCTCTAAACCAGGACTAAACCAGGTCCAAACCAGGACTAAACCAGGACTAAACCAGGACTAAACCAGGTCCAAACCACGACTAAACAAGGTCTAAACCAGGTCTAAACCAGGACTAAACAAGGACTAAACCAGAACTAAACCAGGACTAAACCAGCTCCAAACCAGGACTAAACCAAGACTAAACCAGCTCTAAACCAGGACTAAACCAGGTCCAAACCAGGACTAAACCCGGACTAAACCAGGACAAAACCAGGTCTAAACCAAGACTAAACCAGGACTAAACCAGCTCTAAACCAAGACTAAACCAGGACTAAACCAGGACTAAACCAGGTCCAAACCAGGACTAAACCAGGACTAAACCAGGACTAAACCAGGTCCAAACCAGGACTAAACCAGCTCTAAACCAGGACTAAACCAGGTCCAAACCAGGACTAAACCAGCTCTAAACCAGGACTAAACCAGGTCCAAACCAGGACTAAACCAGGTCCAAAACCAGGTCCAAACCAGGTCCAAACCAGGACTAAACCAGGTCTTAACCAGGTCCAAACCAGGACTAAACCAGGTCTAAACCAGGTCAGTACCAGGTCTAAACCAGGACTAAACCAGGTCTAAACCAGGACTAAACCAGGACTAAACCAGCTCTAAACCAGGACTAAACCAGGTCCAAACCAGGACTAAACCAGCTCTAAACCAGGACTAAACCAGGTCCAAACCAGGACTAAACCAGGTCCAAACCAGGTCTAAACCAGGTCCAAACCAGGACTAAACAAGGACTAAACCAGGTCCAAACCAGGACTAAACCAGCTCTAAACCAGGACTAAACCAGGTCCAAACCAGGACTAAACCAGGTCCAAACCAGGTCTAAACCAGGTCCAAACCAGGACTAAACAAGGACTAAACCAGGTCTAAACCAGGTCTAAACCAGGACTAAACCCGGTCCAAACCAGGACTAAACCAGGTCCAAACCAGGACTAAACCAGGACTAAACCAGCTCCAAACCAGGACTAAACCAAGACTAAACCAGCTCTAAACCAGGACTAAACCAGGTCCAAACCAGGACTAAACCAGGTCCAAACCAGGTCTAAACCGGGTCTAAACCAGGTCCAAACCAGGACTAAACCAGGTCTAAACCAGCTCTAAACCAGCTCTAAACCAGGACTAAACAAGGACTAAACCAGGTCTAAAGCAGGACTAAACCAGGACTAAACCAGGTCTAAACCAGGTCTAAACCAGCTCTAAACCAGGACTAAACATGGACTAAACCAGCTCTAAACCAGGACTAAACCAGGTCTAAACCAGGTCTAAACCAGGACCCAACCAGGACTAAACCAGGACTAAACCAGCTCTAAACCAGGACTAAACCAGGTCCAAACCAGGACTAAACCAGGACTAAACCAGTTCCAAACCAGGACTAAACCAGCTCTAAACCAGGACTAAACCATGTCCAAACCATGACTAAACCAGCTCTAAACCAGGACTGAACCAGGTCCAAACCAGGTCTAAACCAGGTCCAAACCAGGACTAAACAAGGACTAAACCAGAACTAAACCAAGACTAAACCAGGACTAAACCAGGACTAAACCAGGTCCAAACCAGGACTAAACCAGGACTAAACCAGCTCCAAACCAGGACTAAACCAAGACTAAACCAGCTCTAAACCAGGACTAAACCTGGTCCAAACCAGGACTAAACCAGGACTAAACCAGGACTAAACCAGGTCTAAACCACGACTAAACAAGGACTAAACCAGGTCTAAACCAAGACTAAACCAGGACTAAACCAGGACTAAACCAGGTCCAAACCAGGACTAAACCAGCTCTAAACCAGGACTAAACCAGGTCCAAACCAGGACTAAACCAGGTCCAAACCAAGTCTAAACCGGGTCTAAACCAGGTCAAAACCAGGACTAAACCAGGTCTAAACCAGCTCTAAACCAGCTCTAAACCAGGACTAAACAAGGACTAAACCAGGTCTAAAGCAGGACTAAACCAGGACTAAACCAGGTCTAAACCAGGTCTAAACCAGCTCTAAACCAGGACTAAACATGGACTAAACCAGCTCTAAACCAGGACTAAACCAGGTCTAAACCAGGTCTAAACCAGGACCCAACCAGAACTAAACCAGGACTAAACCAGCTCTAAACCAGGACTAAACCAGGTCCAAACCAGGACTAAACCAGGACTAAACCAGTTCCAAACCAGGACTAAACCAGCTCTAAACCAGGACTAAACCATATCCAAACCATGACTAAACCAGGTCCAAACCAGGTCCAAACCAGGTCCAAACCAGGTCTAAACCAGGTCCAAACCAGGTCCAAACCAGGTCCAAACCAGGTCCAAACCAGGTCAAAACCAGGTCCAAACCAGGTCCAAACCAGGTCTAAACCAGGTCTAAACCAGGTCCAAACCAGGACTAAACCAGTTCTAAACCAGGACTAAACAAGGACTAAACCAGCTCTAAACCAGGACTAAACCAGGACTAAACCAGGTCTAAACCAGGTCTAAACCAGGTCTAAACCAGGTCCAAACCAGGTCTAAACCAGGTCCAAACCAGGTCTAAACCGGGTCTAAACCAGGTCCAAACCAGGACTAAACCAGGTCTAAACCAGCTCTAAACCAGCTCTAAACCAGCTCTAAACCAGGACTAAACAAGAACTAAACCAGGTCTTAACCAGGTTCAAACCAGGTCTAAACCAGCTCTAAACCAGGACTAAACAAGGACTAAACCAGCTCTAAACCAGGACTAAACCAGGTCTAAACCAGGTCTAAACCAGGACCCAACCAGGACTAAACCAGCTCTAAACCAGGACTAAACCAGGACTAAACCAGCTCTAAACCAGGACTAAACCAGGTCCAAACCAGGACTAAACCAGGACTAAACCATGACTAAACCAGGTCTAAACCAGGACTAAACCAGCTCTAAACCAGGACTAAACTAGGTCCAAACCAGGACTAAACCAGGTCCAAACCAGGTCTAAACCAGGTCTAAACCAGGACTAAACCAGGTCCAAACCAGGTCTAAACCAGGACCAAACCAGGACTAAACCAGGTCTAAACCACGACTAAACAAGGACTAAACCAGGTCTAAACCAAGACTAAACCAGGACTAAACCAGGACTAAACCAGGTCCAAACCAGGACTAAACCAGGACTAAACCAGGACTAAACCAGGTCCAAACCAGGACTAAACCAGCTCTAAACCAGGACTAAACCAGGTCCAAACCAGGACTAAACCAGGTCCAAACCAGGTCTAAACCGGGTCTAAACCAGGTCCAAACCAGGACTAAATCAGGTCTAAACCAGCTCTAAACCAGCTCTAAACCAGGACTAAACAAGGACTAAACCAGGTCTAAAGCAGGACTAAACCAGGACTAAACCAGGTCTAAACCAGGTCTAAACCAGGTCTAAACCAGCTCTAAACCAGGACTAAACATGGACTAAACCAGCTCTAAACCAGGACTAAACCAGGTCTAAACCAGGTCTAAACCAGGACCCAACCAGGACTAAACCAGGACTAAACCAGCTCTAAACCAGGACTAAACCAGGTCCAAACCAGGACTAAACCAGGACTAAACCAGTTCCAAACCAGGACTAAACCAGCTCTAAACCAGGACTAAACCATGTCCAAACCATGACTAAACCAGGTCCAAACCAGGTCCAAACCAGGTCTAAACCAGGTCCAAACCAGGTCCAAACCAGGTCCAAACCAGGTCCAAACCAGGTCTAAACCAGGTCCAAACCAGGTCCAAACCAGGTCCAAACCAGGACTAAACAAGGACTAAACCAGCTCTAAACCAGGTCTAAACCAGGTCCAAACCAGGTCTAAACCAGGTCCAAACCAGGTCTAAACCAGGTCTAAACCGGCTCTAAACCAGCTCTAAACCAGGACTAAACCAGGACTAAACCGGGTCTAAACCAGGTCCAAACCAGGACTAAACCAGGTCTAAACCGGCTCTAAACCAGCTCTAAACCAGCTCTAAACCAGGACTAAACAAGGACTAAACCAGGTCTTAACCAGGTCCAAACCAGGTCTAAACCAGCTCTAAACCAGGACTAAACAAGGACTAAACCAGCTCTAAACCAGGACTAAACCAGGTCTAAACCAGGTCTAAACCAGGACTAAACCAGGACTAAACCAGCTCTAAACCAGGACTAAACCAGGTCCAAACCAGGACTAAACCAGGACTAAACCATGACTAAACCAGGTCTAAACCAGGACTAAACCAGCTCTAAACCAGGACTAAACCAGGTCCAAACCAGGACTAAACCAGGTCCAAACCAGGTCTAAACCAGGTCTAAACCAGGACTAAACCAGGTCTAAACCAGGTCTAAACCAGGACCAAACCAGGTCTAAACCAGGTCTAATCCAGGACTAAACCAGGTCTAAACCAGGTCTAAACCAGGACTAAACAAGGACTAAACCAGAACTAAACCAGGACTAAACCAGCTCCAAACCAGGACTAAACCAAGACTAAACCAGCTCTAAACCAGGACTAAACCAGGTCCAAACCAGGTCTAAACCAGGTCTAAACCAGGACTAAACCAGGTCCAAACCAGGTCTAAACAAGGACCAAACCAGGTCTAAACCAGGTCTAAACCAGGACTAAACAAGGACTAAACCAGAACTAAACCAGGACTAAACCAGCTCCAAACCAGGACTAAACCAAGACTAAACCAGCTCTAAACCAGGACTAAACCAGGTCCAAACCAGGACTAAACCAGGACTAAACCAGGACTAAACCAGGTCTAAACCACGACTAAACAAGGTCTAAACCAGGTCTAAACCAGGACTAATCAAGGACTAAACCAGAACTAAACCAGGACTAAACCAGCTCCAAACCAGGACTAAACCAAGACTAAACCAGCTCTAAACCAGGACTAAACCAGGTCCAAACCAGGACTAAACCAGGACTAAACCAGGACAAAACCAGGTCTAAACCAAGACTAAACCAGGACTAAACCAGCTCTAAACCAAGACTAAACCAGGCCTAAACCAGGACTTAACCAGGTCCAAACCAGGACTAAACCAGGACTAAACCAGGACTAAACCAGGTCCAAACCAGGACTAAACCAGCTCCAAACCAGGACTAAACCAGGTCCAAACCAGGACTAAACCAGCTCTAAACCAGGACTAAACCAGGTCCAAACCAGGACTAAACCAGGTCCAAACCAGGTCCAAACCAGGTCCAAACCAGGACTAAACCAGGTCTTAACCAGGTCCAAACCAGGACTAAACCAGGTCTAAACCAGGTCAGAACCAGGTCTAAACCAGGACTAAACCAGGTCTAAACCAGGACTAAACCAGGACTAAACCGGGTCTAAACCAGGTCCAAACCAGGACTAAACCAGGTCTAAACCGGCTCTAAACCAGCTCTAAACCAGCTCTAAACCAGGACTAAACAAGGACTAAACCAGGTCTTAACCAGGTCCAAACCAGGTCTAAACCAGCTCTAAACCAGGACTAAACAAGGACTAAACCAGCTCTAAACCAGGACTAAACCAGGTCTAAACCAGGTCTAAACCAGGACTAAACCAGGACTAAACCAGCTCTAAACCAGGACTAAACCAGGTCCAAACCAGGACTAAACCAGGACTAAACCATGACTAAACCAGGTCTAAACCAGGACTAAACCAGCTCTAAACCAGGACTAAACCAGGTCCAAACCAGGACTAAACCAGGTCCAAACCAGGTCTAAACCAGGTCTAAACCAGGACTAAACCAGGTCCAAACCAGGTCTAAACCAGGACCAAACAAGGACTAAACCAGCTCTAAACCAGGACTAAACCAGGTCTAAACCAGGTCTAAACCAGGACTAAACCAGGACTAAACCAGCTCTAAACCAGGACTAAACCAGGTCCAAACCAGGACTAAACCAGGACTAAACCATGACTAAACCAGGTCTAAACCAGGACTAAACCAGCTCTAAACCAGGACTAAACCAGGTCCAAACCAGGACTAAACCAGGTCCAAACCAGGTCTAAACCAGGTCTAAACCAGGACTAAACCAGGTCCAAACCAGGTCTAAACCAGGACCAAACCAGGTCTAAACCAGGTCTAATCCAGGACTAAACCAGGTCTAAACCAGGTCTAAACCAGGACTAAACAAGGACTAAACCAGAACTAAACCAGGACTAAACCAGCTCCAAACCAGGTCTAAACCAGGTCCAAACCAGGACTAAACCAGGACTAAACCAGCTCCAAACCAGGACTAAACCAAGACTAAACCAGGACTAAACCAGGACTAAACCAGGTCCAAACCAGGACTAAACCAGGTCCAAACCAGGACTAAACCAGGTCCAAACCAGGTCTAAACCGGGTCTAAACTAGGTCCAAACCAGGACTAAACCAGGTCTAAACCAGCTCTAAACCAGCTCTAAACCAGGACTAAACAAGGACTAAACCAGGTCTAAAGCAGGACTAAACCAGGACTAAACCAGGTCTAAACCAGGTCTAAACCAGGTCTAAACCAGCTCTAAACCAGGACTAAACATGGACTAAACCAGCTCTAAACCAGGACTAAACCAGGTCTAAACCAGGTCTAAACCAGGACCCAACCAGGACTAAACCAGGACTAAACCAGCTCTAAACCAGGACTAAACCAGGTCCAAACCAGGACTAAACCAGTTCCAAACCAGGACTAAACCAGCTCTAAACCAGGACTAAACCATGTCCAAACCATGACTAAACCAGCTCTAAACCAGGACTAAACCAGGTCCAAACCAGGACTGAACCAGGTCCAAACCAGGTCTAAACCAGGTCCAAACCAGGACTAAACAAGGACTAAACCAGAACTAAACCAAGACTAAACCAGGACTAAACCAGGACTAAACCAGGTCCAAACCAGGACTAAACCAGGACTAAACCAGCTCCAAACCAGGACTAAACCAAGACTAAACCAGCTCTAAACCAGGACTAAACCTGGTCCAAACCAGGACTAAACCAGGACTAAACCAGCTCCAAACCAGGACTAAACCAGGACTAAACCAGGACTAAACCAGGTCTAAACCACGACTAAACAAGGACTAAACCAGGTCTAAACCAAGACTAAACCAGGACTAAACCAGGACTAAACCAGGTCCAAACCAGGACTAAACCAGGACTAAACAAGGACTAAACCAGGTCCAAACCAGGACTAAACCAGCTCTAAACCAGGACTAAACCAGGTCCAAACCAGGACTAAACCAGGTCCAAACCAGGTCTAAACCGGGTCTAAACCAGGTCCAAACCAGGACTAAACCAGGTCTAAACCAGCTCTAAACCAGCTCTAAACCAGGACTAAACAAGGACTAAACCAGGTCTAAAGCAGGACTAAACCAGGACTAAACCAGGTCTAAACCAGGTCTAAACCAGGTCTAAACCAGCTCTAAACCAGGACTAAACATGGACTAAACCAGCTCTAAACCAGGACTAAACCAGGTCTAAACCAGGTCTAAACCAGGACCCAACCAGGACTAAACCAGGACTAAACCAGCTCTAAACCAGGACTAAACCAGGTCCAAACCAGGACTAAACCAGGACTAAACCAGTTCCAAACCAGGACTAAACCAGCTCTAAACCAGGACTAAACCATGTCCAAACCATGACTAAACCAGGTCCAAACCAGGTCCAAACCAGGTCCAAACCAGGTCTAAACCAGGTCCAAACCAGGTCCAAACCAGGTCCAAACCAGGTCCAAACCAGGTCCAAACCAGGTCCAAACCAGGTCTAAACCAGGTCTAAACCAGGTCCAAACCAGGACTAAACCAGTTCTAAACCAGGACTAAACAAGGACTAAACCAGCTCTAAACCAGGACTAAACCAGGACTAAACCAGGTCTAAACCAGGTCTAAACCAGGTCTAAACCAGGTCCAAACCAGGTCTAAACCAGGTCCAAACCAGGTCTAAACCGGGTCTAAACCAGGTCCAAACCAGGACTAAACCAGGTCTAAACCAGCTCTAAACCAGCTCTAAACCAGCTCTAAACCAGGACTAAACAAGAACTAAACCAGGTCTTAACCAGGTTCAAACCAGGTCTAAACCAGCTCTAAACCAGGACTAAACAAGGACTAAACCAGCTCTAAACCAGGACTAAACCAGGTCTAAACCAGGTCTAAACCAGGACCCAACCAGGACTAAACCAGCTCTAAACCAGGACTAAACCAGGACTAAACCAGCTCTAAACCAGGACTAAACCAGGTCCAAACCAGGACTAAACCAGGACTAAACCATGACTAAACCAGGTCTAAACCAGGACTAAACCAGCTCTAAACCAGGACTAAACTAGGTCCAAACCAGGACTAAACCAGGTCCAAACCGGGTCTAAACCAGGTCCAAACCAGGACTAAACCAGGTCTAAACCAGCTCTAAACCAGCTCTAAACCAGGACTAAACAAGGACTAAACCAGGTCTAAACCAGGTCTAAACCAGGACCCAACCAGGACTAAACCAGGACTAAACCAGCTCTAAACCAGGACTAAACCAGGTCCAAACCAGAACTAAACCAGGACTAAACCAGTTCCAAACCATGACTAAACCAGGTCCAAACCAGGTCCAAACCAGGTCTAAACCAGGTCCAAACCAGGTCCAAACCAGGTCCAAACCAGGTCTAAACCAGGTCTAAACCAGGACTAAACCAGGTCCAAACCAGGTCTAAACCAGGACCAAACAAGGACTAAACCAGCTCTAAACCAGGACTAAACCAGGTCTAAACCAGGTCTAAACCAGGACTAAACCAGGACTAAACCAGCTCTAAACCAGGACTAAACCAGGTCCAAACCAGGACTAAACCAGGACTAAACCATGACTAAACCAGGTCTAAACCAGGACTAAACCAGCTCTAAACCAGGACTAAACCAGGTCCAAACCAGGACTAAACCAGGTCCAAACCAGGTCTAAACCAGGTCTAAACCAGGACTAAACCAGGTCCAAACCAGGTCTAAACCAGGACCAAACCAGGTCTAAACCAGGTCTAATCCAGGACTAAACCAGGTCTAAACCAGGTCTAAACCAGGACTAAACAAGGACTAAACGAGAACTAAACCAGGACTAAACCAGCTCCAAACCAGGTCTAAACCAGGTCCAAACCAGGACTAAACCAGGACTAAACCAGGTCCAAACCAGGACTAAACCAGGTCCAAACCAGGACTAAACCAGGTCCAAACCAGGTCTAAACCGGGTCTAAACTAGGTCCAAACCAGGACTAAACCAGGTCTAAACCAGCTCTAAACCAGCTCTAAACCAGGACTAAACAAGGACTAAACCAGGTCTAAAGCAGGACTAAACCAGGACTAAACCAGGTCTAAACCAGGTCTAAACCAGGTCTAAACCAGCTCTAAACCAGGACTAAACATGGACTAAACCAGCTCTAAACCAGGACTAAACCAGGTCTAAACCAGGTCTAAACCAGGACCCAACCAGGACTAAACCAGGACTAAACCAGCTCTAAACCAGGACTGAACCAGGTCCAAACCAGGACTAAACCAGGACTAAACCAGTTCCAAACCAGGACTAAACCAGCTCTAAACCAGGACTAAACCATGTCCAAACCATGACTAAACCAGCTCTAAACCAGGACTAAACCAGGTCCAAACCAGGACTGAACCAGGTCCAAACCAGGTCTAAACCAGGTCCAAACCAGGACTAAACAAGGACTAAACCAGAACTAAACCAAGACTAAACCAGGACTAAACCAGGACTAAACCAGGTCCAAACCAGGACTAAACCAGGACTAAACCAGCTCCAAACCAGGACTAAACCAAGACTAAACCAGCTCTAAACCAGGACTAAACCTGGTCCAAACCAGGACTAAACCAGGACTAAACCAGCTCCAAACCAGGACTAAACCAGGACTAAACCAGGACTAAACCAGGTCTAAACCACGACTAAACAAGGACTAAACCAGGTCTAAACCAAGACTAAACCAGGACTAAACCAGGACTAAACCAGGTCCAAACCAGGACTAAACCAGGACTAAACAAGGACTAAACCAGGTCCAAACCAGGACTAAACCAGCTCTAAACCAGGACTAAACCAGGTCCAAACCAGGACTAAACCAGGTCCAAACCAGGTCTAAACCGGGTCTAAACCAGGTCCAAACCAGGACTAAACCAGGTCTAAACCAGCTCTAAACCAGCTCTAAACCAGGACTAAACAAGGACTAAACCAGGTCTAAAGCAGGACTAAACCAGGACTAAACCAGGTCTAAACCAGGTCTAAACCAGGTCTAAACCAGCTCTAAACCAGGACTAAACATGGACTAAACCAGCTCTAAACCAGGACTAAACCAGGTCTAAACCAGGTCTAAACCAGGACCCAACCAGGACTAAACCAGGACTAAACCAGCTCTAAACCAGGACTAAACCAGGTCCAAACCAGGACTAAACCAGGACTAAACCAGTTCCAAACCAGGACTAAACCAGCTCTAAACCAGGACTAAACCATGTCCAAACCATGACTAAACCAGGTCCAAACCAGGTCCAAACCAGGTCCAAACCAGGTCTAAACCAGGTCCAAACCAGGTCCAAACCAGGTCCAAACCAGGTCCAAACCAGGTCCAAACCAGGTCCAAACCAGGTCTAAACCAGGTCTAAACCAGGTCCAAACCAGGACTAAACCAGTTCTAAACCAGGACTAAACAAGGACTAAACCAGCTCTAAACCAGGACTAAACCAGGACTAAACCAGGTCTAAACCAGGTCTAAACCAGGTCTAAACCAGGTCCAAACCAGGTCTAAACCAGGTCCAAACCAGGTCTAAACCGGGTCTAAACCAGGTCCAAACCAGGACTAAACCAGGTCTAAACCAGCTCTAAACCAGCTCTAAACCAGGACTAAACAAGAACTAAACCAGGTCTTAACCAGGTTCAAACCAGGTCTAAACCAGCTCTAAACCAGGACTAAACAAGGACTAAACCAGCTCTAAACCAGGACTAAACCAGGTCTAAACCAGGTCTAAACCAGGACCCAACCAGGACTAAACCAGCTCTAAACCAGGACTAAACCAGGACTAAACCAGCTCTAAACCAGGACTAAACCAGGTCCAAACCAGGACTAAACCAGGACTAAACCATGACTAAACCAGGTCTAAACCAGGACTAAACCAGCTCTAAACCAGGACTAAACTAGGTCCAAACCAGGACTAAACCAGGTCCAAACCGGGTCTAAACCAGGTCCAAACCAGGACTAAACCAGGTCTAAACCAGCTCTAAACCAGCTCTAAACCAGGACTAAACAAGGACTAAACCAGGTCTAAACCAGGTCTAAACCAGGACCCAACCAGGACTAAACCAGGACTAAACCAGCTCTAAACCAGGACTAAACCAGGTCCAAACCAGAACTAAACCAGGACTAAACCAGTTCCAAACCATGACTAAACCAGGTCCAAACCAGGTCCAAACCAGGTCTAAACCAGGTCCAAACCAGGTCCAAACCAGGTCCAAACCAGGTCCAAACCAGGTCTAAACCAGGTCTAAACCAGGTCCAAACCAGGTCCAAACCAGGTCCAAACCAGGTCCAAACCAGGTCTAAACCAGGTCCAAACCAGGTCCAAACCAGGTCCAAACCAGGTCCAAACCAGGTCTAAACCAGGTCTAAACCAGGTCCAAACCAGGACTAAACCAGTTCTAAACCAGGACTAAACAAGGACTAAACCAGCTCTAAACCAGGTCTAAACCAGGTCCAAACCAGGTCTAAACCAGGTCCAAACCAGGTCTAAACCAGGTCTAAACCGGCTCTAAACCAGCTCTAAACCAGGACTAAACCAGGACTAAACCGGGTCTAAACCAGGTCCAAACCAGGACTAAACCAGGTCTAAACCGGCTCTAAACCAGCTCTAAACCAGCTCTAAACCAGGACTAAACAAGGACTAAACCAGGTCTTAACCAGGTCCAAACCAGGTCTAAACCAGCTCTAAACCAGGACTAAACAAGGACTAAACCAGCTCTAAACCAGGACTAAACCAGGTCTAAACCAGGTCTAAACCAGGACTAAACCAGGACTAAACCAGCTCTAAACCAGGACTAAACCAGGTCCAAACCAGGACTAAACCAGGACTAAACCATGACTAAACCAGGTCTAAACCAGGACTAAACCAGCTCTAAACCAGGACTAAACCAGGTCCAAACCAGGACTAAACCAGGTCCAAACCAGGTCTAAACCAGGTCTAAACCAGGACTAAACCAGGTCCAAACCAGGTCTAAACCAGGACTAAACCAGGTCTAAACCAGGTCTAATCCAGGACTAAACCAGGTCTAAACCAGGTCTAAACCAGGACTAAACAAGGACTAAACCAGAACTAAACCAGGACTAAACCAGCTCCAAACCAGGACTAAACCAAGACTAAACCAGCTCTAAACCAGGACTAAACCAGGTCCAAACCAGGACTAAACCAGGACTAAACAAGGACTAAACCAGGTCCAAACCAAGACTAAACCAGGACTAAACCAGCTCTAAACCAGGACTAAACCAGGTCCAAACCAGGTCTAAACCAGGTCTAAACCAGGACTAAACCAGGTCCAAACCAGGTCTAAACAAGGACCAAACCAGGTCTAAACCAGGTCTAAACCAGGACTAAACAAGGACTAAACCAGAACTAAACCAGGACTAAACCAGCTCCAAACCAGGACTAAACCAAGACTAAACCAGCTCTAAACCAGGACTAAACCAGGTCCAAACCAGGACTAAACCAGGACTAAACCAGGACTAAACCAGGTCCAAACCACGACTAAACAAGGTCTAAACCAGGTCTAAACCAGGACTAAACAAGGACTAAACCAGAACTAAACCAGGACTAAACCAGCTCCAAACCAGGACTAAACCAAGACTAAACCAGCTCTAAACCAGGACTAAACCAGGTCCAAACCAGGACTAAACCCGGACTAAACCAGGACAAAACCAGGTCTAAACCAAGACTAAACCAGGACTAAACCAGCTCTAAACCAAGACTAAACCAGGACTAAACCAGGACTAAACCAGGTCCAAACCAGGACTAAACCAGGACTAAACCAGGACTAAACCAGGTCCAAACCAGGACTAAACCAGCTCTAAACCAGGACTAAACCAGGTCCAAACCAGGACTAAACCAGCTCTAAACCAGGACTAAACCAGGTCCAAACCAGGACTAAACCAGGTCCAAACCAGGTCCAAACCAGGTCCAAACCAGGACTAAACCAGGTCTTAACCAGGTCCAAACCAGGACTAAACCAGGTCTAAACCAGGTCAGTACCAGGTCTAAACCAGGACTAAACCAGGTCTAAACCAGGACTAAACCAGGACTAAACCAGCTCTAAACCAGGACTAAACCAGGTCCAAACCAGGACTAAACCAGCTCTAAACCAGGACTAAACCAGGTCCAAACCAGGACTAAACCAGGTCCAAACCAGGTCTAAACCAGGTCCAAACCAGGACTAAACAAGGACTAAACCAGGTCTAAACCAGGTCTAAACCAGGACTAAACCCGGTCCAAACCAGGACTAAACCAGGTCCAAACCAGGACTAAACCAGGACTAAACCAGCTCCAAACCAGGACTAAACCAAGACTAAACCAGCTCTAAACCAGGACTAAACCAGGTCCAAACCAGGACTAAACCAGGTCCAAACCAGGTCTAAACCGGGTCTAAACCAGGTCCAAACCAGGACTAAACCAGGTCTAAACCAGCTCTAAACCAGCTCTAAACCAGGACTAAACAAGGACTAAACCAGGTCTAAAGCAGGACTAAACCAGGACTAAACCAGGTCTAAACCAGGTCTAAACCAGGTCTAAACCAGCTCTAAACCAGGACTAAACATGGACTAAACCAGCTCTAAACCAGGACTAAACCAGGTCTAAACCAGGTCTAAACCAGGACCCAACCAGGACTAAACCAGGACTAAACCAGCTCTAAACCAGGACTAAACCAGGTCCAAACCAGGACTAAACCAGGACTAAACCAGTTCCAAACCAGGACTAAACCAGCTCTAAACCAGGACTAAACCATGTCCAAACCATGACTAAACCAGCTCTAAACCAGGACTGAACCAGGTCCAAACCAGGTCTAAACCAGGTCCAAACCAGGACTAAACAAGGACTAAACCAGAACTAAACCAAGACTAAACCAGGACTAAACCAGGACTAAACCAGGTCCAAACCAGGACTAAACCAGGACTAAACCAGCTCCAAACCAGGACTAAACCAAGACTAAACCAGCTCTAAACCAGGACTAAACCTGGTCCAAACCAGGACTAAACCAGGACTAAACCAGGACTAAACCAGGTCTAAACCACGACTAAACAAGGACTAAACCAGGTCTAAACCAAGACTAAACCAGGACTAAACCAGGACTAAACCAGGTCCAAACCAGGACTAAACCAGGACTAAACCAGGACTAAACCAGGTCCAAACCAGGACTAAACCAGCTCTAAACCAGGACTAAACCAGGTCCAAACCAGGACTAAACCAGGTCCAAACCAAGTCTAAACCGGGTCTAAACCAGGTCAAAACCAGGACTAAACCAGGTCTAAACCAGCTCTAAACCAGCTCTAAACCAGGACTAAACAAGGACTAAACCAGGTCTAAAGCAGGACTAAACCAGGACTAAACCAGGTCTAAACCAGGTCTAAACCAGGTCTAAACCAGCTCTAAACCAGGACTAAACATGGACTAAACCAGCTCTAAACCAGGACTAAACCAGGTCTAAACCAGGTCTAAACCAGGACCCAACCAGAACTAAACCAGGACTAAACCAGCTCTAAACCAGGACTAAACCAGGTCCAAACCAGGACTAAACCAGGACTAAACCAGTTCCAAACCAGGACTAAACCAGCTCTAAACCAGGACTAAACCATATCCAAACCATGACTAAACCAGGTCCAAACCAGGTCCAAACCAGGTCCAAACCAGGTCTAAACCAGGTCCAAACCAGGTCCAAACCAGGTCCAAACCAGGTCCAAACCAGGTCCAAACCAGGTCCAAACCAGGTCTAAACCAGGTCTAAACCAGGTCCAAACCAGGACTAAACCAGTTCTAAACCAGGACTAAACAAGGACTAAACCAGCTCTAAACCAGGACTAAACCAGGACTAAACCAGGTCTAAACCAGGTCTAAACCAGGTCTAAACCAGGTCCAAACCAGGTCTAAACCAGGTCCAAACCAGGTCTAAACCGGGTCTAAACCAGGTCCAAACCAGGACTAAACCAGGTCTAAACCAGCTCTAAACCAGCTCTAAACCAGCTCTAAACCAGGACTAAACAAGAACTAAACCAGGTCTTAACCAGGTTCAAACCAGGTCTAAACCAGCTCTAAACCAGGACTAAACAAGGACTAAACCAGCTCTAAACCAGGACTAAACCAGGTCTAAACCAGGTCTAAACCAGGACCCAACCAGGACTAAACCAGCTCTAAACCAGGACTAAACCAGGACTAAACCAGCTCTAAACCAGGACTAAACCAGGTCCAAACCAGGACTAAACCAGGACTAAACCATGACTAAACCAGGTCTAAACCAGGACTAAACCAGCTCTAAACCAGGACTAAACTAGGTCCAAACCAGGACTAAACCAGGTCCAAACCAGGTCTAAACCAGGTCTAAACCAGGACTAAACCAGGTCCAAACCAGGTCTAAACCAGGACCAAACCAGGACTAAACCAGGTCTAAACCACGACTAAACAAGGACTAAACCAGGTCTAAACCAAGACTAAACCAGGACTAAACCAGGACTAAACCAGGTCCAAACCAGGACTAAACCAGGACTAAACCAGGACTAAACCAGGTCCAAACCAGGACTAAACCAGCTCTAAACCAGGACTAAACCAGGTCCAAACCAGGACTAAACCAGGTCCAAACCAGGTCTAAACCGGGTCTAAACCAGGTCCAAACCAGGACTAAATCAGGTCTAAACCAGCTCTAAACCAGCTCTAAACCAGGACTAAACAAGGACTAAACCAGGTCTAAAGCAGGACTAAACCAGGACTAAACCAGGTCTAAACCAGGTCTAAACCAGCTCTAAACCAGGACTAAACATGGACTAAACCAGCTCTAAACCAGGACTAAACCAGGTCTAAACCAGGTCTAAACCAGGACCCAACCAGGACTAAACCAGGACTAAACCAGCTCTAAACCAGGACTAAACCAGGTCCAAACCAGGACTAAACCAGGACTAAACCAGTTCCAAACCAGGACTAAACCAGCTCTAAACCAGGACTAAACCATGTCCAAACCATGACTAAACCAGGTCCAAACCAGGTCCAAACCAGGTCTAAACCAGGTCCAAACCAGGTCCAAACCAGGTCCAAACCAGGTCCAAACCAGGTCTAAACCAGGTCTAAACCAGGTCCAAACCAGTTCTAAACCAGGACTAAACAAGGACTAAACCAGCTCTAAACCAGGTCTAAACCAGGTCCAAACCAGGTCTAAACCAGGTCCAAACCAGGTCTAAACCAGGTCTAAACCGGCTCTAAACCAGCTCTAAACCAGGACTAAACCAGGACTAAACCGGGTCTAAACCAGGTCCAAACCAGGACTAAACCAGGTCTAAACCGGCTCTAAACCAGCTCTAAACCAGCTCTAAACCAGGACTAAACAAGGACTAAACCAGGTCTTAACCAGGTCCAAACCAGGTCTAAACCAGCTCTAAACCAGGACTAAACAAGGACTAAACCAGCTCTAAACCAGGACTAAACCAGGTCTAAACCAGGTCTAAACCAGGACTAAACCAGGACTAAACCAGCTCTAAACCAGGACTAAACCAGGTCCAAACCAGGACTAAACCAGGACTAAACCATGACTAAACCAGGTCTAAACCAGGACTAAACCAGGTCCAAACCAGGACTAAACCAGGTCCAAACCAGGTCTAAACCAGGTCTAAACCAGGACTAAACCAGGTCTAAACCAGGTCTAAACCAGGACCAAACCAGGTCTAAACCAGGTCTAATCCAGGACTAAACCAGGTCTAAACCAGGTCTAAACCAGGACTAAACAAGGACTAAACCAGAACTAAACCAGGACTAAACCAGCTCCAAACCAGGACTAAACCAAGACTAAACCAGCTCTAAACCAGGACTAAACCAGGTCCAAACCAGGTCTAAACCAGGTCTAAACCAGGACTAAACCAGGTCCAAACCAGGTCTAAACAAGGACCAAACCAGGTCTAAACCAGGTCTAAACCAGGACTAAACAAGGACTAAACCAGAACTAAACCAGGACTAAACCAGCTCCAAACCAGGACTAAACCAAGACTAAACCAGCTCTAAACCAGGACTAAACCAGGTCCAAACCAGGACTAAACCAGGACTAAACCAGGACTAAACCAGGTCTAAACCACGACTAAACAAGGTCTAAACCAGGTCTAAACCAGGACTAATCAAGGACTAAACCAGAACTAAACCAGGACTAAACCAGCTCCAAACCAGGACTAAACCAAGACTAAACCAGCTCTAAACCAGGACTAAACCAGGTCCAAACCAGGACTAAACCAGGACTAAACCAGGACAAAACCAGGTCTAAACCAAGACTAAACCAGGACTAAACCAGCTCTAAACCAAGACTAAACCAGGACTAAACCAGGACTTAACCAGGTCCAAACCAGGACTAAACCAGGACTAAACCAGGACTAAACCAGGTCCAAACCAGGACTAAACCAGCTCCAAACCAGGACTAAACCAGGTCCAAACCAGGACTAAACCAGCTCTAAACCAGGACTAAACCAGGTCCAAACCAGGACTAAACCAGGTCCAAACCAGGACTAAACCAGCTCTAAACCAGGACTAAACCAGGTCCAAACCAGGACTAAACCAGGTCCAAACCAGGTCTTAACCAGGTCCAAACCAGGACTAAACCAGGTCTAAACCAGGTCAGAACCAGGTCTAAACCAGGACTAAACCAGGTCTAAACCAGGACTAAACCAGGACTAAACCGGGTCTAAACCAGGTCCAAACCAGGACTAAACCAGGTCTAAACCGGCTCTAAACCAGCTCTAAACCAGCTCTAAACCAGGACTAAACAAGGACTAAACCAGGTCTTAACCAGGTCCAAACCAGGTCTAAACCAGCTCTAAACCAGGACTAAACAAGGACTAAACCAGCTCTAAACCAGGACTAAACCAGGTCTAAACCAGGTCTAAACCAGGACTAAACCAGGACTAAACCAGCTCTAAACCATGACTAAACCAGGTCTAAACCAGGACTAAACCAGCTCTAAACCAGGACTAAACCAGGTCCAAACCAGGACTAAACCAGGTCCAAACCAGGTCTAAACCAGGTCTAAACCAGGACTAAACCAGGTCCAAACCAGGTCTAAACCAGGACCAAACCAGGTCTAAACCAGGTCTAATCCAGGACTAAACCAGGTCTAAACCAGGTCTAAACCAGGACTAAACAAGGACTAAACCAGAACTAAACCAGGACTAAACCAGCTCCAAACCAGGACTAAACCAAGACTAAACCAGCTCTAAACCAGGACTAAACCAGGTCCAAACCAGGACTAAACCAGGACTAAACCAGCTCTAAACCAGGACTAAACCAGGTCCAAACCAGGTCTAAACCAGGTCTAAACCAGGACTAAACCAGGTCCAAACCAGGTCTAAACCAGGTCTAAACAAGGACTAAACCAGGTCCAAACCAAGACTAAACCAGGACTAAACCAGCTCTAAACCAGGACTAAACCAGGTCCAAACCAGGTCTAAACCAGGTCTAAACCAGGACTAAACCAGGTCCAAACCAGGTCTAAACAAGGACCAAACCAGGTCTAAACCAGGTCTAAACCAGGACTAAACAAGGACTAAACCAGAACTAAACCAGGACTAAACCAGCTCCAAACCAGGACTAAACCAAGACTAAACCAGCTCTAAACCAGGACTAAACCAGGTCCAAACCAGGACTAAACCAGGACTAAACCAGGACTAAACCAGGTCTAAACCACGACTAAACAAGGTCTAAACCAAGTCTAAACCAGGACTAAACAAGGACTAAACCAGAACTAAACCAGGACTAAACCAGCTCCAAACCAGGACTAAACCAAGACTAAACCAGCTCTAAACCAGGACTAAACCAGGTCCAAACCAGGACTAAACCAGGACTAAACCAGGACAAAACCAGGTCTAAACCAAGACTAAACCAGGACTAAACCAGCTCTAAACCAAGACTAAACCAGGACTAAACCAGGACTAAACCAGGTCCAAACCAGGACTAAACCAGGACTAAACCAGGACTAAACCAGGTCCAAACCAGGACTAAACCAGCTCTAAACCAGGACTAAACCAGGTCCAAACCAGGACTAAACCAGCTCTAAACCAGGACTAAACCAGGTCCAAACCAGGACTAAACCAGGTCCAAACCAGGTCCAAACCAGGTCCAAACCAGGACTAAACCAGGTCTTAACCAGGTCCAAACCAGGACTAAACCAGGTCTAAACCAGGTCAGAACCAGGTCTAAACCAGGACTAAACCAGGTCTAAACCAGGACTAAACCAGGACTAAACCAGCTCTAAACCAGGACTAAACCAGGTCCAAACCAGGACTAAACCAGCTCTAAACCAGGACTAAACCAGGTCCAAACCAGGACTAAACCAGGTCCAAACCAGGTCTAAACCAGGTCCAAACCAGGACTAAACAAGGACTAAACCAGGTCTAAACCAGGTCTAAACCAGGACTAAACCTGGTCCAAACCAGGACTAAACCAGGTCCAAACCAGGTCCAAACCAGGACTAAACCAGGTCTTAACCAGGTCCAAACCAGGACTAAACCAGGTCTAAACCAGGTCCAAACCAGGTCTAAACCAGGTCCAAACCAGTTCTAAACCAGGACTAAACCAGGTCCAAACCAGGACTAAACCAGCTCTAAACCAGGACTAAACCAGGTCCAAACCAGGACTAAACCAGGTCCAAACCAGGTCTAAACCAGGTCCAAACCAGGACTAAACAAGGACTAAACCAGGTCTAAACCAGGTCTAAACCAGGACTAAACCCGGTCCAAACCAGGACTAAACCAGGTCCAAACCAGGTCCAAACCAGGACTAAACCAGGTCTTAACCAGGTCCAAACCAGGACTAAACCAGGTCTAAACCAGGTCCAAACCAGGTCTAAACCAGGTCCAAACCAGTTCTAAACCGGGTCTAAACCAGGTCCAAACCAGGACTAAACCAGGTCCAAACCAGGACTAAACCAAGTCTAAACCGGGTCTAAACCAGGTCTAAACCGGGTCTAAACCAGGTCCAAACCAGGTCTAAACCGGGTCTAAACCAGGTCCAAACCAGGTCTAAACCAGGTCTAATCCAGGACTAAACCAGGACTAAACCAGGACTAAACCAGGACTAAACCAGGTCTAAACCACGGCTAAACAAGGTCTAAACCAGGTCTAAACCAGGACTAAACAAGGACTAAACCAGAACCAAACCAGGACTAAACCAGCTCCAAACCAGGACTAAACCAAGACTAAACCAGCTCTAAATCAGGACTAAACCAGGTCCAAACCAGGACTAAACCAGGACTAAACCAGGACAAAACCAGGTCTAAACCAAGACTAAACCAGGACTAAACCAGCTCTAAACCAAGACTAAACCAGGACTAAACCAGGACTAAACCAGGTCCAAACCAGGACTAAACCAGGACTAAACCAGGACTAAACCAGGTCCAAACCAGGACTAAACCAGCTCTAAACCAGGACTAAACCAGGTCCAAACCAGGACTAAACCAGGTCCAAACCAGGTCCAAACCAGGTCCAAACCAGGACTAAACCAGGTCTTAACCAGGTCCAAACCAGGACTAAACCAGGTCTAAACCAGGTCCAAACCAGGTCTAAACCAGGTCAGAACCAGGTCTAAACCAGGACTAAACCAGGTCTAAACCAGGACTAAACCAGGACTAAACCAGCTCTAAACCAGGACTAAACCAGGTCCAAACCAGGACTAAACAAGGACTAAACCAGGTCTAAACCACGACTAAACAAGGACTAAACCAGGTCTAAACCAAGACTAAACCAGGACTAAACCAGGACTAAACCAGGTCCAAACCAGGACTAAACCAGGACTAAACCAGGTCCAAACCAGGACTAAACCAGCTCTAAACCAGGACTAAACCAGGTCCAAACCAGGACTAAACCAGGTCCAAACCAGGTCTAAACCGGGTCTAAACCAGGTCCAAACCAGGACTAAACCAGGTCTAAACCAGCTCTAAACCAGCTCTAAACCAGGACTAAACAAGGACTAAACCAGGTCTAAAGCAGGACTAAACCAGGACTAAACCAGGTCCAAACCAGGACTAAACCAGGTCTAAACCAGCTCTAAACCAGCTCTAAACCAGGACTAAACAAGGACTAAACCAGGTCTAAAGCAGGACTAAACCAGGACTAAACCAGGTCTAAACCAGGTCTAAACCAGCTCTAAACCAGGACTAAACAAGGACTAAACCAGGTCTAAACCAAGACTAAACCAGGTCTAAACCAGGTCTAAACCAGGACCCAACCAGGACTAAACCAGGACTAAACCAGCTCTAAACCAGGACTAAACCAGGTCCAAACCAGGACTAAACCAGGACTAAACCAGTTCCAAACCAGGACTAAACCAGCTCTAAACCAGGACTAAACCATGTCCAAACCATGACTAAACCAGGTCCAAACCAGGTCCAAACCAGGTCCAAACCAGGTCCAAACCAGGTCCAAACCAGGTCCAAACCAGGTCCAAACCAGGTCTAAACCAGGTCCAAACCAGGACTAAACCAGTTCTAAACCAGGACTAAACAAGGACTAAACCAGCTCTAAACACAGGACTAAACCAGGACTAAACCAGGTCTAAACCAGGTCTAAACCAGGTCTAAACCAGGTCCAAACCAGGTCTAAACCAGGTCCAAACCAGGTCTAAACCGGGTCTAAACCAGGTCCAAACCAGGACTAAACCAGGTCTAAACCAGCTCTAAACCAGCTCTAAACCAGCTCTAAACCAGGTCTTAACCAGGTTCAAACCAGGTCTAAACCAGCTCTAAACCAGGACTAAACCAGGTCTAAACCAGGTCTAAACCAGGACCCAACAGGACTAAACCAGCTCTAAACCAGGACTAAACCAGCTCTAAACCAGGACTAAACCAGGGTCCAAACCAGGACTAAACCAGGACTAAACCATGACTAAACCAGGTCTAAACCAGGACTAAACCAGCTCTAAACCAGGACTAAACCAGGTCCAAACCAGGACTAAACCAGGTCCAAACCAGGTCTAAACCAGGTCTAAACCAGGACTAAACCAGGTCCAAACCAGGTCTAAACCAGGACCAAACCAGGACTAAACCAGGTCTAAACCACGACTAAACAAGGACTAAACCAGGTCTAAACCAAGACTAAACCAGGACTAAACCAGGACTAAACCAGGTCCAAACCAGGACTAAACCAGGACTAAACCAGGACTAAACCAGGTCCAAACCAGGACTAAACCAGCTCTAAACCAGGACTAAACCAGGTCCAAACCAGGACTAAACCAGGTCCAAACCAGGTCTAAACCGGGTCTAAACCAGGTCCAAACCAGGACTAAACCAGGTCTAAACCAGCTCTAAACCAGCTCTAAACCAGGACTAAACAAGGACTAAACCAGGTCTAAAGCAGGACTAAACCAGGACTAAACCAGGTCTAAACCAGGTCTAAACCAGGTCTAAACCAGCTCTAAACCAGGACTAAACATGGACTAAACCAGCTCTAAACCAGGACTAAACCAGGTCTAAACCAGGTCTAAACCAGGACCCAACCAGGACTAAACCAGGACTAAACCAGCTCTAAACCAGGACTAAACCAGGTCCAAACCAGGTCTAAACAAGGACCAAACCAGGTCTAAACCAGGTCTAAACCAGGACTAAACAAGGACTAAACCAGAACTAAACCAGGACTAAACCAGCTCCAAACCAGGACTAAACCAAGACTAAACCAGCTCTAAACCAGGACTAAACCAGGTCCAAACCAGGACTAAACCAGGACTAAACCAGGACTAAACCAGGTCTAAACCACGACTAAACAAGGTCTAAACCAAGTCTAAACCAGGACTAAACAAGGACTAAACCAGAACTAAACCAGCTCTAAACCAGGACTAAACCAGGTCCAAACCAGGACTAAACCAAGACTAAACCAGCTCTAAACCAGGACTAAACCAGGTCCAAACCAGGACTAAACCAGGACTAAACCAGGACAAAACCAGGTCTAAACCAAGACTAAACCAGGACTAAACCAGCTCTAAACCAAGACTAAACCAGGACTAAACCAGGACTAAACCAGGTCCAAACCAGGACTAAACCAGGACTAAACCAGGACTAAACCAGGTCCAAACCAGGACTAAACCAGCTCTAAACCAGGACTAAACCAGGTCCAAACCAGGACTAAACCAGCTCTAAACCAGGACTAAACCAGGTCCAAACCAGGACTAAACCAGGTCCAAACCAGGTCCAAACCAGGTCCAAACCAGGACTAAACCAGGTCTTAACCAGGTCCAAACCAGGACTAAACCAGGTCTAAACCAGGTCAGAACCAGGTCTAAACCAGGACTAAACCAGGTCTAAACCAGGACTAAACCAGGACTAAACCAGCTCTAAACCAGGACTAAACCAGGTCCAAACCAGGACTAAACCAGCTCTAAACCAGGACTAAACCAGGTCCAAACCAGGACTAAACCAGGTCCAAACCAGGTCTAAACCAGGTCCAAACCAGGACTAAACAAGGACTAAACCAGGTCTAAACCAGGTCTAAACCAGGACTAAACCCGGTCCAAACCAGGACTAAACCAGGTCCAAACCAGGTCCAAACCAGGTCTAAACCAGGTCTAAACCAGGTCCAAACCAGGTCTAAACCAGGTCCAAACCAGTTCTAAACCAGGACTAAACCAGGTCCAAACCAGGACTAAACCAGCTCTAAACCAGGACTAAACCAGGTCCAAACCAGGACTAAACCAGGTCCAAACCAGGTCTAAACCAGGTCCAAACCAGGACTAAACAAGGACTAAACCAGGTCTAAACCAGGTCTAAACCAGGACTAAACCAGGTCTAAACCAGGTCCAAACCAGGTCTAAACCAGGTCCAAACCAGTTCTAAACCAGGACTAAACCAGGTCCAAACAAGGACTAAACCAGGTCTTAACCAGGTCCAAACCAGGACTAAACCAGGTCTAAACCAGGTCCAAACCAGGTCTAAACCAGGTCCAAACCAGTTCTAAACCAGGACTAAACCAGGTCCAAACCAGGACTAAACCAGCTCTAAACCAGGACTAAACCAGGTCCAAACCAGGACTAAACCAGGTCCAAACCAGGTCTAAACCAGGTCCAAACCAGGACTAAACAAGGACTAAACCAGGTCTAAACCAGGTCTAAACCAGGACTAAACCCGGTCCAAACCAGGACTAAACCAGGTCCAAACCAGGTCCAAACCAGGACTAAACCAGGTCTTAACCAGGTCCAAACCAGGACTAAACCAGGTCTAAACCAGGTCCAAACCAGGTCTAAACCAGGTCCAAACCAGTTCTAAACCGGGTCTAAACCAGGTCCAAACCAGGACTAAACCAGGTCCAAACCAGGACTAAACCAAGTCTAAACCGGGTCTAAACCAGGTCCAAACCGGGTCTAAACCAGGTCCAAACCAGGTCTAAACCGGGTCTAAACCAGGTCCAAACCAGGTCTAAACCAGGTCTAATCCAGGACTAAACCAGGTCTAAACCAGCTCCAAACCAGGACTAAACCAAGACTAAACCAGCTCTAAACCAGGACTAAACCAGGTCCAAACCAGGACTAAACCAGGACTAAACCAGGACTAAACCAGGTCTAAACCACGGCTAAACAAGGTCTAAACCAGGTCTAAACCAGGACTAAACAAGGACTAAACCAGAACCAAACCAGGACTAAACCAGCTCCAAACCAGGACTAAACCAAGACTAAACCAGCTCTAAATCAGGACTAAACCAGGTCCAAACCAGGACTAAACCAGGACTAAACCAGGACAAAACCAGGTCTAAACCAAGACTAAACCAGGACTAAACCAGCTCTAAACCAAGACTAAACCAGGACTAAACCAGGACTAAACCAGGTCCAAACCAGGACTAAACCAGGACTAAACCAGGACTAAACCAGGTCCAAACCAGGACTAAACCAGCTCTAAACCAGGACTAAACCAGGTCCAAACCAGGACTAAACCAGGTCCAAACCAGGTCCAAACCAGGTCCAAACCAGGACTAAACCAGGTCTTAACCAGGTCCAAACCAGGACTAAACCAGGTCTAAACCAGGTCCAAACCAGGTCTAAACCAGGTCAGAACCAGGTCTAAACCAGGACTAAACCAGGTCTAAACCAGGACTAAACCAGGACTAAACCAGCTCTAAACCAGGACTAAACCAGGTCCAAACCAGGACTAAACCAGCTCTAAACCAGGACTAAACCAGGTCCAAACCAGGACTGAACCAGGTCCAAACCAGGTCTAAACCAGGTCCAAACCAGGACTAAACAAGGACTAAACCAGAACTAAACCAAGACTAAACCAGGACTAAACCAGGACTAAACCAGGTCCAAACCAGGACTAAACCAGGACTAAACCAGCTCCAAACCAGGACTAAACCAAGACTAAACCAGGACTAAACCAGGTCTAAACCACGACT
Source organism: Eucyclogobius newberryi (assembly GCF_026437365.1). Taxonomy (NCBI): domain Eukaryota; kingdom Metazoa; phylum Chordata; class Actinopteri; order Gobiiformes; family Gobiidae; genus Eucyclogobius; species Eucyclogobius newberryi. Next base: position 35,237,520 of record NW_027315768.1, read on the forward strand.
AAACAAGGACTAAACCAGGTCTAAACCAAGACTAAACCAGGACTAAACCAGGTCCAAACCAGGACTAAACCAGGACTAAACCAGGACTAAACCAGGTCTAAACCAGGACTAAACCAGGACTAAACCAGGACTAAACCAGGTCTAAACCACGACTAAACAAGGACTAAACCAGGTCTAAACCAAGACTAAACCAGGACTAAACCAGGACTAAACCAGGTCCAAACCAGGACTAAACCAGGACTAAACCAGGTCCAAACCAGGACTAAACCAGCTCTAAACCAGGACTAAACCAGGTCCAAACCAGGACTAAACCAGGTCCAAACCAGGACTAAACCAGGACTAAACCAGGTCCAAACCAGGACTAAACCAGCTCTAAACCAGGACTAAACCAGGTCCAAACCAGGACTAAACCAGGTCCAAACCAGGTCTAAACCGGGTCTAAACCAGGTCCAAACCAGGACTAAAGCAGGACTAAACCAGGACTAAACCAGGTCCAAACCAGGACTAAAGCAGGACTAAACCAGGACTAAACCAGGTCCAAACCAGGACTAAACCAGGACTAAACCAGGTCCAAACCAGGACTAAACCAGGTCCAAACCAGGACTAAACCAGGTCCAAACCAGGTCTAAACCGGGTCTAAACCAGGTCCAAACCAGGACTAAAGCAGGACTAAACCAGGACTAAACCAGGTCCAAACCAGGACTAAAGCAGGACTAAACCAGCTCTAAACCAGCTCTAAACCAGGACTAAACAAGGACTAAACCAGGTCTAAAGCAGGACTAAACCAGGACTAAACCAGGTCTAAACCAGGTCTAAACCAGCTCTAAACCAGGACTAAACAAGGACTAAACCAGGTCTAAAGCAGGACTAAACCAGGACTAAACCAGGTCTAAACCAGGACTAAACCAGGTCTAAACCAGGTCTAAACCAGGACCCAACCAGGACTAAACCAGGACTAAACCAGCTCTAAACCAGGACTAAACCAGGTCCAAACCAGGACTAAACCAGGACTAAACCAGTTCCAAACCAGGACTAAACCAGCTCTAAACCAGGACTAAACCATGTCCAAACCATGACTAAACCAGGTCCAAACCAGGTCCAAACCAGGTCTAAACCAGGTCCAAACCAGGTCCAAACCAGGTCCAAACCAGGTCCAAACCAGGTCCAAACCAGGACTAAACCAGTTCTAAACCAGGACTAAACAAGGACTAAACCAGCTCTAAACCAGGACTAAACCAGGACTAAACCAGGTCTAAACCAGGTCTAAACCAGGTCCAAACCAGGTCTAAACCAGGTCCAAACCAGGTCTAAACCGGGTCTAAACCAGGTCCAAACCAGGACTAAACCAGGTCTAAACCAGCTCTAAACCAGCTCTAAACCAGCTCTAAACCAGGTCTTAACCAGGTTCAAACCAGGTCTAAACCAGCTCTAAACCAGGACTAAACAAGGACTAAACCAGCTCTAAACCAGGACTAAACCAGGTCTAAACCAGGTCTAAACCAGGACCCAACCAGGACTAAACCAGCTCTAAACCAGGACTAAACCAGGTCCAAACCAGGACTAAACCAGGTCCAAACCAGGTCTAAACCAGGTCTAAACCAGGGCTAAACCAGGTCCAAACCAGGTCTAAACCAGGACCAAACCAGGACTAAACCAGGTCTAAACCACGACTAAACAAGGACTAAACCAGGTCTAAACCAAGACTAAACCAGGACTAAACCAGGACTAAACCAGGTCCAAACCAGGACTAAACCAGGACTAAACCAGGACTAAACCAGGTCCAAACCAGGACTAAACCAGCTCTAAACCAGGACTAAACCAGGTCCAAACCAGGACTAAACCAAGTCCAAACCAGGTCTAAACCGGGTCTAAACCAGGTCCAAACCAAGTCCAAACCAGGTCTAAACCAGCTCTAAACCAGCTCTAAACCAGGACTAAACAAGGACTAAACCAGGTCTAAAGCAGGACTAAACCAGGACTAAACCAGGTCTAAACCAGGTCTAAACCAGGTCTAAACCAGCTCTAAACCAGGACTAAACATGGACTAAACCAGCTCTAAACCAGGACTAAACCAGGTCTAAACCAGGTCTAAACCAGGACCCAACCAGGACTAAACCAGGACTAAACCAGCTCTAAACCAGGACTAAACCAGGTCCAAACCAGGACTAAACCAGGACTAAACCAGTTCCAAACCAGGACTAAACCAGCTCTAAACCATGTCCAAACCATAACTAAACCAGGTCCAAACCAGGTCCAAACCAGGTCCAAACCAGGACTAAACCAAGACTAAACCAGCTCTAAACCAGGACTAAACCAGGTCCAAACCAGGACTAAACCAGGACTAAACCAGGACTAAACCAGATCTAAACCAAGACTAAACAAGGACTAAACCAGGTCCAAACCAAGACTAAACCAGGACTAAACCAGCTCTAAACCAGGACTAAACCAGGTCCAAACCAGGTCTAAACCAGGTCTAAACCAGGACTAAACCAGGTCCAAACCAGGTCTAAACAAGGACCAAACCAGGTCTAAACCAGGTCTAAACCAGGACTAAACAAGGACTAAACCAGAACTAAACCAGGACTAAACCAGCTCCAAACCAGGACTAAACCAAGACTAAACCAGCTCTAAACCAGGACTAAACCAGGTCCAAACCAGGACTAAACCAGGACTAAACCAGGACAAAACCAGGTCTAAACCAAGACTAAACCAGGACTAAACCAGCTCTAAACCAAGACTAAACCAGGACTAAACCAGGACTAAACCAGGTCCAAACCAGGACTAAACCAGGACTAAACCAGGACTAAACCAGGTCCAAACCAGGACTAAACCAGCTCTAAACCAGGACTAAACCAGGTTCAAACCAGGACTAAACCAGGACTAAACCAGGACTAAACCAGGTCTAAACCACGACTAAACAAGGTCTAAACCAGGTCTAAACCAGGACTAAACAAGGACTAAACCAGAACTAAACCAGGACTAAACCAGCTCCAAACCAGGACTAAACCAAGACTAAACCAGCTCTAAACCAGGACTAAACCAGGTCCAAACCAGGACTAAACCAGGACTAAACCAGGACAAAACCAGGTCTAAACCAAGACTAAACCAGGACTAAACCAGCTCTAAACCAAGACTAAACCAGGACTAAACCAGGACTAAACCAGGTCCAAACCAGGACTAAACCAGGACTAAACCAGGACTAAACCAGGTCCAAACCAGGACTAAACCAGCTCTAAACCAGGACTAAACCAGGTCCAAACCAGGACTAAACCAGGTCCAAACCAGGTCCAAACCAGGTCCAAACCAGGACTAAACCAGCTCTAAACCAGGACTAAACCAGGTCCAAACCAGGACTAAACCAGGTCCAAACCAGGTCCAAACCAGGTCCAAACCAGGTCCAAACCAGGACTAAACCAGGACTAAACCAGCTCTAAACCAGGTCCAAACCAGGTCCAAACCAGGTCCAAACCAGGTCAGAACCAGGTCTAAACCAGGACTAAACCAGGTCTAAACCAGGACTAAACCAGGACTAAACCAGCTCTAAACCAGGACTAAACCAGGTCCAAACCAGGACTAAACCAGCTCTAAACCAGGACTAAACCAGGTCCAAACCAGGACTAAACCAGGTCCAAACCAGGTCTAAACCAGGTCCAAACCAGGACTAAACCCGGTCCAAACCAGGACTAAACCAGGTCCAAACCAGGTCCAAACCAGGACTAAACCAGGTCTTAACCAGGTCCAAACCAGGACTAAACCAGGTCTAAACCAGGTCCAAACCAGGTCTAAACCAGGTCCAAACCAGTTCTAAACCGGGTCTAAACCAGGTCCAAACCAGGACTAAACCAGGTCCAAACCAGGACTAAACCAAGTCTAAACAGGGTCTAAACCAGGTCTAAACCGGGTCTAAACCAGGTCCAAACCAGGTCTAAACCGGGTCTAAACCAGGTCCAAACCAGGTCTTAACCAGGTCCAAACCAGGACTAAACCAAGTCTAAACCAGGTCCAAACAAGGTCTAAATCAGGTCCAAACAAGGTCTAAATCAGGTCCAAACCAGGTCTAAACCAGGACTAAACCAGGACTAAACCAGGTCTAAACCAGGACTAAACCAGCTCTAAACCAGGACTAAACCAGGTCTAAACCAGGTCTAAACCAGGACCCAACCAGGACTAAACCAGGACTAAACCAGCTCTAAACCAGGACTAAACCAGGACTAAACCAGCTCTAAACCAGGACTAAACCAGGTCCAAACCAGGACTAAATCAGGACTAAACCAGCTCTAAACCAGGACTAAACCAGGTCCAAACCAGGACTAAACCAGGACTAAACCAGGTCCAAACCAGGTCCAAACCAGGACTAAACCAGGTCCTAACCAGGTCCAAACCAGGACTAAACCAGGTCTAAACCAGCTCTAAACCAGCTCTAAACCAGCTCTAAACCAGGACTAAACCAGGACCCAACCAGGACTAAACCAGCTCTAAACCAGGACTAAACCAGGACTAAACCAGCTCTAAACCAGGACTAAACCAGGTCCAAACCAGGACTAAACCAGGACTAAACCATGACTAAACCAGGTCTAAACCAGGACTAAACCAGGTCCAAACCAGGTCTAAACCAGGTCTAAACCAGGACTAAACCAGGTCCAAACCAGGTCTAAACCAGGACCAAACCAGGTCTAAACCAGGTCTAATCCAGGACTAAACCATGTCTAAACCAGGTCTAAACCAGGACTAAACAAGGACTAAACCAGGACTAAACCAAGACTAAACCAGCTCTAAACCAGGACTAAACCAGGTCCAAACCAGGACTAAACCAGGACTAAACCAGGACTAAACCAGCTCTAAACCAGGACTAAACCAGGTCCAAACCAGGTCTAAACCAGGTCTAAACCAGGACTAAACCAGGTCCAAACCAGGTCTAAACAAGGACCAAACCAGGTCTAAACCAGGTCTAATCCAGGACTAAACCAGGTCTAAACCAGGTCTAAACCAGGACTAAACAAGGACTAAACCAGAACTAAACCAGGACTAAACCAGCTCCAAACCAGGACTAAACCAAGACTAAACCAGCTCTAAACCAGGACTAAACCAGGTCCAAACCAGGACTAAACCAGGACTAAACCAGGACTAAACCAGGTCTAAACCACGACTAAACAAGGTCTAAACCAGGTCTAAACCAGGACTAAACAAGGACTAAACCAGAACTAAACCAGGACTAAACCAGCTCCAAACCAGGACTAAACCAAGACTAAACCAGCTCTAAACCAGGACTAAACCAGGTCCAAACCAGGACTAAACCAGGACTAAACCAGGACAAAACCAGGTCTAAACCAAGACTAAACCAGGACTAAACCAGCTCTAAACCAAGACTAAACCAGGACTAAACCAGGACTAAACCAGGTCCAAACCAGGACTAAACCAGGACTAAACCAGGACTAAACCAGGTCCAAACCAGGACTAAACCAGCTCTAAACCAGGACTAAACCAGGTCCAAACCAGGACTAAACCAGGTCCAAACCAGGTCCAAACCAGGTCCAAACCAGGACTAAACCAGGTCCAAACCAGGTCCAAACCAGGACTAAACCAGCTCTAAACCAGGACTAAACCAGGTCCAAACCAGGACTAAACCAGGTCCAAACCAGGTCCAAACCAGGTCCAAACCAGGACTAAACCAGGTCTTAACCAGGTCCAAACCAGGACTAAACCAGGTCTAAACCAGGTCAGAACCAGGTCTAAACCAGGACTAAACCAGGTCTAAACCAGGACTAAACCAGGACTAAACCAGGTCCAAACCAGGACTAAACCAGCTCTAAACCAGGACTAAACCAGGTCCAAACCAGGACTAAACCAGGTCCAAACCAGGTCTAAACCAGGTCCAAACCAGGACTAAACAAGGACTAAACCAGGTCTAAACCAGGTCTAAACCAGGACTAAACCCGGTCCAAACCAGGACTAAACCAGGTCCAAACCAGGTCCAAACCAGGACTAAACCAGGTCTTAACCAGGTCCAAACCAGGACTAAACCAGGTCCAAACCAGTTCTAAACCGGGTCTAAACCAGGTCCAAACCAGGACTAAACCAGGTCCAAACCAGGACTAAACCAAGTCTAAACCGGGTCTAAACCAGGTCCAAACCAGGTCCAAACCGGGTCTAAACCAGGTCCAAACCAGGTCTTAACCAGGTCCAAACCAGGACTAAACCAAGTCTAAACCAGGTCCAAACAAGGTCTAAATCAGGTCCAAACTAGGTCTAAACCAGGACTAAACAAGGACTAAACCAGGTCTAAACCAGGACTAAACCAGGACTAAACCAGGTCTAAACCAGGTCTAAACCAGCTCTAAACCAGGACTAAACAAGGACTAAACCAGCTCTAAACCAGGACTAAACCAGGTCTAAACCAGGTCTAAACCAGGACCCAACCAGGACTAAACCAGGACTAAACCAGCTCTAAACCAGGACTAAACCAGGACTAAACCAGCTCTAAACCAGGACTAAACCAGGTCCAAACCAGGACTAAATCACGACTAAACCAGCTCTAAACCAGGACTAAACCAGGTCCAAACCAGGACTAAACCAGGACTAAACCAGGTCCAAACCAGGTCCAAACCAGGACTAAACCAGGTCCTAACCAGGTCCAAACCAGGACTAAACCAGGTCTAAACCAGATCCAAACCAGGTCTAAACCGGGTCTAAACCAGGTCCAAACCAGGACTAAACAAGGACTAAACCAGGTCTAAACCAGGACTAAACCAGGACTAAACCAGGTCTAAACCAGCTCTAAACCAGGACTAAACCAGGTCTAAACCAGGTCTAAACCAGGACCCAATCAGGACTAAACCAGGACTAAACCAGCTCTACACCAGGACTAAACCAGGTCTAAACCAGGACTAAATCACACTACAAATATGATTAAAACATTTAAAGTGACGTAAATGCCATTTTTACAGTCTTAAATGTCATGTGACGTTTAAATGACTCACTCTGGGGTCTGGACTTCCGGGTCTCGACTTCCGGGTCTGGACTTTAGGGTCTGGACTTCAGGGTCTGGACTTCAGGATCTGGACTTTATGGTCTGGACTTTAGGGTTTGGACTTTAGGGTCTGGACTTTAGGGTCTGGACTTTAGGGTCTGGACTTCAGGGTTTAGACTTTAGGGTCTGGACTTTAGGGTTTGGACTTTAGGGTCTGGACTTTCGGGTCTGGACTTTAGGGTCTGGACTTTAGGGTTTGGACTTTAGGGTCTAGACTTCCCGGTCTGGACTTCAAAATCTGGACTTCCGGGTCTGGACTTTAGGGTCTGGACTTCCGGATCTGGACTTCAGGGTCTGGACTTTAGGGTCTGGACTTTAGGGTTTAGACTTTAGGGTCTGGACTTCAGGATCTGGACTTCCGGGTCTGGACTTTAGGGTCTGGACTTCAGGGTCTGGACTTTAGGGTCTGGACTTGAGGGTCTGGACTTTAGGGTCTGGACTTTAGGGTCTGGACTTTAGGCTTTGGACTCTAGGGTCTGGACTTTAGGGTCTGGACTTTAGGGTCTGGACTTTAGGGTCTGGACTTTAGGGTCTGGACTTCAGGGTCTGGACTTTAGGGTCTGGACTTTAGGGTCTGGACTTTAGGGTCTGGACTTCAGGGTCTGGACTTCAGGGTCTGGACTTTAGGGTCTGGACTTTAGGGTCTGGACTTTAGGGTCTGAGGATGCATTAGACCTTTGTGCAGCTCAATAATCCTCTCTAAGACTCGGATCGGCGCCTCCTGGAGACAAAAGACGGTAAATGCAACGTGAGACAAAGTTTTCCGTTTCCCATGATGCTTCGCTCTGTCCGGAGAGAGACAGAGTGTGTGATGTCGGGGACGACAGGTCATCTCACAGCGAGGGCCCGGAATATGAAAACAGAACGCGCCGGTGGCTCCTCCAAAGAAAACGGGCTCCTCTGCGTCCGATCGCAGTCACAGGGGCCCTCGGCGGCACGTCTCTGGCCCCGGCGCTGTTTGTCTCATTGTTTATGAGGGAACATCGCTGAATCCACAGAATCTAAAATCACACAGGAAATTATATCATCGTCCCGCGTCCAACTTCCCAGAAATCACCGCTGCGAACGCGTCACGGGGACGATGGGACGTGTTTGATGTCCCACTGTCAATGTTCAGTTCTTCTCAGAGGAAAGTCCCCCGGTACTTCAGAGAACTGGAGGGGACACCTGCTTTTGGGAAGCTCTCCGGGTTCAGAGAACTGGAGGGGACACCTGCTTTTGGGGCGCTCTCCGGGTTCAGAGAACTGGAGGGGACACCTGCTTTTGGGAAGCTCTCCGGGTTCAGAGAACTGGAGGGGACACCTGCTTTTGGGGCGCTCTCCGGGTTCAGAGAACTGGAGGGGACACCTGCTTTTGGGGTGCTCTCTGGACAGCTGGAGGGGACACCTGCTTTTGGGGCTCTCTGCATTTGACCCTTCTGTGAGTGCGGGGGCCCGGCAGGAGCAGGGCGTGTCTTTAATGGACGTTTGATTAAAGGTCAATTTGGTTTAAAACAAGGTCAAAGTTTGTGCTTTATGGTCTGACCCTTTGATCAGACGAATGACCCAAAGGAACAAACAAAAGAGAACTTCAGAAATACACTCACATTTAATTATCCATGCAAAACACTGACAGGACTAAACCAGGTCTAAACCAGGACTAAACCAGGAGTAAACCAGGACTAACCAGGTCTGAACCAGGTCTAAACCAGGTCTAAACCAGGACTAAACCAGGACTAACCAGGTCTGAACCAGGTCTAAATTTGGTCTAAACCAGGACTAAACCAGGACTAAACCAGGACTAAACCAGGTCTAAACCAGGCCTAACCAGGACTAAACCAGGACTAAACCAGGTCTAAACCAGGACTAAACCAGGACTAAACCAGGACTAAACCAGGTCTAAACCAGGACTAAACCAGGACTAAACCAGGCCTAACCAGGACTAAACCAGGACTAAACCAGGTCTAAACCATGACTAAACCATGACTAAACCATGACTAAACCAGGACTAAACCAGGTCTAAAGAGCAGATTCTTGAGCAGTGAGTCATGTCACACACAGATGATGTCATGCCCAAATGCTGGAGGTTCATAGGCCCATGACACCGTGAGGATAACCACCCCTCCCCCTCCTGCTCTCATACAGTAATGTAAGTCCAGACCCTGAAGTCCAGACCCTAAAGTCCAGACCCTAAAGTCCAGACCCTAAAGTCCAGACCCTTAAGTCCAGACCCTAAAGTCCAGACCCTTAAGTCCAGACGCTGGACACAGTTTGGCCTGAATCTTTTTAATATTTGATTTCATGCCTGGAACACAGAGTGTCATTGTTCCTCACACAGATCTTCAGCGTGTCATTGTTCCTCACACAGATCTTCGGAGAGTCATTGTTCCTTACACAGATCTTCAGCGTGTCATTGTTCCTCACACAGATCTTCAGAGTGTCATTGTTCCTCACACAGATCTTCAGCGTGTCATTGTTCCTCACACAGATCTTCAGAGTGTCATTGTTCCTCACACAGATCTTCAGCGTGTCATTGTTCCTCACACAGATCTTCAGCGTGTCATTGTTCATCACACAGATCTTCAGCGTGTCATTGTTCCTCACACAGATCATCAGCGTGTCATTGTTCCTCACACAGATCTTCAGAGTGTCATTGTTCCTCACACAGATCTTCAGCGTATCATTGTTCCTCACACAGATCTTCAGCGTGTCATTGTTCCTCACACAGATCTTCGGAGTGTCATTGTTCCTTACACAGATCTTCAGCGTGTCATTGTTCCTCACACAGATCTTCAGAGTGTCATTGTTCCTCACACGGATCTTCAGCGTGTCATTGTTCCTCACACAGATCTTCAGCGTGTCATTGTTCCTCACACAGATCTTCAGCGTGTCATTGTTCCTCACATAGATCTTCAGAGTGTCATTGTTCCTCACAGAGATCTTCAACGTGTCATTGTCCCTCACAGAGATCTTCAGCGTGTCATTGTTCCTCACAGAGATCTTCAGCGTGTCATTGTTCCTCACACAGATCTTCAGCGTGTCATTGTTCCTCACACAGATCTTCGGAGTGTCATTGTTCCTTACACAGATCTTCAGCGTGTCATTGTTCCTCACCCAGATCTTCGGAGTGTCATTGTTCCTCACACAGATCTTCAGCGTGTCATTGTTCCTCACACAGATCTTCAGCGTGTCATTGTTCCTCACACAGATCTTCAGCGTGTCATTGTTCCTCACACAGATCTTCAGAGTGTCATTGTTCCTCACACAGATCTTCAGAGTGTCATTACTCCTCACACAGATCTTCAGCGTGTCATTGTTCCTCACACAGATCTTCGGAGTGTCATTGTTCCTCACACAGATCTTCAGCGTGTCATTGTTCCTCACACAGATCTTCAGCGTGTCATTGTTCCTCACACAGATCTTCAGCGTGTCATTGTTCCTCACACAGATCTTCAGAGTGTCATTGTTCCTCACACAGATCTTCAGAGTGTCATTACTCCTCACACAGATCTTCAGCGTGTCATTGTTCCTCACACAGATCTTCAGAGTGTCATTGTTCCTCACAGAGATCTTCAACGTGTCATTGTCCCTCACAGAGATCTTCAGCGTGTCATTGTTCCTCACAGAGATCTTCAGCGTGTCATTGTTCATCACAGAGATCTTCAGCGTGTCATTGTTCCTCACACAGATCTTCAGCGTGTCATTGTCCCTCACACAGATCTTCAACGTGTCATTGTTCCTCACAGAGATCTTTAGTGTGTCATTGTTCCTCACACAGATCTTCAGCGTGTCATTGTTCCTCACACAGATCTTCAGCGTGTCATTGTTCCTCACACAGATCTTCAGCGTGTCATTGTTCCTCACACAGATCTTCAGAGTGTCATTGTTCATCACAGAGATCTTCAGCGTGTCATTGTTCCTCACAGAGATCTTCAGCGTGTCATTGTTCCTCACACAGATCTTCAGCGTGTCATTGTTCCTCACACAGATCTTCAGAGTGTCATCGTTCCTCACACAGATCTTCAGCGTGTCATTGTTCCTCACACAGATCTTCAGCGTGTCATTGTTCCTCACACAGATCTTCAGCGTGTCATTGTTCCTCACACAGATCTTCAGCGTGTCATTGTTCCTCACACAGATCTTCAGCGTGTCATTGTTCCTCACACAGATTTTCAGTGTGTCATTGTTCCTCACACAGATCTTCAGCCTGTCATTGTTCCTCACACAGATCTTCGGAGTGTCATTGTTCCTCACACAGATCTTCAGCGTGTCATTGTTCCTCACACAGATCTTCAGAGTGTCATTGTTCCTCACACAGATCTTGAGCGTGTCATTGTTCCTCACACAGATCTTCAGCGTGTCATTGTTCCTCACACAGATCTTCAGCGTGTCATTGTTCCTCACACAGATCTTCAGCGTGTCATTGTTCCTCACACAGATCGTCAGCGTGTCATTGTTCCTCACACAGATCTTCAGCGTGTCATTGTTCCTCACACAGATCTTCAGCGTGTCAATGTTCCTCACACAGATCATCAGCGTGTCATTGTTCCTCACACAGATCTTCAGCGTGTCATTATTCCTCACACAGATCATCAGCGTGTCATTGTTCCTCACACAGATCTTCAGCGCGTCATTGTTCCTCACACAGATCTTCAGTGTGTCATTGTTCCTCACACAGATCTTCAGCGTGTCATTGTTCCTCACACAGATCTTCAGCGCGTCATTGTTCCTCACACAGATCTTCAGCGTGTCATTGTTCCTCACACAGATCTTGGGTGTGTCATTGTTCCTTACACAGATCTTCAGCGTGTCATTGTTCCTCACACAGATCTTCGGAGTGTCATTGTTCCTCACACAGATCTTCAGCGTGTCATTGTTCCTCACACAGATCTTCAGCGTGTCATTGTTCCTCACACAGATCTTCAGCGTGTCATTGTTCCTCACACAGATCTTCAGAGTGTCATTGTTCCTCACACAGATCTTCAGAGTGTCATTACTCCTCACACAGATCTTCAGCGTGTCATTGTTCCTCACACAGATCTTCAGAGTGTCATTGTTCCTCACAGAGATCTTCAACGTGTCATTGTCCCTCACAGAGATCTTCAGCGTGTCATTGTTCCTCACAGAGATCTTCAGCGTGTCATTGTTCATCACAGAGATCTTCAGCGTGTCATTGTTCCTCACACAGATCTTCAGCGTGTCATTGTCCCTCACACAGATCTTCAACGTGTCATTGTTCCTCACAGAGATCTTTAGTGTGTCATTGTTCCTCACACAGATCTTCAGCGTGTCATTGTTCCTCACACAGATCTTCAGCGTGTCATTGTTCCTCACACAGATCTTCAGAGTGTCATTGTTCCTCACAGAGATCTTCAGCGTGTCATTGTCCCTCACACAGATCTTCAACGTTTCATTGTTCCTCACAGAGATCTTCAGCGTGTCATTGTTCCTCACACAGATCTTCAGCGTGTCATTGTTCCTCACACAGATCTTCAGAGTGTCATCGTTCCTCACACAGATCATCAGCGTGTCATTGTTCCTCACACAGATCTTCAGCGTGTCATCGTTCCTCACACAGATCATCAGCGTGTCATTGTTCCTGACACAGATCATCAGCGTGTCATTGTTCCTCACACAGATCTTCAGCGTGTCATTGTTCCTCACACAGATCTTCAGCGTGTCATTGTTCCTCACACAGATCTTCAGCGTGTCATTGTTCCTCACACAGATCTTCAGCGTGTCATTGTTCCTCACACAGATCTTCAGCGTGTCATTGTTCCTCACACAGATCTTCAGCGTGTCATTGTTCCTCACACAGATTTTCAGTGTGTCATTGTTCCTCACACAGATCTTCAGCCTGTCATTGTTCCTCACACAGATCTTCAGCGTGTCATTGTTCCTCACACAGATCTTCAGCGTGTCATTGTTCCTCACACAGATCTTCAGAGTGTCATTGTTCCTCACACAGATCTTCAGAGTGTCATTACTCCTCACACAGATCTTCAGCGTGTCATTGTTCCTCACACAGATCTTCAGAGTGTCATTGTTCCTCACAGAGATCTTCAACGTGTCATTGTCCCTCACAGAGATCTTCAGCGTGTCATTGTTCCTCACAGAGATCTTCAGCGTGTCATTGTTCATCACAGAGATCTTCAGCGTGTCATTGTTCCTCACACAGATCTTCAGCCTGTCATTGTCCCTCACACAGATCTTCAACGTGTCATTGTTCCTCACAGAGATCTTTAGTGTGTCATTGTTCCTCACACAGATCTTCAGCGTGTCATTGTTCCTCACACAGATCTTCAGCGTGTCATTGTTCCTCACACAGATCTTCAGAGTGTCATTGTTCCTCACAGAGATCTTCAGCGTGTCATTGTCCCTCACACAGATCTTCAACGTTTCATTGTTCCTCACAGAGATCTTCAGCGTGTCATTGTTCCTCACACAGATCTTCAGCGTGTCATTGTTCCTCACACAGATCTTCAGCGTGTCATCGTTCCTCACACAGATCATCAGCGTGTCATTGTTCCTCACACAGATCTTCAGCGTGTCATCGTTCCTCACACAGATCATCAGCGTGTCATTGTTCCTCACACAGATCATCAGCGTGTCATTGTTCCTCACACAGATCTTCAGCGTGTCATTGTTCCTCACACAGATCTTCAGCGTGTCATTGTTCCTCACACAGATCTTCAGCGTGTCATTGTTCCTCACACAGATCTTCAGCGTGTCATTGTTCCTCACACAGATCTTCAGCGTGTCATCGTTCCTCACACAGATCTTCAGCGTGTCATTGTTCCTCACACAGATTTTCAGTGTGTCATTGTTCCTCACACAGATCTTCAGCCTGTCATTGTTCCTCACACAGATCTTCGGAGTGTCATTGTTCCTCACACAGATCTTCAGCGTGTCATTGTTCCTCACACAGATCTTCAGAGTGTCATTGTTCCTCACACAGATCTTGAGCGTGTCATTGTTCCTCACACAGATCTTCAGCGTGTCATTGTTCCTCACACAGATCTTCAGCGTGTCATTGTTCCTCACACAGATCTTCAGCGTGTCATTGTTCCTCACACAGATCTTCAGCGTGTCATTGTTCCTCACACAGATCTTCAGCGTGTCATTGTTCCTCACACAGATCTTCAGCGTGTCAATGTTCCTCACACAGATCATCAGCGTGTCATTGTTCCTCACACAGATCTTCAGCGTGTCATTATTCCTCACACAGATCATCAGCGTGACATTGTTCCACACACAGATCTTCAGCGTGTCATTGTTCCTCACACAGATCATCAGCGTGTCATTGTTCCTCAGACAGATCATCAGCGTGTCATTGTTCCTCACACAGATCTTCAGCGTGTCATTGTTCCTCACAGATATCTTCAGCGTGTCATTGTTCCTCACACAGATCTTCAGCGTGTCATTGTTCCTCACACAGATCTTCAGCGTGTCATTGTTCCTCACACAGATCTTCAGAGTGTCATTGTTCCTCACACAGATCTTCAGAGTGTCATTACTCCTCACACAGATCTTCAGCGTGTCATTGTTCCTCACACAGATCTTCAGAGTGTCATTGTTCCTCACAGAGATCTTCAACGTGTCATTGTCCCTCACAGAGATCTTCAGCGTGTCATTGTTCCTCACAGAGATCTTCAGCGTGTCATTGTTCATCACAGAGATCTTCAGCGTGTCATTGTTCCTCACACAGATCTTCAGCGTGTCATTGTTCCTCACAAAGATCTTCAGAGTGTCATTGTTCCTCACACAGATCTTCAGCGTGTCATTGTTCCTCACACAGATCTTCAGAGTGTCATTGTTCCTCACAGAGATCTTCAGCGTGTCATTGTTCCTCACACAGATCTTCAGAGTGTCATTGTTCCTCACACAGATCTTCAGCGTGTCATTGTTCCTCACACAGATCTTCAACGTTTCATTGTTCCTCACAGAGATCTTCAGCGTGTCATTGTTCCTCACACAGATCTTCAGCGTGTCATTGTTCCTCACACAGATCTTCAGAGTGTCATCGTTCCTCACACAGATCATCAGCGTGTCATTGTTCCTCACACAGATCTTCAGCGTGTCATCGTTCCTCACACAGATCATCAGCGTGTCATTGTTCCTCACACAGATCATCAGCGTGTCATTGTTCCTCACACAGATCTTCAGCGTGTCATTGTTCCTCACACAGATCTTCAGCGTGTCATTGTTCCTCACACAGATCTTCAGCGTGTCATTGTTCCTCACACAGATCTTCAGCGTGTCATTGTTCCTCACACAGATCTTCAGCGTGTCATTGTTCCTCACACAGATCTTCAGCGTGTCATTGTTCCTCACACAGATTTTCAGTGTGTCCTTGTTCCTCACACAGATCTTCAGCCTGTCATTGTTCCTCACACAGATCTTCAGCGTGTCATTGTTCCTCACACAGATCTTCAGCGTGTCATTGTTCCTCACACAGATCTTCAGAGTGTCATTGTTCCTCACACAGATCTTCAGAGTGTCATTACTCCTCACACAGATCTTCAGCGTGTCATTGTTCCTCACACAGATCTTCAGAGTGTCATTGTTCCTCACAGAGATCTTCAACGTGTCATTGTCCCTCACAGAGATCTTCAGCGTGTCATTGTTCCTCACAGAGATCTTCAGCGTGTCATTGTTCATCACAGAGATCTTCAGCGTGTCATTGTTCCTCACACAGATCTTCAGCCTGTCATTGTCCCTCACACAGATCTTCAACGTGTCATTGTTCCTCACAGAGATCTTTAGTGTGTCATTGTTCCTCACACAGATCTTCAGCGTGTCATTGTTCCTCACACAGATCTTCAGCGTGTCATTGTTCCTCACACAGATCTTCAGAGTGTCATTGTTCCTCACAGAGATCTTCAGCGTGTCATTGTCCCTCACACAGATCTTCAACGTTTCATTGTTCCTCACAGAGATCTTCAGCGTGTCATTGTTCCTCACACAGATCTTCAGCGTGTCATTGTTCCTCACACAGATCTTCAGCGTGTCATCGTTCCTCACACAGATCATCAGCGTGTCATTGTTCCTCACACAGATCTTCAGCGTGTCATCGTTCCTCACACAGATCATCAGCGTGTCATTGTTCCTCACACAGATCATCAGCGTGTCATTGTTCCTCACACAGATCTTCAGCGTGTCATTGTTCCTCACACAGATCTTCAGCGTGTCATTGTTCCTCACACAGATCTTCAGCGTGTCATTGTTCCTCACACAGATCTTCAGCGTGTCATTGTTCCTCACACAGATCTTCAGCGTGTCATTGTTCCTCACACAGATCTTCAGCGTGTCATTGTTCCTCACACAGATTTTCAGTGTGTCATTGTTCCTCACACAGATCTTCAGCCTGTCATTGTTCCTCACACAGATCTTCGGAGTGTCATTGTTCCTCACACAGATCTTCAGCGTGTCATTGTTCCTCACACAGATCTTCAGAGTGTCATTGTTCCTCACACAGATCTTGAGCGTGTCATTGTTCCTCACACAGATCTTCAGCGTGTCATTGTTCCTCACACAGATCTTCAGCGTGTCATTGTTCCTCACACAGATCTTCAGCGTGTCATTGTTCCTCACACAGATCTTCAGCGTGTCATTGTTCCTCACACAGATCTTCAGCGTGTCATTGTTCCTCACACAGATCTTCAGCGTGTCAATGTTCCTCACACAGATCTTCAGCTGTCATTGTTCCTCACACAGATCTTCAGCGTGTCATTGTTCCTAACACAGATCTTCAGCGTGTCATTGTTCCTCACACAGATCTTCAGCGTGTCATTGTTCCTCACACAGATCTTCAGCGTGTCATTGTTCCTCACAGAGATCATCAGCGTGTCATTGTTCCTCACACAGATCTTCAACGTGTCATTGTTCCTCACAGAGATCATCAGCGTGTCATTGTTCCTCACACTGATCTTCAGCGTGTCATTGTTCCTCACACAGATCTTCAGAGTGTCATTGTTCCTCACACAGATCTTCAGCGTGTCATTGTTCTTCACACAGATCTTCAGTGTGTCATTGTTCCTCACACAGATCTTCAGCGTGTCATTGTTCCTCACACGGATCTTCAGAGTGTCATTGTTCCTCACAGAAATCTTCAACGTGTCATTGTCCCTCACAGAGATCTTCAGCGTGTCATTGTTCCTCACAGAGATCTTCAGCGTGTCTTTGTTCATCACAGAGATCTTCAGCGTGTCATTGTTCCTCACACAGATCTTCAGCATGTCATTGTCCCTCCAACAGATCTTCAACGTGTCATTGTTCCTCACAGAGATCTTCAGTGTGTCATTGTTCCTCACACAGATCTTCAGCGTGTCATTGTTCCTCACACAGATCTTCAGCGTGTCATTGTTCCTCACACAGATCTTCAGAGTGTCATTGTTCCTCACAGAGATCTTCAGCGTGTCATTGTTCCTCACAAAGATCTTCAGAGTGTCATTGTTCCTCACACAGATCTTCAGCAGTCATTGTTCCTCACACAGATCATCAGCGTGTCATTGTTCCTCACACAGATCTTCAGCGTGTCATTGTTCCTCACAGAGAATCTTCCGCGTGTCATTGTTCCTCACACAGATCTTCAGCGTGTCATTGTTCCTCACAAAGATCTTCAGCGTGTCATTGTTCCTCACACAGATCTTCAGCGTGTCATTGTTCCTCACACAGATCTTCAGCGTGTCATTGTTCCTCACACAGATCTTCAGCGTGTCATTGTTCCTCACACAGATCTTCATCGTGTCATTATTCCTCACATAGATCTTCAGAGTTTCATTGTTTCTCACACGGATCATCAGCGTGTCATTGTTCCTCACAGAGATCATCAGCGTGTCATTGTTCCTCACGCAGATCTTCAGAGTGTCATTGTTCCTCACACAGATCATCAGCGTGTCATTGTTCCTCACACAGATCTTCAGCGTGTCATTGTTCTTCAGACAGATCTTCAGTGTGTCATTGTTCCTCACACAGATCTTCAGTGTGTCATTGTTCCTCACAAAGATCTTCAGAGTGTCATTGTTCCTCACACAGATCTTCAGCATGTCATTGTTCCTCACACAGATCTTCAGCGTGTCATTGTTCCTCACATAGATCTTCAGCGTGTCATTGTTCCTCACAGAGAATATTCAGCGTGTCATTGTTCCTCACACAGATCTTCAGCGTGTCATTGTTCCTCACACAGATCTTCAGAGTGTCATTGTTCCTCACACAGATCTTCAGCGTGTCATTGTTCCTCACACAGATCTTCAGCGTGTCATTGTTCCTCACATAGATCTTCAGAGTGTCATTCTTCCTCACACAGATCATCAGCGTGTCATTGTTCCTCACAGAGATCATCAGCGTGTCATTGTTCCTCACGCAGATCTTCAGAGTGTCATTGTTCCTCACACAGATCATCAGCGTGTCATTGTTCCTCACACAGATCTTCAGCGTGTCATTGTTCTTCACACAGATCTTCAGTGTGTCATTGTTCCTCAGACAGATCTTCAGGGTGTCATTGTTCCTCACACAGATCTTCAGCGTGTCATTGTTCCTCAAAAAGATCTTCAGAGTGTCATTGTTCCTCACACAGATCTTCAGAGTGTCATTGTTCCTCACACAGATCTTCAGCGTGTCATTGTTCCTCACAGAGATCTTCAGCGTGTCATTGTTCCTCACACAGATCTTCAGCGTGTCATTGTTCCTCACACAGATCATCAGTTTGTCATTGTTCCTCACAGAGATCTTCAGCGTGTCATTGTTCCTCACAAAGATCTTCAGAGTGTCATTGTTCCTCACACAGATCTTCAGAGTGTCATTGTTCATCACACAGATCTTCAGCGTGTCATTGTTCCTCACAGAGAATCTTCTGCGTGCCATTGTTCCTCACACAGATCTTCAGAGTGTCATTGTTCCTCACACAGATCTTCAGCGTGTCATTGTTCCTCACACAGATCTTCAGCGTGTCATTGATCCTCACACAGATCTTCAGCGTGTCATTGTTCCTCACACAGATCTTCAGAGTGTCATTGTTCATCACACAGATCTTCAGCGTGTCATTGTTCCTCACACAGATCTTCAGCGTGTCATTGTTCCTCACACAGATCTTCAGCGTGTCATTGTTCCTCACACAGATCTTCAGCGTGTCATTGTTCCTCACACAGATCTTCAGCGTGTCATTGTTCCTCACACAGATCTTCAGCGTGTCATTGTTCCTCACACAGATCTTCAGCGTGTCATTGTTCCTCACACAGATCTTCAGCGTGTCATTGTTCCTCACACAGATCTTTAGAGTGTCAAAGTTCCTCACACAGATCTTCAGCGTGTCATTGTTCCTCACACAGATCTTCAGAGTGTCATTGTTCCTCACACAGATCATCAGCGTGTCATTGTTCCTCACACAGATCTTCAGCGTGTCATTGTTCCGCACACATATCTTCAGCGTGTCATTGTTCCTCACAGAGATCTTCAGAGTGTCATTGTTCCTCACAAAGATCTTCAGAGTGTCATTGTTCCTCACACAGATCTTCAGCGTGTCATTGTTCCTCACACAGATCTTCAGCGTTTCATTGTTCCTCACACAGATTTTCAGTGTGTCATTGTTCCTCACACAGATCTTCAGCCTGTCATTGTTCCTCACACAGATCTTCGGAGTGTCATTGTTCCTCACACAGATCTTCAGCGTGTCATTGTTCCTCACACAGATCTTCAGAGTGTCATTGTTCCTCACACAGATCTTGAGCGTGTCATTGTTCCTCACACAGATCTTCAGCGTGTCATTGTTCCTCACACAGATCTTCAGCGTGTCATTGTTCCTCACACAGATCTTCAGCGTGTCATTGTTCCTCACACAGATCTTCAGCGTGTCATTGTTCCTCACACAGATCTTCAGCGTGTCATTGTTCTTCACACAGATCTTCAGCGTGTCAATGTTCCTCACACAGATCATCAGCGTGTCATTGTTCCTCACACAGATCTTCAGCGTGTCATTATTCCTCACACAGATCATCAGCGTGACATTGTTCCACACACAGATCTTCAGCGTGTCATTGTTCCTCACACAGATCATCAGCGTGTCATTGTTCCTCAGACAGATCATCAGCGTGTCATTGTTCCTCACACAGATCTTCAGCGTGTCATTGTTCCTCACAGATATCTTCAGCGTGTCATTGTTCCTCACACAGATCTTCAGCGTGTCATTGTTCCTCACACAGATCTTCAGCATTTCATTGTTCCTCACACAGATCTTCAGCGTGTCATTGTTCCTCACACAGATCTTCAGAGTGTCATTGTTCCTCCCACAGATCTTCAGAGTGTCATTTTTCCTCACACAGATCTTCAGCGTGTCATTGTTCCTCACATAAATCTTCAGCGTGTCATTGTTCCTCACACAGATCTTCAGTGTGTCATTGTTCCTCACACAGATCTTCAGCGTGTCATTGTTCCTCACACAGATCTTCAGTGTGTCATTGTTCCTCACACAGATCTTCAGCGTGTCATTGTTCCTCACACAGATCTTCAGCGTTTCATTGTTCCTCACACAGATCTTCAGTGTGTCATTGTTCCTCACACAGATCTTCAGCGTGTCATTGTTCCTCACACAGATCTTCAGCGTGTCATTGTTCCTCACACAGATCTTCAGCGTGTCATTGTTCCTCACACAGATCTTCGGAGTGTCATTGTTCCTCACACAGATCTTCAGCGTGTCATTGTTCATCACACAGATCTTCAGCGTGTCATTGTTCCTCACACAGATCTTCACCGTGTCATTGTTCTTCACACAGATCTTCAGCGTGTCAATGTTCCTCACACAGATCATCAGCGTGTCATTGTTCCTCACACAGATCTTCAGCGTGTCATTATTCCTCACACAGATCATCAGCGTGACATTGTTCCACACACAGATCTTCAGCGTGTCATTGTTCCTCACACAGATCATCAGCGTGTCATTGTTCCTCAGACAGATCATCAGCGTGTCATTGTTCCTCACACAGATCTTCAGCGTGTCATTGTTCCTCACAGATATCTTCAGCGTGTCATTGTTCCTCACACAGATCTTCAGCGTGTCATTGTTCCTCACACAGATCTTCAGCATTTCATTGTTCCTCACACAGATCTTCAGCGTGTCATTGTTCCTCACACAGATCTTCAGAGTGTCATTGTTCCTCCCACAGATCTTCAGAGTGTCATTTTTCCTCACACAGATCTTCAGCGTGTCATTGTTCCTCACATAAATCTTCAGCGTGTCATTGTTCCTCACACAGATCTTCAGTGTGTCATTGTTCCTCACACAGATCTTCAGCGTGTCATTGTTCCTCACACAGATCTTCAGTGTGTCATTGTTCCTCACACAGATCTTCAGCGTGTCATTGTTCCTCACACAGATCTTCAGCGTTTCATTGTTCCTCACACAGATCTTCAGTGTGTCATTGTTCCTCACACAGATCTTCAGCGTGTCATTGTTCCTCACACAGATCTTCAGCGTGTCATTGTTCCTCACACAGATCTTCAGCGTGTCATTGTTCCTCACACAGATCTTCGGAGTGTCATTGTTCCTCACACAGATCTTCAGCGTGTCATTGTTCATCACACAGATCTTCAGCGTGTCATTGTTCCTCACACAGATCTTCACCGTGTCATTGTTCTTCACACAGATCTTCAGTGTGTCATTGTTCCTCACACAGATCTTCAGGGTGTCATTGTTCCTCACACAGATCTTCAGCGTGTCATTGTTCCTCAAAAAGATCTTCAGAGTGTCATTGTTCCTCACACAGATCTTCAGAGTGTCATTGTTCCTCACACAGATCTTCAGCGTGTCATTGTTCCTCACACAGATCTTCAGCGTGTCATTGTTCCTCACACAGATCTTCAGCGTGTCATTGTTCCTCACACAGATCATCAGTTTGTCATTGTTCCTCACAGAGATCTTCAGCGTGTCATTGTTCCTCACAAAGATCTTCAGAGTGTCATTGTTCCTCACACAGATCTTCAGAGTGTCATTGTTCATCACACAGATCTTCAGCGTGTCATTGTTCCTCACAGAGAATCTTCCGCGTGCCATTGTTCCTCACACAGATCTTCAGAGTGTCATTGTTCCTCACACAGATCTTCAGCGTGTCATTGTTCCTCACACAGATCTTCAGCGTGTCATTGATCCTCACACAGATCTTCAGCGTGTCATTGTTCCTCACACAGATCTTCAGAGTGTCATTGTTCATCACACAGATCTTCAGCGTGTCATTGTTCCTCACACAGATCTTCAGCGTGTCATTGTTCCTCACACAGATCTTCGGAGTGTCATTGTTCCTCACACAGATCTTCAGCGTGTCATTGTTCATCACACAGATCTTCAGCGTGTCATTGTTCCTCACACAGATCTTCACCGTGTCATTGTTCTTCACACAGATCTTCAGCGTGTCAATGTTCCTCACACAGATCATCAGCGTGTCATTGTTCCTCACACAGATCTTCAGCGTGTCATTATTCCTCACACAGATCATCAGCGTGACATTGTTCCACACACAGATCTTCAGCGTGTCATTGTTCCTCACACAGATCATCAGCGTGTCATTGTTCCTCAGACAGATCATCAGCGTGTCATTGTTCCTCACACAGATCTTCAGCGTGTCATTGTTCCTCACAGATATCTTCAGCGTGTCATTGTTCCTCACACAGATCTTCAGCGTGTCATTGTTCCTCACACAGATCTTCAGCATTTCATTGTTCCTCACACAGATCTTCAGCGTGTCATTGTTCCTCACACAGATCTTCAGAGTGTCATTGTTCCTCCCACAGATCTTCAGAGTGTCATTTTTCCTCACACAGATCTTCAGCGTGTCATTGTTCCTCACATAAATCTTCAGCGTGTCATTGTTCCTCACACAGATCTTCAGTGTGTCATTGTTCCTCACACAGATCTTCAGCGTGTCATTGTTCCTCACACAGATCTTCAGTGTGTCATTGTTCCTCACACAGATCTTCAGCGTGTCATTGTTCCTCACACAGATCTTCAGCGTTTCATTGTTCCTCACACAGATCTTCAGTGTGTCATTGTTCCTCACACAGATCTTCAGCGTGTCATTGTTCCTCACACAGATCTTCAGCGTGTCATTGTTCCTCACACAGATCTTCAGCGTGTCATTGTTCCTCACACAGATCTTCGGAGTGTCATTGTTCCTCACACAGATCTTCAGCGTGTCATTGTTCATCACACAGATCTTCAGCGTGTCATTGTTCCTCACACAGATCTTCACCGTGTCATTGTTCTTCACACAGATCTTCAGTGTGTCATTGTTCCTCACACAGATCTTCAGGGTGTCATTGTTCCTCACACAGATCTTCAGCGTGTCATTGTTCCTCAAAAAGATCTTCAGAGTGTCATTGTTCCTCACACAGATCTTCAGAGTGTCATTGTTCCTCACACAGATCTTCAGCGTGTCATTGTTCCTCACACAGATCTTCAGCGTGTCATTGTTCCTCACACAGATCTTCAGCGTGTCATTGTTCCTCACACAGATCATCAGTTTGTCATTGTTCCTCACAGAGATCTTCAGCGTGTCATTGTTCCTCACAAAGATCTTCAGAGTGTCATTGTTCCTCACACAGATCTTCAGAGTGTCATTGTTCATCACACAGATCTTCAGCGTGTCATTGTTCCTCACAGAGAATCTTCCGCGTGCCATTGTTCCTCACACAGATCTTCAGAGTGTCATTGTTCCTCACACAGATCTTCAGCGTGTCATTGTTCCTCACACAGATCTTCAGCGTGTCATTGATCCTCACACAGATCTTCAGCGTGTCATTGTTCCTCACACAGATCTTCAGAGTGTCATTGTTCATCACACAGATCTTCAGCGTGTCATTGTTCCTCACACAGATCTTCAGCGTGTCATTGTTCCTCACACAGATCTTCAGCGTGTCATTGTTCCTCACACAGATCTTCAGCGTGTCATTGTTCCTCACACAGATCTTCAGCGTGTCATTGTTCCTCACACAGATCTTCAGCGTGTCATTGTTCCTCACACAGATCTTCAGCGTGTCATTGTTCCTCACACAGATCTTCAGCGTGTCATTGTTCCTCACACAGATCTTTAGAGTGTCAAAGTTCCTCACACAGATCTTCAGCGTGTCATTGTTCCTCACACAGATCTTCAGAGTGTCATTGTTCCTCACACAGATCATCAGCGTGTCATTGTTCCTCACACAGATCTTCAGCGTGTCATTGTTCCTCACAGAGAATCTTCCGCGTGTCATTGTTCCTCACACAGATCTTCAGCGTGTCATTGTTCCTCACAAAGATCTTCAGCGTGTCATTGTTCCTCACACAGATCTTCAGCGTGTCATTGTTCCTCACACAGATCTTCAGCGTGTCATTGTTCCTCACACAGATCTTCAGCGTGTCATTATTCCTCACATAGATCTTCAGAGTTTCATTGTTCCTCACACGGATCATCAGCGTGTCATTGTTCCTCACAGAGATCATCAGCGTGTCATTGTTCCTCACGCAGATCTTCAGAGTGTCATTGTTCCTCACACAGATCATCAGCGTGTCATTGTTCCTCACACAGATCTTCAGCGTGTCATTGTTCTTCAGACAGATCTTCAGTGTGTCATTGTTCCTCACACAGATCTTCAGTGTGTCATTGTTCCTCACAAAGATCTTCAGAGTGTCATTGTTCCTCACACAGATCTTCAGCATGTCATTGTTCCTCACACAGATCTTCAGCGTGTCATTGTTCCTCACATAGATCTTCAGCGTGTCATTGTTCCTCACAGAGAATATTCAGCGTGTCATTGTTCCTCACACAGATCTTCAGCGTGTCATTGTTCCTCACACAGATCTTCAGAGTGTCATTGTTCCTCACACAGATCTTCAGCGTGTCATTGTTCCTCACACACATCTTCAGCGTGTCATTGTTCCTCACATAGATCTTCAGAGTGTCATTCTTCCTCACACAGATCATCAGCGTGTCATTGTTCCTCACAGAGATCATCAGCGTGTCATTGTTCCTCACGCAGATCTTCAGAGTGTCATTGTTCCTCACACAGATCATCAGCGTGTCATTGTTCCTCACACAGATCTTCAGCGTGTCATTGTTCTTCACACAGATCTTCAGTGTGTCATTTTTCCTCACACAGATCTTCAGGGTGTCATTGTTCCTCACACAGATCTTCAGCGTGTCATTGTTCCTCAAAAAGATCTTCAGAGTGTCAATGTTCCTCACACAGATCTTCAGAGTGTCATTGTTCCTCACACAGATCTTCAGCGTGTCATTGTTCCTCACACAGATCTTCAGCGTGTCATTGTTCCTCACACAGATCTTCAGCGTGTCATTGTTCCTCACACAGATCATCAGTTTGTCATTGTTCCTCACAGAGATCTTCAGCGTGTCATTGTTCCTCACAAAGATCTTCAGAGTGTCATTGTTCCTCACACAGATCTTCAGAGTGTCATTGTTCATCACACAGATCTTCAGCGTGTCATTGTTCCTCACAGAGAATCTTCCGCGTGCCATTGTTCCTCACACAGATCTTCAGAGTGTCATTGTTCCTCACACAGATCTTCAGCGTGTCATTGTTCCTCACACAGATCTTCAGCGTGTCATTGATCCTCACACAGATCTTCAGCGTGTCATTGTTCCTCACACAGATCTTCAGAGTGTCATTGTTCATCACACAGATCTTCAGCGTGTCATTGTTCCTCACACAGATCTTCAGCGTGTCATTGTTCCTCACACAGATCTTCAGCGTGTCATTGTTCCTCACACAGATCTTCAGCGTGTCATTGTTCCTCACACAGATCTTCAGCGTGTCATTGTTCCTCACACAGATCTTCAGCGTGTCATTGTTCCTCACACAGATCTTCAGCGTGTCATTGTTCCTCACACAGATCTTCAGCGTGTCATTGTTCCTCACACAGATCTTTAGAGTGTCAAAGTTCCTCACACAGATCTTCAGCGTGTCATTGTTCCTCACACAGATCTTCAGATTGTCATTGTTCCTCACACAGATCATCAGCGTGTCATTGTTCCTCACACAGATCTTCAGCGTGTCATTGTTCCGCACACATATCTTCAGCGTGTCATTGTTCCTCACAGAGATCTTCAGAGTGTCATTGTTCCTCACAAAGATCTTCAGAGTGTCATTGTTCCTCACACAGATCTTCAGCGTGTCATTGTTCCTCACACAGATCTTCAGCGTTTCATTG
Source organism: Eucyclogobius newberryi (assembly GCF_026437365.1). NCBI lineage: Eukaryota > Metazoa > Chordata > Actinopteri > Gobiiformes > Gobiidae > Eucyclogobius > Eucyclogobius newberryi. The sequence goes on from NW_027315768.1 coordinate 35,263,717, forward strand.
TTCCTCACACAGATTTTCAGTGTGTCATTGTTCCTCACACAGATCTTCAGCCTGTCATTGTTCCTCACACAGATCTTCGGAGTGTCATTGTTCCTCACACAGATCTTCAGCGTGTCATTGTTCCTCACACAGATCTTCAGAGTGTCATTGTTCCTCACACAGATCTTGAGCGTGTCATTGTTCCTCACACAGATCTTCAGCGTGTCATTGTTCCTCACACAGATCTTCAGCGTGTCATTGTTCCTCACACAGATCTTCAGCGTGTCATTGTTCCTCACACAGATCTTCAGCGTGTCATTGTTCCTCACACAGATCTTCAGCGTGTCATTGTTCTTCACACAGATCTTCAGCGTGTCAATGTTCCTCACACAGATCATCAGCGTGTCATTGTTCCTCACACAGATCTTCAGCGTGTCATTATTCCTCACACAGATCATCAGCGTGACATTGTTCCACACACAGATCTTCAGCGTGTCATTGTTCCTCACACAGATCATCAGCGTGTCATTGTTCCTCAGACAGATCATCAGCGTGTCATTGTTCCTCACACAGATCTTCAGCGTGTCATTGTTCCTCACAGATATCTTCAGCGTGTCATTGTTCCTCACACAGATCTTCAGCGTGTCATTGTTCCTCACACAGATCTTCAGCATTTCATTGTTCCTCACACAGATCTTCAGCGTGTCATTGTTCCTCACACAGATCTTCAGAGTGTCATTGTTCCTCCCACAGATCTTCAGAGTGTCATTTTTCCTCACACAGATCTTCAGCGTGTCATTGTTCCTCACATAAATCTTCAGCGTGTCATTGTTCCTCACAAAGATCTTCAGAGTGTCATTGTTCCTCACACAGATCTTCAGCATGTCATTGTTCCTCACACAGATCTTCAGCGTGTCATTGTTCCTCACATAGATCTTCAGCGTGTCATTGTTCCTCACAGAGAATATTCAGCGTGTCATTGTTCCTCACACAGATCTTCAGCGTGTCATTGTTCCTCACACAGATCTTCAGAGTGTCATTGTTCCTCACACAGATCTTCAGCGTGTCATTGTTCCTCACACAGATCTTCAGCGTGTCATTGTTCCTCACATAGATCTTCAGAGTGTCATTCTTCCTCACACAGATCATCAGCGTGTCATTGTTCCTCACAGAGATCATCAGCGTGTCATTGTTCCTCACGCAGATCTTCAGAGTGTCATTGTTCCTCACACAGATCATCAGCGTGTCATTGTTCCTCACACAGATCTTCAGCGTGTCATTGTTCTTCACACAGATCTTCAGTGTGTCATTGTTCCTCACAGAGATCTTCAGGGTGTCATTGTTCCTCACACAGATCTTCAGCGTGTCATTGTTCCTCAAAAAGATCTTCAGAGTGTCATTGTTCCTCACACAGATCTTCAGAGTGTCATTGTTCCTCACACAGATCTTCAGCGTGTCATTGTTCCTCACACAGATCTTCAGCGTGTCATTGTTCCTCACACAGATCTTCAGCGTGTCATTGTTCCTCACACAGATCATCAGTTTGTCATTGTTCCTCACAGAGATCTTCAGCGTGTCATTGTTCCTCACAAAGATCTTCAGAGTGTCATTGTTCCTCACACAGATCTTCAGAGTGTCATTGTTCATCACACAGATCTTCAGCGTGTCATTGTTCCTCACAGAGAATCTTCCGCGTGCCATTGTTCCTCACACAGATCTTCAGAGTGTCATTGTTCCTCACACAGATCTTCAGCGTGTCATTGTTCCTCACACAGATCTTCAGCGTGTCATTGATCCTCACACAGATCTTCAGCGTGTCATTGTTCCTCACACAGATCTTCAGAGTGTCATTGTTCATCACACAGATCTTCAGCGTGTCATTGTTCCTCACACAGATCTTCAGCGTGTCATTGTTCCTCACACAGATCTTCAGCGTGTCATTGTTCCTCACACAGATCTTCAGCGTGTCATTGTTCCTCACACAGATCTTCAGCGTGTCATTGTTCCTCACACAGATCTTCAGCGTGTCATTGTTCCTCACACAGATCTTCAGCGTGTCATTGTTCCTCACACAGATCTTCAGCGTGTCATTGTTCCTCACACAGATCTTTAGAGTGTCAAAGTTCCTCACACAGATCTTCAGCGTGTCATTGTTCCTCACACAGATCTTCAGAGTGTCATTGTTCCTCACACAGATCATCAGCGTGTCATTGTTCCTCACACAGATCTTCAGCGTGTCATTGTTCCGCACACATATCTTCAGCGTGTCATTGTTCCTCACAGAGATCTTCAGAGTGTCATTGTTCCTCACAAAGATCTTCAGAGTGTCATTGTTCCTCACACAGATCTTCAGCGTGTCATTGTTCCTCACACAGATCTTCAGAGTGTCATTGTTCCTCCCACAGATCTTCAGAGTGTCATTTTTCCTCACACAGATCTTCAGCGTGTCATTGTTCCTCACATAAATCTTCAGCGTGTCATTGTTCCTCACAAAGATCTTCAGAGTGTCATTGTTCCTCACACAGATCTTCAGCATGTCATTGTTCCTCACACAGATCTTCAGCGTGTCATTGTTCCTCACATAGATCTTCAGCGTGTCATTGTTCCTCACAGAGAATATTCAGCGTGTCATTGTTCCTCACACAGATCTTCAGCGTGTCATTGTTCCTCACACAGATCTTCAGAGTGTCATTGTTCCTCACACAGATCTTCAGCGTGTCATTGTTCCTCACACAGATCTTCAGCGTGTCATTGTTCCTCACATAGATCTTCAGAGTGTCATTCTTCCTCACACAGATCATCAGCGTGTCATTGTTCCTCACAGAGATCATCAGCGTGTCATTGTTCCTCACGCAGATCTTCAGAGTGTCATTGTTCCTCACACAGATCATCAGCGTGTCATTGTTCCTCACACAGATCTTCAGCGTGTCATTGTTCTTCACACAGATCTTCAGTGTGTCATTGTTCCTCACAGAGATCTTCAGGGTGTCATTGTTCCTCACACAGATCTTCAGCGTGTCATTGTTCCTCAAAAAGATCTTCAGAGTGTCATTGTTCCTCACACAGATCTTCAGAGTGTCATTGTTCCTCACACAGATCTTCAGCGTGTCATTGTTCCTCACACAGATCTTCAGCGTGTCATTGTTCCTCACACAGATCTTCAGCGTGTCATTGTTCCTCACACAGATCATCAGTTTGTCATTGTTCCTCACAGAGATCTTCAGCGTGTCATTGTTCCTCACAAAGATCTTCAGAGTGTCATTGTTCCTCACACAGATCTTCAGAGTGTCATTGTTCATCACACAGATCTTCAGCGTGTCATTGTTCCTCACAGAGAATCTTCCGCGTGCCATTGTTCCTCACACAGATCTTCAGAGTGTCATTGTTCCTCACACAGATCTTCAGCGTGTCATTGTTCCTCACACAGATCTTCAGCGTGTCATTGATCCTCACACAGATCTTCAGCGTGTCATTGTTCCTCACACAGATCTTCAGAGTGTCATTGTTCATCACACAGATCTTCAGCGTGTCATTGTTCCTCACACAGATCTTCAGCGTGTCATTGTTCCTCACACAGATCTTCAGCGTGTCATTGTTCCTCACACAGATCTTCAGCGTGTCATTGTTCCTCACACAGATCTTCAGCGTGTCATTGTTCCTCACACAGATCTTCAGCGTGTCATTGTTCCTCACACAGATCTTCAGCGTGTCATTGTTCCTCACACAGATCTTCAGCGTGTCATTGTTCCTCACACAGATCTTTAGAGTGTCAAAGTTCCTCACACAGATCTTCAGCGTGTCATTGTTCCTCACACAGATCTTCAGAGTGTCATTGTTCCTCACACAGATCATCAGCGTGTCATTGTTCCTCACACAGATCTTCAGCGTGTCATTGTTCCGCACACATATCTTCAGCGTGTCATTGTTCCTCACAGAGATCTTCAGAGTGTCATTGTTCCTCACAAAGATCTTCAGAGTGTCATTGTTCCTCACACAGATCTTCAGCGTGTCATTGTTCCTCACACAGATCTTCAGCGTTTCATTGTTCCTCACACAGATTTTCAGTGTGTCATTGTTCCTCACACAGATCTTCAGCCTGTCATTGTTCCTCACACAGATCTTCGGAGTGTCATTGTTCCTCACACAGATCTTCAGCGTGTCATTGTTCCTCACACAGATCTTCAGAGTGTCATTGTTCCTCACACAGATCTTGAGCGTGTCATTGTTCCTCACACAGATCTTCAGCGTGTCATTGTTCCTCACACAGATCTTCAGCGTGTCATTGTTCCTCACACAGATCTTCAGCGTGTCATTGTTCCTCACACAGATCTTCAGCGTGTCATTGTTCCTCACACAGATCTTCAGCGTGTCATTGTTCTTCACACAGATCTTCAGCGTGTCAATGTTCCTCACACAGATCATCAGCGTGTCATTGTTCCTCACACAGATCTTCAGAGTGTCATTATTCCTCACACAGATCATCAGCGTGACATTGTTCCACACACAGATCTTCAGCGTGTCATTGTTCCTCACACAGATCATCAGCGTGTCATTGTTCCTCAGACAGATCATCAGCGTGTCATTGTTCCTCACACAGATCTTCAGCGTGTCATTGTTCCTCACAGATATCTTCAGCGTGTCATTGTTCCTCACACAGATCTTCAGCGTGTCATTGTTCCTCACACAGATCTTCAGCATTTCATTGTTCCTCACACAGATCTTCAGCGTGTCATTGTTCCTCACACAGATCTTCAGAGTGTCATTGTTCCTCCCACAGATCTTCAGAGTGTCATTTTTCCTCACACAGATCTTCAGCGTGTCATTGTTCCTCACATAAATCTTCAGCGTGTCATTGTTCCTCACACAGATCTTCAGTGTGTCATTGTTCCTCACACAGATCTTCAGCGTGTCATTGTTCCTCACACAGATCTTCAGTGTGTCATTGTTCCTCACACAGATCTTCAGCGTGTCATTGTTCCTCACACAGATCTTCAGCGTTTCATTGTTCCTCACACAGATCTTCAGTGTGTCATTGTTCCTCACACAGATCTTCAGCGTGTCATTGTTCCTCACACAGATCTTCAGCGTGTCATTGTTCCTCACACAGATCTTCAGCGTGTCATTGTTCCTCACACAGATCTTCGGAGTGTCATTGTTCCTCACACAGATCTTCAGCGTGTCATTGTTCATCACACAGATCTTCAGCGTGTCATTGTTCCTCACACAGATCTTCACCGTGTCATTGTTCTTCACACAGATCTTCAGTGTGTCATTGTTCCTCACACAGATCTTCAGGGTGTCATTGTTCCTCACACAGATCTTCAGCGTGTCATTGTTCCTCAAAAAGATCTTCAGAGTGTCATTGTTCCTCACACAGATCTTCAGAGTGTCATTGTTCCTCACACAGATCTTCAGCGTGTCATTGTTCCTCACACAGATCTTCAGCGTGTCATTGTTCCTCACACAGATCTTCAGCGTGTCATTGTTCCTCACACAGATCATCAGTTTGTCATTGTTCCTCACAGAGATCTTCAGCGTGTCATTGTTCCTCACAAAGATCTTCAGAGTGTCATTGTTCCTCACACAGATCTTCAGAGTGTCATTGTTCATCACACAGATCTTCAGCGTGTCATTGTTCCTCACAGAGAATCTTCCGCGTGCCATTGTTCCTCACACAGATCTTCAGAGTGTCATTGTTCCTCACACAGATCTTCAGCGTGTCATTGTTCCTCACACAGATCTTCAGCGTGTCATTGATCCTCACACAGATCTTCAGCGTGTCATTGTTCCTCACACAGATCTTCAGAGTGTCATTGTTCATCACACAGATCATCAGCGTGTCATTGTTCCTCACACAGATCTTCAGCGTGTCATTGTTCCTCACACAGATCTTCAGCGTGTCATTGTTCCTCACACAGATCTTCAGCGTGTCATTGTTCCTCACACAGATCTTCAGCGTGTCATTGTTCCTCACACAGATCTTCAGCGTGTCATTGTTCCTCACACAGATCTTCAGCGTGTCATTGTTCCTCACACAGATCTTCAGCGTGTCATTGTTCCTCACACAGATCTTTAGAGTGTCAAAGTTCCTCACACAGATCTTCAGCGTGTCATTGTTCCTCACACAGATCTTCAGAGTGTCATTGTTCCTCACACAGATCATCAGCGTGTCATTGTTCCTCACACAGATCTTCAGCGTGTCATTGTTCCGCACACATATCTTCAGCGTGTCATTGTTCCTCACAGAGATCTTCAGAGTGTCATTGTTCCTCACAAAGATCTTCAGAGTGTCATTGTTCCTCACACAGATCTTCAGCGTGTCATTGTTCCTCACACAGATCTTCAGCGTGTCATTGTTCCTCACACAGATTTTCAGTGTGTCATTGTTCCTCACACAGATCTTCAGCCTGTCATTGTTCCTCACACAGATCTTCGGAGTGTCATTGTTCCTCACACAGATCTTCAGCGTGTCATTGTTCCTCACACAGATCTTCAGAGTGTCATTGTTCCTCACACAGATCTTCAGCGTGTCATTGATCCTCACACAGATCTTCAGCGTGTCATTGTTCCTCACACAGATCTTCAGAGTGTCATTGTTCATCACACAGATCTTCAGCGTGTCATTGTTCCTCACACAGATCTTCAGCGTGTCATTGTTCCTCACACAGATCTTCAGCGTGTCATTGTTCCTCACACAGATCTTCAGCGTGTCATTGTTCCTCACAGATATCTTCAGCGTGTCATTGTTCCTCACACAGATCTTCAGCGTGTCATTGTTCCTCACACAGATCTTCAGCGTGTCAAAGTTCCTCACACAGATCTTCAGCGTGTCATTGTTCCTCACACAGATCTTCAGAGTGTCATTGTTCCTCACACAGATCATCAGCGTGTCATTGTTCCTCACACAGATCTTCAGCGTGTCATTGTTCCGCACACATATCTTCAGCGTGTCATTGTTCCTCACAGAGATCTTCAGAGTGTCATTGTTCCTCACAAAGATCTTCAGAGTGTCATTGTTCCTCACACAGATCTTCAGCGTGTCATTGTTCCTCACACAGATCTTCAGCGTGTCATTGTTCCTCACACAGATTTTCAGTGTGTCATTGTTCCTCACACAGATCTTCAGCGTGTCATTGTTCCTCACACAGATCTTCAGCGTGTCATTGTTCCTCACACAGATCTTCAGCGTGTCATTGTTCCTCACACAGATCTTCAGCGTGTCATTGTTCCTCACACAGATCTTCAGCGTGTCATTGTTCCTCACACAGATCTTCGGAGTGTCATTGTTCCTCACACAGATCTTCAGCGTGTCATTGTTCATCACACAGATCTTCAGCGTGTCATTGTTCCTCACACAGATCTTCACCGTGTCATTGTTCTTCACACAGATCTTCAGTGTGTCATTGTTCCTCACACAGATCTTCAGGGTGTCATTGTTCCTCACACAGATCTTCAGCGTGTCATTGTTCCTCAAAAAGATCTTCAGAGTGTCATTGTTCCTCACACAGATCTTCAGAGTGTCATTGTTCCTCACACAGATCTTCAGCGTGTCATTGTTCCTCACACAGATCTTCAGCGTGTCATTGTTCCTCACACAGATCTTCAGCGTGTCATTGTTCCTCACACAGATCATCAGTTTGTCATTGTTCCTCACAGAGATCTTCAGCGTGTCATTGTTCCTCACAAAGATCTTCAGAGTGTCATTGTTCCTCACACAGATCTTCAGAGTGTCATTGTTCATCACACAGATCTTCAGCGTGTCATTGTTCCTCACAGAGAATCTTCCGCGTGCCATTGTTCCTCACACAGATCTTCAGAGTGTCATTGTTCCTCACACAGATCTTCAGCGTGTCATTGTTCCTCACACAGATCTTCAGCGTGTCATTGATCCTCACACAGATCTTCAGCGTGTCATTGTTCCTCACACAGATCTTCAGAGTGTCATTGTTCATCACACAGATCTTCAGCGTGTCATTGTTCCTCACACAGATCTTCAGCGTGTCATTGTTCCTCACACAGATCTTCAGCGTGTCATTGTTCCTCACACAGATCTTCAGCGTGTCATTGTTCCTCACACAGATCTTCAGCGTGTCATTGTTCCTCACACAGATCTTCAGCGTGTCATTGTTCCTCACACAGATCTTCAGCGTGTCATTGTTCCTCACACAGATCTTCAGCGTGTCATTGTTCCTCACACAGATCTTTAGAGTGTCAAAGTTCCTCACACAGATCTTCAGCGTGTCATTGTTCCTCACACAGATCTTCAGAGTGTCATTGTTCCTCACACAGATCATCAGCGTGTCATTGTTCCTCACACAGATCTTCAGCGTGTCATTGTTCCGCACACATATCTTCAGCGTGTCATTGTTCCTCACAGAGATCTTCAGAGTGTCATTGTTCCTCACAAAGATCTTCAGAGTGTCATTGTTCCTCACACAGATCTTCAGCGTGTCATTGTTCCTCACACAGATCTTCAGCGTGTCATTGTTCCTCACACAGATTTTCAGTGTGTCATTGTTCCTCACACAGATCTTCAGCCTGTCATTGTTCCTCACACAGATCTTCGGAGTGTCATTGTTCCTCACACAGATCTTCAGCGTGTCATTGTTCCTCACACAGATCTTCAGAGTGTCATTGTTCCTCACACAGATCTTCAGCGTGTCATTGATCCTCACACAGATCTTCAGCGTGTCATTGTTCCTCACACAGATCTTCAGAGTGTCATTGTTCATCACACAGATCTTCAGCGTGTCATTGTTCCTCACACAGATCTTCAGCGTGTCATTGTTCCTCACACAGATCTTCAGCGTGTCATTGTTCCTCACACAGATCTTCAGCGTGTCATTGTTCCTCACAGATATCTTCAGCGTGTCATTGTTCCTCACACAGATCTTCAGCGTGTCATTGTTCCTCACACAGATCTTCAGCGTGTCAAAGTTCCTCACACAGATCTTCAGCGTGTCATTGTTCCTCACACAGATCTTCAGAGTGTCATTGTTCCTCACACAGATCATCAGCGTGTCATTGTTCCTCACACAGATCTTCAGCGTGTCATTGTTCCGCACACATATCTTCAGCGTGTCATTGTTCCTCACAGAGATCTTCAGAGTGTCATTGTTCCTCACAAAGATCTTCAGAGTGTCATTGTTCCTCACACAGATCTTCAGCGTGTCATTGTTCCTCACACAGATCTTCAGCGTGTCATTGTTCCTCACACAGATTTTCAGTGTGTCATTGTTCCTCACACAGATCTTCAGCCTGTCATTGTTCCTCACACAGATCTTCGGAGTGTCATTGTTCCTCACACAGATCTTCAGCGTGTCATTGTTCCTCACACAGATCTTCAGAGTGTCATTGTTCCTCACACAGATCTTCAGCGTGTCATTGTTCCTCACACAGATCTTCAGAGTGTCATTGTTCCTCACACAGATCTTCAGCGTGTCATTGTTCCTCACACAGATCTTCAGCGTGTCATTGTTCCTCACACAGATCTTCAGCGTGTCATTGTTCCTCACACAGATCTTCAGCGTGTCAATGTTCCTCACACAGATCTTCAGCATTTCATTGTTCCTCACACAGATCTTCAGCGTGTCATTGTTCCTCACACAGATCTTCAGAGTGTCATTGTTGCTCCCACAGATCTTCAGAGTGTCATTTTTCCTCACACAGATCTTCAGCGTGTCATTGTTCCTCACATAAATCTTCAGCGTGTCATTGTTCCTCACACAGATCTTCAGTGTGTCATTGTTCATCACACAGATCTTCAGTGTGTCATTGTTCCTCAAACAGATCTTCAGCGTGTCATTATTCCTCAAATAGATCTTCGGAGTGTCATTGTTCCTCACACAGATCATCAGCGTGTCATTGTTCCTCACACAGATCTTCAGCGTGTCATTGTTCCTCACAGAGATCTTCAGCATGTCATTGTTCCTCACACAGATCTTCAGCGTGTCATTGTCCCTCACACAGATCTTCAACGTGTCATTGTTCCTCACACAGATCTTCAGCGTGTCATTGTTCCTCACACAGATCTTCAGAGTGTCATTGTTCCTCACACAGATCTTCAGCGTGTCATTGTTCCTCACACAGATCTTCAGCGTGTCATTGTTCATCACACAGATCTTCAGAGTGTCATTGTTCCTCACAGAGATCTTCAGCATGTCATTGTCCCTCACACAGATCTTCAACGTGTCATTGTTCCTCACACAGATCTTCAGAGTGTCATTGTTCCTCACACAGATCTTCAGCGTGTCATTGTTCCTCACACAGATCTTCAGTGTGTCATTGTTCCTCACACAGATCTTCAGCGTGTCATTATTCCTCACACAGATCATCAGCGTGACATTGTTCCACACACAGATCTTCAGCGTGTCATTGTTCTTCACACAGATCATCAGCGTGTCATTGTTCCTCAGACAGATCATCAGCGTGTCATTGTTCCTCACACAGATCTTCAGCGTGTCATTGTTCCTCACAGATATCTTCAGCGTGTCATTGTTCCTCACACAGATCTTCAGCGTGTCATTGTTCCTCACACAGATCTTCAGCATTTCATTGTTCCTCACACAGATCTTCAGCGTGTCATTGTTCCTCACACAGATCTTCAGAGTGTCATTGTTCCTCCCACAGATCTTCAGAGTGTCATTTTTCCTCACACAGATCTTCAGCGTGTCATTGTTCCTCACATAAATCTTCAGCGTGTCATTGTTCCTCACACAGATCTTCAGTGTGTCATTGTTCATCACACAGATCTTCAGTGTGTCATTGTTCCTCAAACAGATCTTCAGCGTGTCATTATTCCTCAAATAGATCTTCGGAGTGTCATTGTTCCTCACACAGATCATCAGCGTGTCATTGTTCCTCACACAGATCTTCAGCGTGTCATTGTTCCTCACAGAGATCTTCAGCATGTCATTGTTCCTCACACAGATCTTCAGCGTGTCATTGTCCCTCACACAGATCTTCAACGTGTCATTGTTCCTCACACAGATCTTCAGCGTGTCATTGTTCCTCACACAGATCTTCAGAGTGTCATTGTTCCTCACACAGTTCTTCAGCGTGTCATTGTTCCTCACACAGATCTTCAGCGTGTCATTGTTCATCACACAGATCTTCAGAGTGTCATTGTTCCTCACAGAGATCTTCAGCATGTCATTGTCCCTCACACAGATCTTCAACGTGTCATTGTTCCTCACACAGATCTTCAGAGTGTCATTGTTCCTCACACAGATCTTCAGCGTGTCATTGTTCCTCACACAGATCTTCAGTGTGTCATTGTTCCTCACACAGATCTTCAGCGTGTCATTGTTCCTCACACAGATCTTCAGCGTTTCATTGTTCCTCACACAGATCTTCGGAGTGTCATTGTTCCTCACACAGATCTTCAGCGTGTCATTGTTCCTCACACAGATCTTCAGCGTGTCATTGTTCCTCACACAGATCTTCGGAGTGTCATTGTTCCTTACACAGATCTTCAGCGTGTCATTGTTCCTCACACAGATCTTCAGCGTGTCATTGTTCCTCACACAGATCTTCAGCGTGTCATTGTTCATCACACAGATCTTCAGCGTGTCATTGTTCCTCACACAGATCTTCAGCGTGTCATTGTTCCTCTCACAGATCTTCAGAGTGTCATTGTTCCTCACACAGATCTTCAGAGTGTCATTACTCCTCACACAGATCTTCAGCGTGTCATTGTTCCTCACACAGATCTTCAGAGTGTCATTGTTCCTCACAGAGATCTTCAGCGTGTCATTGTCCCTCACACAGATCTTCAACGTGTCATTGTTCCTCACAGAGATCTTCAGCGTGTCATTGTTCCTCACAGAGATCTTCAGCGTGTCCTTGTTCCTCACAAAGATCTTCAGCGTGTCATTGTTCCTCACAGAGATCTTCAGCGTGTCATTGTTCCTCACACAGATCTTCAGCGTGTCATTGTCCCTCACACAGATCTTCAACGTGTCATTGTTCCTCACATAGATCTTCAGCGTGTCATTGTTCCTCACACAGATCTTCAGAGTGTCATTGTTCATCACACAGATCTTCAGCGTGTCATTGTTCCTCACACAGATCTTCAGCGTGTCATTGTTCCTCACACAGATCTTCAGAGTGTCATTGTTCCTCACACAGATCTTCAGAGTGTCATTACTCCTCACACAGATCTTCAACGTGTCATTGTTCCTCACAGAGATCTTCAACGTATCATTGTTCCTCACACAGATCTTCAGCGTGTCATTGTTCCTCACAGAGATCTTCAGCGTGTCATTGTTCCTCACACAGATCTTCAGCGTTTCATTGTTCCTCACAGAGATCTTCAGCGTGTCATTGTCCCTCACACAGATCTTCAACGTGTCATTGTTCCTCACACAGATCTTCAGAGTGTCATTGTTCCTCACACAGATCTTCAGCGTGTCATTGTTCCTCACACAGATCTTCAGCGTGTCATTGTTCCTCACACAGATCTTCAGAGTGTCATTGTTCCTCACACATATCTTCAGTGTGTCATTGTTCCTCACACAGATCTTCAGCGTTTCATTGTTCCTCACACAGATCTTCAGTGTGTCATTGTTCCTCAAACAGATCTTCAGCGTGTCATTGTTCCTCACACAGATCTTCAGTGTGTCATTGTTCCTCACACAGATCTTCAGCGTGTCATTGTTCCTCACACAGATCTTCAGTGTGTCATTGTTCCTCACACAGATCTTCAGCGTGTCATTGTTCCTCACACAGATCTTCGGAGTGTCATTGTTCCTTACACAGATCTTCAGCGTGTCATTGTTCCTCACCCAGATCTTCGGAGTGTCATTGTTCCTCACACAGATCTTCAGCGTGTCATTGTTCCTCACACAGATCTTCAGCGTGTCATTGTTCCTCACACAGATCTTCAGCGTGTCATTGTTCCTCACACAGATCTTCAGAGTGTCATTGTTCCTCACACAGATCTTCAGAGTGTCATTACTCCTCACACAGATCTTCAGCGTGTCATTGTTCCTCACACGGATCTTCAGAGTGTCATTGTTCCTCACAGAGATCTTCAACGTGTCATTGTCCCTCACAGAGATCTTCAGCGTGTCATTGTTCCTCACAGAGATCTTCAGCGTGTCATTGTTCATCACAGAGATCTTCAACGTGTCATTGTTCCTCACACAGATCTTCAGCATGTCATTGTCCCTCCAACAGATCTTCAACGTGTCATTGTTCCTCACAGAGATCTTCAGCGTGTCATTGTTCCTCACACAGATCTTCAGTGTGTCATTGTTCCTCACACAGATCTTCAGCGTGTCATTGTTCCTCACACAGATCTTCGGAGTGTCATTGTTCCTTACACAGATCTTCAGCGTGTCATTGTTCCTCACCCAGATCTTCGGAGTGTCATTGTTCCTCACACAGATCTTCAGCGTGTCATTGTTCCTCACACAGATCTTCAGCGTGTCATTGTTCCTCACACAGATCTTCAGCGTGTCATTGTTCCTCACACAGATCTTCAGAGTGTCATTGTTCCTCACACAGATCTTCAGAGTGTCATTACTCCTCACACAGATCTTCAGCGTGTCATTGTTCCTCACACGGATCTTCAGAGTGTCATTGTTCCTCACACAGATCTTCAGTGTGTCTTTGTTCATCACAGAGATCTTCAGCGTGTCATTGTTCCTCACACATATCTTCAGCATGTCATTGTCCCTCCAACAGATCTTCAACGTGTCATTGTTCCTCAAAGAGATCTTCAGTGTGTCATTGTTCCTCACACAGATCTTCACCGTGTCATTGTTCCTCACACAGATCTTCAGCGTGTCATTGTTCCTCACACAGATCCTCAGAGTGTCATTGTTCCTCACAGAGATCTTCAGCGTGTCATTGTCCCTCACACAGATCTTCAACGTGTCATTGTTCCTCACAGAGATCTTCAGCGTGTCATTGTTCCTCACACAGATCTTCAGCGTGTCCTTGTTCCTCACACAGATCTTCGGAGTGTCATCGTTCCTCACACAGATCATCAGCGTGTCATTGTTCCTCACACAGATCTTCAGCGTGTCATCGTTCCTCACACAGATCATCAGCGTGTCATTGTTCCTCACACAGATCATCAGCGTGTCATTGTTCCTCACACAGATCTTCAGCGTGTCATTGTTCCTCACACAGATCTTCAGCGTGTCATTGTTCCTCACACAGATCTTCAGCGTGTCATTGTTCCTCACACAGATCTTCAGCGTGTCATTGTTCCTCACACAGATTTTCAGTGTGTCATTGTTCCTCACACAGATCTTCGGAGTGTCATTGTTCCTCACACAGATCTTCGGAATGACATTGTTCCTCACACAGATCTTCAGCGTGTCATTGTTCCTCACACAGATCTTCAGAGTGTTATTGTTCCTCACACAGATCTTGAGCGTGTCATTGTTCCTCACACAGATCTTGAGCGTGTCATTGTTCCTCACACAGATCTTCAGCGTGTCATTGTTCCTCACACAGATCTTCAGCGTGTCATTGTTCCTCACACAGATCTTCAGCGTGGCATTGTTCCTCACACAGATCTTCAGCGTGTTATTGTTCCTCACACAGATCTTCAGCGTGTCATTGTTCTTCACACAGATCTTCAGTGTGTCATTGTTCCTCACACAGATCTTCAGGGTGTCATTGTTCCTCACACAGATCTTCAGCGTGTCATTGTTCCTCAAAAAGATCTTCAGAGTGTCATTGTTCCTCACACAGATCTTCAGAGTGTCATTGTCCCTCACACAGATCTTCAACGTGTCATTGTTCCTCACAGAGATCTTCAGCGTGTCATTGTTCCTCACACAGATCTTCAGCGTGTCATTGTTCCTCACACAGATCTTCGGAGTGTCATCGTTCCTCACACAGATCTTCAGTGTGTCATTGTTCCTCACACAGATCTTCAGAGTGTCATTGTTCCTCACACAGATCTTCAGCGTGTCATCGTTCCTCACACAGATCATCAGCGTGTCATTGTTCCTCACACAGATCATCAGCGTGTCATTGTTCCTCACACAGATCTTCAGCGTGTCATTGTTCCTCACACAGATCTTAAGCGTGTCATTGTTCCTCACACAGATCTTCAGCGTGTCATTGTTCCTCACACAGATCTTCAGCGTGTCATTGTTCCTCACACAGATTTTCAGTGTGTCATTGTTCCTCACACAGATCTTCGGAGTGTCATTGTTCCTCACATAGATCTTCGGAGTGTCATTGTTCCTCACACAGATCTTCAGCGTGTCATTGTTCCTCACACAGATCTTCAGAGTGTCATTGTTCCTCACACAGATCTTGAGCGTGTCATTGTTCCTCACACAGATCTTCAGCGTGTCATTGTTCCTCACACAGATCTTCAGCGTGTCATTGTTCCTCACACAGATCTTCAGCGTGTCATTGTTCCTCACACAGATCTTCAGCGTGTTATTGTTCCTCACACAGATCTTCAGCGTGTCATTGTTCCTCACACAGATCTTCAGCGTGTCAATGTTCCTCACACAGATCATCAGCGTGTCATTGTTCCTCACACAGATCTTCAGCGTGTCATTATTCCTCACACAGATCATCAGCGTGACATTGTTCCTCACACAGATCATCAGCGTGTCATTGTTCCTCACACAGATCATCAGCGTGTCATTGTTCCTCAGACAGATCATCAGCGTGTCATTGTTCCTCACAGAGATCTTCAGCGTGTCATTGTTCCTCACAGATATCTTCAGCGTGTCATTGTTCCTCACAGAGATCTTCAGCGTGTCATTGTTCCTCACAGATATCTTCAGCGTGTCATTGTTCCTCACAGAGATCTTCAGCGTGTCATTGTTCCTCACACAGATCTTCAGCGTGTCATTGTTCCTCACACAGATCTTCAGAGTGTCATTGTTCCTCACACAGATCTTCAGAGTGTCATTTTTCCTCACACAGATCTTCAGCGTGTCATTGTTCCTCACATAAATCTTCAGCGTGTCATTGTTCCTCACACAGATCTTCAGTGTGTCATTGTTCATCACACAGATCTTCAGTGTGTCATTGTTCCTCAAACAGATCTTCAGCGTGTCATTATTCCTCAAATAGATCTTCGGAGTGTCATTGTTCCTCACACAGATCATCAGCGTGTCATTGTTCCTCACACAGATCTTCAGAGTGTCATTGTTCCTCACAGAGATCTTCAGTGTGTCATTGTTCCTCACACAGATCTTCAGCGTGTCATTGTTCCTCACACAGATCTTCAGCGTGTCATTGTTCCTCACACAGATCTTCAGCTGTCATTGTTCCTCACACAGATCTTCAGCGTGTCATTGTTCCTCACACAGATCTTCAGCGTGTCATTGTTCCTCACACAGATCTTCAGCGTGTCATTGTTCCTCACACAGATCTTCAGCGTGTCATTGTTCCTCACAGAGATCATCAGCGTGTCATTGTTCCTCACACAGATCTTCAACGTGTCATTGTTCCTCACAGAGATCATCAGCGTGTCATTGTTCCTCACAATGATCTTCAGCGTGTCATTGTTCCTCACACAGATCTTCAGAGTGTCATTGTTCCTCACACAGATCTTCAGCGTGTCATTGTTCTTCACACAGATCTTCAGTGTGTCATTGTTCCTCACACGGATCTTTAGTGTGTCATTGTTCCTCACACAGATCTTCAGCGTGTCATTGTTCCTCACAAAGATCTTCAGAGTGTGATTGTTCCTCAAACAGATCTTCAGCATGTCATTGTTCCTCACGCAGATCTTCAGCGTGTCATTGTTCCTCACATAGATCTTCAGCGTGTCATTGTTCCTCACACAGATCTTCCGTGTGTCATTGTTCCTCACACAGATCTTCAGCGTGTCATTGTTCCTCACACAGATCTTCAGCGTGTCATTGTTCCTCACACAGATCTTCAGCGTGTCATTGTTCCTCACACAGATCTTCAGCGTGTCATTATTCCTCACATAGATCTTCAGAGTATCATTGTTCCTCACACAGATCTTCAGCGTGTCATTGTTCCTCACAGAGATCATCAGCGTGTCATTGTTCCTCACACAGATCTTCAACGTGTCATTGTTCCTCACAGAGATCATCAGCGTGTCATTGTTCCTCACACAGATCTTCAGCGTGTCATTGTTCCTCACACAGATCTTCAGAGTGTCATTGTTCCTCACACAGATCTTCAGCGTGTCATTGTTCTTCACACAGATCTTCAGTGTGTCATTGTTCCTCACACGGATCTTCAGTGTGTCATTGTTCCTCACACAGATCTTCAGCGTGTCATTGTTCCTCACAAAGATCTTCAGAGTGTGATTGTTCCTCAAACAGATCTTCAGCATGTCATTGTTCCTCACGCAGATCTTCAGCGTGTCATTGTTCCTCACATAAATCTTCAGCGTGTCATTGTTCCTCACACAGATCTACCGTGTGTCATTGTTCCTCACACAGATCTTCAGCGTGTCATTATTCCTCAAACAGATCTTCAGCGTGTCATTGTTCCTCACACAGATCTTCAGCGTGTCATTGTTCCTCACACAGATCTTCAGCGTGTCATTGTTCCTCACACAGATCTTCAGCGTGTCATTATTCCTCACATAGATCTTCAGAGTATCATTGTTCCTCACACAGATCATCAGCGTGTCATTGTTCCTCACAGAGATCATCAGCGTGTCATTGTTCCTCACACAGATCTTCAGAGTGTCATTGTTCTTCACCCTGATCTTCAGTGTGTCATTGTTCCTCACACAGATCTTCAGCGTGTCATTGTTCCTCACACAGATCTTCAGCGTGTCATTGTTCCTCACAAAGATCTTCAGAGTGTCATTGTTCCTCACACAGATCTTCAGCAGTCATTGTTCCTCACACAGATCATCAGCGTGTCATTGTTCCTCACACAGATCTTCAGCGTGTCATTGTTCCTCACAGAGAATCTTCCGCGTGTCATTGTTCCTCACACAGATCTTCAGCGTGTCATTGTTCCTCACAAAGATCTTCAGTGTGTCATTGTTCCTCACACAGATCTTCAGCGTGTCATTGTTCCTCACACAGATCTTCAGCGTGTCATTGTTCCTCACACAGATCTTCAGCGTGTCATTATTCCTCACATAGATCTTCAGAGTGTCATTGTTCCTCACACGGATCATCAGCGTGTCATTGTTCCTCACAGAGATCTTCAGCGTGTCATTGTTCCTCACATAAATCTTCAGCGTGTCATTGTTCCTCACACAGATCTACCGTGTGTCATTGTTCCTCACACAGATCTTCAGCGTGTCATTATTCCTCACACAGATCTTCAGCGTGTCATTGTTCCTCACACAGATCTTCAGCGTGTCATTGTTCCTCACACAGATCTTCAGCGTGTCATTGTTCCTCACACAGATCTTCAGCGTGTCATTATTCCTCACATAGATCTTCAGAGTATCATTGTTCCTCACACAGATCATCAGCGTGTCATTGTTCCTCACAGAGATCATCAGCGTGTCATTGTTCCTCACACAGATCTTCAGAGTGTCATTGTTCTTCACCCTGATCTTCAGTGTGTCATTGTTCCTCACACAGATCTTCAGCGTGTCATTGTTCCTCACACAGATCTTCAGCGTGTCATTGTTCCTCACAAAGATCTTCAGAGTGTCATTGTTCCTCACACAGATCTTCAGCAGTCATTGTTCCTCACACAGATCATCAGCGTGTCATTGTTCCTCACACAGATCTTCAGCGTGTCATTGTTCCTCACAGAGAATCTTCCGCGTGTCATTGTTCCTCACACAGATCTTCAGCGTGTCATTGTTCCTCACAAAGATCTTCAGTGTGTCATTGTTCCTCACACAGATCTTCAGCGTGTCATTGTTCCTCACACAGATCTTCAGCGTGTCATTGTTCCTCACACAGATCTTCAGCGTGTCATTATTCCTCACATAGATCTTCAGAGTGTCATTGTTCCTCACACGGATCATCAGCGTGTCATTGTTCCTCACAGAGATCATCAGCGTGTCATTGTTCCTCACGCAGATCTTCAGAGTGTCATTGTTCCTCACACAGATCATCAGCGTGTCATTGTTCCTCACACAGATCTTCAGCGTGTCATTGTTCTTCAGACAGATCTTCAGTGTGTCATTGTTCCTCACACAGATCTTCAGTGTGTCATTGTTCCTCACAAAGATCTTCAGAGTGTCATTGTTCCTCACACAGATCTTCAGCATGTCATTGTTCCTCACACAGATCTTCAGCGTGTCATTGTTCCTCACATAGATCTTCAGCGTGTCATTGTTCCTCACAGAGAATATTCAGCGTGTCATTGTTCCTCACACAGATCTTCAGCGTGTCATTGTTCCTCACACAGATCTTCAGAGTGTCATTGTTCCTCACACAGATCTTCAGCGTGTCATTGTTCCTCACACAGATCTTCAGCGTGTCATTGTTCCTCACATAGATCTTCAGAGTGTCATTCTTCCTCACACAGATCATCAGCGTGTCATTGTTCCTCACAGAGATCATCAGCGTGTCATTGTTCCTCACGCAGATCTTCAGAGTGTCATTGTTCCTCACACAGATCATCAGCGTGTCATTGTTCCTCACACAGATCTTCAGCGTGTCATTGTTCTTCACACAGATCTTCAGTGTGTCATTGTTCCTCACACAGATCTTCAGGGTGTCATTGTTCCTCACACAGATCTTCAGCGTGTCATTGTTCCTCACATAGATCTTCAGCGTGTCATTGTTCCTCACACAGATCTTCCGTGTGTCATTGTTCCTCACACAGATCTTCAGCGTGTCATTGTTCCTCACAGAGAATCTTCCGCGTGTCATTGTTCCTCACACAGATCTTCAGCGTGTCATTGTTCCTCACAAAGATCTTCAGCGTGTCATTGTCCCTCACACAGATCTTCAGCGTGTCATTGTTCCTCACACAGATCTTCAGCGTGTCATTGTTCCTCACACAGATCTTCAGCGTGTCATTGTTCCTCACACAGATCTTCAGCGTGTCATTATTCCTCACATAGATCTTCAGAGTGTCATTGTTCCTCACACGGATCATCAGCGTGTCATTGTTCCTCACAGAGATCATCAGCGTGTCATTGTTCCTCACGCAGATCTTCAGAGTGTCATTGTTCCTCACACAGATCATCAGCGTGTCATTGTTCCTCACACAGATCTTCAGCGTGTCATTGTTCTTCAGACAGATCTTCAGTGTGTCATTGTTCCTCACACAGATCTTCAGTGTGTCATTGTTCCTCACAAAGATCTTCAGAGTGTCATTGTTCCTCACACAGATCTTCAGCATGTCATTGTTCCTCACACAGATCTTCAGCGTGTCATTGTTCCTCACATAGATCTTCAGCGTGTCATTGTTCCTCACAGAGAATATTCAGCGTGTCATTGTTCCTCACACAGATCTTCAGCGTGTCATTGTTCCTCACACAGATCTTCAGAGTGTCATTGTTCCTCACATAGATCTTCGGAGTGTCATTGTTCCTCACACAGATCTTCAGCGTGTCATTGTTCCTCACACAGATCTTCAGAGTGTCATTGTTCCTCACACAGATCTTGAGCGTGTCATTGTTCCTCACACAGATCTTCAGCGTGTCATTGTTCCTCACACAGATCTTCAGCGTGTCATTGTTCCTCACACAGATCTTCAGCGTGTCATTGTTCCTCACACAGATCTTCAGCGTGTTATTGTTCCTCACACAGATCTTCAGCGTGTCATTGTTCCTCACACAGATCTTCAGCGTGTCAATGTTCCTCACACAGATCATCAGCGTGTCATTGTTCCTCACACAGATCTTCAGCGTGTCATTATTCCTCACACAGATCATCAGCGTGACATTGTTCCTCACACAGATCATCAGCGTGTCATTGTTCCTCACACAGATCATCAGCGTGTCATTGTTCCTCAGACAGATCATCAGCGTGTCATTGTTCCTCACAGAGATCTTCAGCGTGTCATTGTTCCTCACAGATATCTTCAGCGTGTCATTGTTCCTCACAGAGATCTTCAGCGTGTCATTGTTCCTCACAGATATCTTCAGCGTGTCATTGTTCCTCACAGAGATCTTCAGCGTGTCATTGTTCCTCACACAGATCTTCAGCGTGTCATTGTTCCTCACACAGATCTTCAGAGTGTCATTGTTCCTCACACAGATCTTCAGAGTGTCATTTTTCCTCACACAGATCTTCAGCGTGTCATTGTTCCTCACATAAATCTTCAGCGTGTCATTGTTCCTCACACAGATCTTCAGTGTGTCATTGTTCATCACACAGATCTTCAGTGTGTCATTGTTCCTCAAACAGATCTTCAGCGTGTCATTATTCCTCAAATAGATCTTCGGAGTGTCATTGTTCCTCACACAGATCATCAGCGTGTCATTGTTCCTCACACAGATCTTCAGAGTGTCATTGTTCCTCACAGAGATCTTCAGTGTGTCATTGTTCCTCACACAGATCTTCAGCGTGTCATTGTTCCTCACACAGATCTTCAGCGTGTCATTGTTCCTCACACAGATCTTCAGCTGTCATTGTTCCTCACACAGATCTTCAGCGTGTCATTGTTCCTCACACAGATCTTCAGCGTGTCATTGTTCCTCACACAGATCTTCAGCGTGTCATTGTTCCTCACACAGATCTTCAGCGTGTCATTGTTCCTCACAGAGATCATCAGCGTGTCATTGTTCCTCACACAGATCTTCAACGTGTCATTGTTCCTCACAGAGATCATCAGCGTGTCATTGTTCCTCACAATGATCTTCAGCGTGTCATTGTTCCTCACACAGATCTTCAGAGTGTCATTGTTCCTCACACAGATCTTCAGCGTGTCATTGTTCTTCACACAGATCTTCAGTGTGTCATTGTTCCTCACACGGATCTTTAGTGTGTCATTGTTCCTCACACAGATCTTCAGCGTGTCATTGTTCCTCACAAAGATCTTCAGAGTGTGATTGTTCCTCAAACAGATCTTCAGCATGTCATTGTTCCTCACGCAGATCTTCAGCGTGTCATTGTTCCTCACATAGATCTTCAGCGTGTCATTGTTCCTCACACAGATCTTCCGTGTGTCATTGTTCCTCACACAGATCTTCAGCGTGTCATTGTTCCTCACACAGATCTTCAGCGTGTCATTGTTCCTCACACAGATCTTCAGCGTGTCATTGTTCCTCACACAGATCTTCAGCGTGTCATTATTCCTCACATAGATCTTCAGAGTATCATTGTTCCTCACACAGATCTTCAGCGTGTCATTGTTCCTCACAGAGATCATCAGCGTGTCATTGTTCCTCACACAGATCTTCAACGTGTCATTGTTCCTCACAGAGATCATCAGCGTGTCATTGTTCCTCACACAGATCTTCAGCGTGTCATTGTTCCTCACACAGATCTTCAGAGTGTCATTGTTCCTCACACAGATCTTCAGCGTGTCATTGTTCTTCACACAGATCTTCAGTGTGTCATTGTTCCTCACACGGATCTTCAGTGTGTCATTGTTCCTCACACAGATCTTCAGCGTGTCATTGTTCCTCACAAAGATCTTCAGAGTGTGATTGTTCCTCAAACAGATCTTCAGCATGTCATTGTTCCTCACGCAGATCTTCAGCGTGTCATTGTTCCTCACATAAATCTTCAGCGTGTCATTGTTCCTCACACAGATCTACCGTGTGTCATTGTTCCTCACACAGATCTTCAGCGTGTCATTATTCCTCACACAGATCTTCAGCGTGTCATTGTTCCTCACACAGATCTTCAGCGTGTCATTGTTCCTCACACAGATCTTCAGCGTGTCATTGTTCCTCACACAGATCTTCAGCGTGTCATTATTCCTCACATAGATCTTCAGAGTATCATTGTTCCTCACACAGATCATCAGCGTGTCATTGTTCCTCACAGAGATCATCAGCGTGTCATTGTTCCTCACACAGATCTTCAGAGTGTCATTGTTCTTCACCCTGATCTTCAGTGTGTCATTGTTCCTCACACAGATCTTCAGCGTGTCATTGTTCCTCACACAGATCTTCAGCGTGTCATTGTTCCTCACAAAGATCTTCAGAGTGTCATTGTTCCTCACACAGATCTTCAGCAGTCATTGTTCCTCACACAGATCATCAGCGTGTCATTGTTCCTCACACAGATCTTCAGCGTGTCATTGTTCCTCACAGAGAATCTTCCGCGTGTCATTGTTCCTCACACAGATCTTCAGCGTGTCATTGTTCCTCACAAAGATCTTCAGTGTGTCATTGTTCCTCACACAGATCTTCATCGTGTCATTGTTCCTCACACAGATCTTCAGCGTGTCATTGTTCCTCACACAGATCTTCAGCGTGTCATTATTCCTCACATAGATCTTCAGAGTGTCATTGTTCCTCACACGGATCATCAGCGTGTCATTGTTCCTCACAGAGATCTTCAGCGTGTCATTGTTCCTCACATAAATCTTCAGCGTGTCATTGTTCCTCACACAGATCTACCGTGTGTCATTGTTCCTCACACAGATCTTCAGCGTGTCATTATTCCTCACACAGATCTTCAGCGTGTCATTGTTCCTCACACAGATCTTCAGCGTGTCATTGTTCCTCACACAGATCTTCAGCGTGTCATTGTTCCTCACACAGATCTTCAGCGTGTCATTATTCCTCACATAGATCTTCAGAGTATCATTGTTCCTCACACAGATCATCAGCGTGTCATTGTTCCTCACAGAGATCATCAGCGTGTCATTGTTCCTCACACAGATCTTCAGAGTGTCATTGTTCTTCACCCTGATCTTCAGTGTGTCATTGTTCCTCACACAGATCTTCAGCGTGTCATTGTTCCTCACACAGATCTTCAGCGTGTCATTGTTCCTCACAAAGATCTTCAGAGTGTCATTGTTCCTCACACAGATCTTCAGCAGTCATTGTTCCTCACACAGATCATCAGCGTGTCATTGTTCCTCACACAGATCTTCAGCGTGTCATTGTTCCTCACAGAGAATCTTCCGCGTGTCATTGTTCCTCACACAGATCTTCAGCGTGTCATTGTTCCTCACAAAGATCTTCAGTGTGTCATTGTTCCTCACACAGATCTTCAGCGTGTCATTGTTCCTCACACAGATCTTCAGCGTGTCATTGTTCCTCACACAGATCTTCAGCGTGTCATTATTCCTCACATAGATCTTCAGAGTGTCATTGTTCCTCACACGGATCATCAGCGTGTCATTGTTCCTCACAGAGATCATCAGCGTGTCATTGTTCCTCACGCAGATCTTCAGAGTGTCATTGTTCCTCACACAGATCATCAGCGTGTCATTGTTCCTCACACAGATCTTCAGCGTGTCATTGTTCTTCAGACAGATCTTCAGTGTGTCATTGTTCCTCACACAGATCTTCAGTGTGTCATTGTTCCTCACAAAGATCTTCAGAGTGTCATTGTTCCTCACACAGATCTTCAGCATGTCATTGTTCCTCACACAGATCTTCAGCGTGTCATTGTTCCTCACATAGATCTTCAGCGTGTCATTGTTCCTCACAGAGAATATTCAGCGTGTCATTGTTCCTCACACAGATCTTCAGCGTGTCATTGTTCCTCACACAGATCTTCAGAGTGTCATTGTTCCTCACACAGATCTTCAGCGTGTCATTGTCCTCACACAGATCTTCAGCGTGTCATTGTTCCTCACATAGATCTTCAGAGTGTCATTCTTCCTCACACAGATCATCAGCGTGTCATTGTTCCTCACAGAGATCATCAGCGTGTCATTGTTCCTCACGCAGATCTTCAGAGTGTCATTGTTCCTCACACAGATCATCAGCGTGTCATTGTTCCTCACACAGATCTTCAGCGTGTCATTGTTCTTCACACAGATCTTCAGTGTGTCATTGTTCCTCACACAGATCTTCAGGGTGTCATTGTTCCTCACACAGATCTTCAGCGTGTCATTGTTCCTCACATAGATCTTCAGCGTGTCATTGTTCCTCACACAGATCTTCCGTGTGTCATTGTTCCTCACACAGATCTTCAGCGTGTCATTGTTCCTCACAGAGAATCTTCCGCGTGTCATTGTTCCTCACACAGATCTTCAGCGTGTCATTGTTCCTCACAAAGATCTTCAGCGTGTCATTGTCCCTCACACAGATCTTCAGCGTGTCATTGTTCCTCACACAGATCTTCAGCGTGTCATTGTTCCTCACACAGATCTTCAGCGTGTCATTGTTCCTCACACAGATCTTCAGCGTGTCATTATTCCTCACATAGATCTTCAGAGTGTCATTGTTCCTCACACGGATCATCAGCGTGTCATTGTTCCTCACAGAGATCATCAGCGTGTCATTGTTCCTCACGCAGATCTTCAGAGTGTCATTGTTCCTCACACAGATCATCAGCGTGTCATTGTTCCTCACACAGATCTTCAGCGTGTCATTGTTCTTCAGACAGATCTTCAGTGTGTCATTGTTCCTCACACAGATCTTCAGTGTGTCATTGTTCCTCACAAAGATCTTCAGAGTGTCATTGTTCCTCACACAGATCTTCAGCATGTCATTGTTCCTCACACAGATCTTCAGCGTGTCATTGTTCCTCACATAGATCTTCAGCGTGTCATTGTTCCTCACAGAGAATATTCAGCGTGTCATTGTTCCTCACACAGATCTTCAGCGTGTCATTGTTCCTCACACAGATCTTCAGAGTGTCATTGTTCCTCACACAGATCTTCAGCGTGTCATTGTTCCTCACACAGATCTTCAGCGTGTCATTGTTCCTCACATAGATCTTCAGAGTGTCATTCTTCCTCACACTGATCATCAGCGTGTCATTGTTCCTCACAGAGATCATCAGCGTGTCATTGTTCCTCACGCAGATCTTCAGAGTGTCATTGTTCCTCACACAGATCATCAGCGTGTCATTGTTCCTCACACAGATCTTCAGCGTGTCATTGTTCTTCACACAGATCTTCAGTGTGTCATTGTTCCTCACACAGATCTTCAGGGTGTCATTGTTCCTCACACAGATCTTCAGCGTGTCATTGTTCCTCAAAAAGATCTTCAGAGTGTCATTGTTCCTCACACAGATCTTCAGAGTGTCATTGTTCCTCACACAGATCTTCAGCGTGTCATTGTTCCTCACACAGATCTTCAGCGTGTCATTGTTCCTCAAAAAGATCTTCAGAGTGTCATTGTTCCTCACACAGATCTTCAGAGTGTCATTGTTCCTCACACAGATCTTCAGCGTGTCATTGTTCCTCACACAGATCTTCAGCGTGTCATTGTTCCTCACAGAGAATCTTCCGCGTGTCATTGTTCCTCACACAGATCTTCAGCGTGTCATTGTTCCTCACAAAGATCTTCAGCGTGTCATTGTCCCTCACACAGATCTTCAGCGTGTCATTGTTCCTCACACAGATCTTCAGCGTGTCATTGTTCCTCACACAGATCTTCAGCGTGTCATTGTTCCTCACACAGATCTTCAGCGTGTCATTATTCCTCACATAGATCTTCAGAGTGTCATTGTTCCTCACACGGATCATCAGCGTGTCATTGTTCCTCACAGAGATCATCAGCGTGTCATTGTTCCTCACGCAGATCTTCAGAGTGTCATTGTTCCTCACACAGATCATCAGCGTGTCATTGTTCCTCACACAGATCTTCAGCGTGTCATTGTTCTTCAGACAGATCTTCAGTGTGTCATTGTTCCTCACACAGATCTTCAGTGTGTCATTGTTCCTCACAAAGATCTTCAGAGTGTCATTGTTCCTCACACAGATCTTCAGCATGTCATTGTTCCTCACACAGATCTTCAGCGTGTCATTGTTCCTCACATAGATCTTCAGCGTGTCATTGTTCCTCACAGAGAATATTCAGCGTGTCATTGTTCCTCACACAGATCTTCAGCGTGTCATTGTTCCTCACACAGATCTTCAGAGTGTCATTGTTCCTCACACAGATCTTCAGCGTGTCATTGTTCCTCACACAGATCTTCAGCGTGTCATTGTTCCTCACATAGATCTTCAGAGTGTCATTCTTCCTCACACTGATCATCAGCGTGTCATTGTTCCTCACAGAGATCATCAGCGTGTCATTGTTCCTCACGCAGATCTTCAGAGTGTCATTGTTCCTCACACAGATCATCAGCGTGTCATTGTTCCTCACACAGATCTTCAGCGTGTCATTGTTCTTCACACAGATCTTCAGTGTGTCATTGTTCCTCACACAGATCTTCAGGGTGTCATTGTTCCTCACACAGATCTTCAGCGTGTCATTGTTCCTCAAAAAGATCTTCAGAGTGTCATTGTTCCTCACACAGATCTTCAGAGTGTCATTGTTCCTCACACAGATCTTCAGCGTGTCATTGTTCCTCACACAGATCTTCAGCGTGTCATTGTTCCTCACACAGATCTTCAGCGTGTCATTGTTCCTCACACAGATCATCAGTTTGTCATTGTTCCTCACAGAGATCTTCAGCGTGTCATTGTTCCTCACAAAGATCTTCAGAGTGTCATTGTTCCTCACACAGATCTTCAGAGTGTCATTGTTCATCACACAGATCTTCAGCGTGTCATTGTTCCTCACAGAGAATCTTCCGCGTGCCATTGTTCCTCACACAGATCTTCAGAGTGTCATTGTTCCTCACACAGATCTTCAGCGTGTCATTGTTCCTCACACAGATCTTCAGCGTGTCATTGTTCCTCA
>NW_027315768.1:35301305-35351305 GCF_026437365.1 Eucyclogobius newberryi
TCCATGCGGATCGGAGAGTTAGGGAGGTCGTTAACCCTTCGTAACTTTCTATCGGGGGTCGATCTCCGTGGTAACGAGCCCTGAACTCAGCCCAACTCGACGCGCTCTGGACCAAATTCAGAAGTGTGCAGAACGCAGTAACATTTGAGTAACTTTTTTCAATACATTGCGCTTCTCGGATCAACTTTGAGTCACTACTTTTACAGAGAGTCGTCAGGCTGGTGTAGGGAGGCTTCTGGGTAATCGGGGCGTGGTCTGAAGACAGAGGTGGAGGCGTGGCCCTGCTCGCAAACCTCAGGTGACGTATTAACTCCATTTAAGAGTAAACGTCTTTCAAATAAGATGGGAAAAACTTCCAAATAAAGATACGAAGTCGACTCTTTGACCTGCCAGCGATGCAAAGCAGGAAGAGCACTGTGAAACTTGACATCCTCACGTTTTAGACCCAGGTTTGTCCTATGAAATGTGCCTATTTGATATTGTTTTACTGCTGTACAATCGCCAGCATCATCTCAGGAGACCAACGCTTCTCGTGCCAGGGTCTCAGGGCGGTCTGTGGACCCCAGAGTCGCAGACGGAGCTTCGAGCGTCGCTTTAGAAAGGATTCAAATGCACCCGGGCTTTCTGCAGGTTCTTCTTTGGCGTTCTTTGGATATCCGAGTGATCCCGTGTGTTCGCGGGCCAGTTCGGAAAGAAAGCTGCTCTGGAGTTCATCAGCTGCTTCACCGGAAGGAATCAGATCGACCCGGAGGAGCCGAGCTCGCGTTTTAAAGACGTTTTCCCACTGTAAACAGCTGCAAAGCTTTGAAACACTGAAACGTGACGGCGCACATTTGTATTATCCGGAGAGATGGTCGGTCCAGGTGAGAGACTCTGTGTGGCCTCGGGACCAAACGCTAAAACGTGGATGAAGCACATTCCTCACCTCTCCAAATGACGGCACGTCCACGAAAATGAAATACACCAGCTTTAATGAGCCCTGTGTCTTTTATTATCAGATTTGCTTATGTATTTTGTTACACCCAAAAGACTTTTCGTGCTACAACAACACGAGAGCCTCGCGTTCATCCCACCATCCAACGTGAAACGAATCCATCACCAACAATCAGCTCCTTTATCACTTGCAGCTATTGTTTTTAGCCTCATTAAAACCAGAGGGACAGAGAATGTGTCCATCTGCGACTTGAGTAACATTTAGTTTGAAGTAACGGTCTCTAACTTGAGTCAAAGGTTTGGTTTCTCTCTCGGGCAAAAGATGATCAGTATATGAAAAACACGAAGAGCTTTGGAATATTACACCTCATCTTTGGATATGATTTGTTCGTTTTGTGTCTATTCTTTGGGGGGAAAAAAACTGAATCCGTACACGGTTTAACGCTTTATTTTTCACAATTACATTGACTTAAATGATAAATCACATTTAAATCACATTTACATGACTCAGTGCTCAAGTATCAGCTTCACCAAATACTTGCAGTTTGCAGATAACGCGCTGATATTGGAAAGAATCAATCTTAAAGTGACGTGTCCGTCCCGGAGACGCCTGTCACCATGGCAATGTCAAATGAATATGGGAAAGAGTGTCTGGAATGCTACGTGTGTGGTCTGTAATGTCTTTGTGATTTTTATGCGTTTTTCCTGTTGTGAAGCACTTTGAACTGTGTATGAAATGTGCTCCACAAATAAACTTGCCTTGCCTTGCCTACTTTTCCACTCTTACTTGAGTCATTATTGGGGTCTCTACTTTTTACTTCTACTTGAGTACTATTGTTTTAAGGTAACGTTACTCTGATTTAAGTGTATATTTCGTCTGCTGGCGACTGGTGTTTGTATGTGCTGGATCGGCTGCTCTCGCTTGGTTTATATTATCTTAAATCACCTGCAATACAAGCTAGCTTTTGTTTGTTTCCCCGTGGCACTTCCCTCTGCGAAACACAAATGACTAACAACGAGTTCAAGTCCTAAAACATGAAATGCCAACGAAACAAGAGCATAAAACATCCAGCGCAATGAGAACGAGAGGCGACGCGCTGAAGGAAACCTGTTTTAGAAAATACCCAGACATACCTGAGCGCTCGGCACATGCCTGGAACACGCTCGGAACACGCCTGGGACACGCCTGGAACACGCCTGGGACACGCCTCGGTGACACGGGACTCTTCACTTTTACAGAGCGCTCCTCTCAACACTCTGAGCTCACGTGAGATTACGGACGTTGTTTCAGACGTCTAGACACGAGCAGAGACAGAGGACGGAGAGGGAATGAGAGGTTTCCCCGGCAACGCTAAAGACAAAAAAACGCACAATCAGTGTTTCAGAACATCTTTGTGGATATTACGTTCGGTCTAGTCTTTGGGATTTCAACTATTTGAACTAACCAGTGAAAAAGTACTCCATGTTGTGTCCTAAAGCAGAACTAAGTCACATTTTCACCTCATTGAGCGTCTTTGCGAGTCGCTGTGATGTTTAAGTCTGTGTTTTCAGGGCGTTTAAAGTGTCCACCGTCGCCCCCTGCTGTCTTCGGGCGGAAAACCAGCCTTGTAACATTTGCGGACCCGAAGACAAACTCTCCTGAGAAACCCTTGCCCGTTTTTTATCGATATTTGGCAACGTTAAATGGTTTTGTTTGCAATTATACCGATAAAACGAAAGAAAAGAACGTAAAAAAAAATCGTGTTCTCTGTCAGTGTATTATCACAAGAGAGCTGCAGGGGGAGCTCTACCGTCGAAGTCACTTGGTTCTGCTTGTAGTAAAAGTACAGATAAAATAACTCAAGTAGAAATAAAAGTATGACAAGAAAATAACTTCTTAAGCAAAAGTGTTGGAAGTACTGTACTGTTTAAAAGCGTACTTGTAGAGTAAAAAGTAAAAGTATTTGAGATACAGGACACAACATTATGCAACAGTCACAGTGGTTTAATTTGTATACTCTTGTTTGCTCAAAGTTGTACGCTAACTTAAACTGTAAATGTGCTAAAAAATAACTTCTCAGCCATTCCGTGCCGCCTCAGACAGTTGCTAGTACAAATACAGGCGGTCAGATGTTGTCAAGTATAAAGTACACACTCTAAAACTTAACTAGGTCAAGTACAGACATCTAAACTTCATGTACAGTACTTTTACTTTTGTACTTTGTTACTTTCCAACACTGCAGCCAATATTTTCACCAGATCCTAGTTCAAAAAAACGTGTAGCTTTCTTCAGCGCGAGCGTAGCTTTCTGCTCCGCAACAAACTCGGACGTCAACACCAGAGCGGCCCCGGGCGACGCAGAGAGCCGCGCTTTTCATTGGCTAATTACAAGTGTTGTTTAAAGCCGCTAAAGCTAACAAACACTCGCCGAGCCACAACAGTGATCAGGGGCATAGCTCGCATACCAGAGCCGAGCGGGCGCTGAGCTGCTAAGTGTCGTGCTGAGAGAGTTCCAAAGTATTTACAGTCATTAACCAAAAGAAATAGTCGTGCGAACTGATCTCGACAAAGCGCTGCCGGTGCTACGGACCCGTCGGGAGTTTTTGAGTTCAGATTTGTACATTTACACGGGAACTGGGAAAATCGGGCGACGTGTCAGACCGTTTGAGTTTGATGTCCGGCAGTAACATTGGTACTTCTTGTATATATATATATTTTTTTCATCAAGAGCCTCTGCGGTTGTAAATACGCTGATGTTCTTATGCTTATGCTGCTAACGTTGCTAACACAGAGCTAAAGACAACAAAAGCACACATGAGGTTTTAGCGTGAGTAACAACAATGTCCGTCTTAACAAATGAACATATCAGGATCGAGGCGGATTTGAGCACTTTTACTGTTTTTACCATTTTGATTTGAGTCATGACGGTTCGTAAAAACTGCTCGTAGTTTTTCCCACGTGACGACGGCGACAGAAAGTCTGAGAAAACGTCTCCGAGTGTCGACCTCAGAGGATCATCGGCGCCAGCTCAAGACTCTCTGTGCAGACGTTAGCGACATTAGCATAGCAAACAACAACAACAACAACTACTATTATGGCAAATATCGTGATACTGATGACGTTTGTATTGAAATGCACTGAAACTCCTCGACTATGAGAGTGTTTTCACAGGGATTCCTCAGGGTTTTCTTTTTCAGCACGATGCACAAGAGTCACATCTCTTCATGACCACGTCGGACCTTCTCGTCTCTCTGCGTCTGGACCATCGGCGTTCTCTGTGAAGGCCGCGACACAGCCGAGTTTTCTGTCCGACTCAACGTGATAAAAGCTCTGTTCTTGTCTCGATCGGACTCAGATCCTCGAAGAGCGCCGACAGTTTAGCGTCATCGCTTCGGTCGTATGGCTCGACTCCATCCGGTGGTTTAGTCTTCTTTGTGGTTTAGGTGGTTTAGTCTTCTTGGTGGTTTAGGTGGTTTAGTCTTCTTGTTGGTTTAGTCTTCTTGGTGGTTTAGGTGGTTTAGTCTTCTTGTGGTTTAGGTTTAGGTGGTTTAGGTTTGGGTGGTTTAGTCTTCTTGGTGGTTTAGTCTTCTTGGTGGTTTAGTCTTCTTGGTGTTTTAGGTGCTTTAGTCTCCTTCGTACATGATGGATCTGGATTTATTCCTCTCCGTCGCTGATGGTACAGAAAGTGCCGACCGTACAAAACATTTTTGACAATTTCACGGCATTTCCTCGAATGCGATTTCCCATAAAAACCTCGTGCTCTGCTTTATTCACCTGTCGTCTGCGTTTGCCAAGCGCAACATCTGTCGTCCAGCTCGTCCAGCTTTTAACTTTATTCTACCAACATGAAGCAGGCGCCACACGTCAGGCTCAAAGCTCCTCGATTGGAACGATTCTGCCGCAAGTTTACTGTAAATGCTGGACAATAAAGTCTAAAAATCCAACTAAAAACGACATTTGTTATAGTTTTTTCACACATTTTTTGATATTTTGTGTAATTTGATCATTTGAGACAAACATTCATCCGTACAGGGGCTTCGATGGAACAGTTCTCAACAGTTCTCGCAGTTCTTTGGCCGTCCATGAGTCTAAAATGACGTCACACACTCGTTACTGCCATCTTGAGAACGAACGCTGCATAGTGTGCAATGGGCTACGCCGACAAAGAAGTCGCAAAACGAAGGATTCTCTTCCGTGGCATGTATTTATTTATTTGGCAGTGATAGAGTACATTAATGAACATGTCCGTGCACCAGATTTCCCGAGAGTCCAGAGACAGATTTGACATTGTCTGCTTGAAAATGAAACAGATTCAAAACAATGTATTTACAGCTATTTTCATCCACAGCCGTTTGAACGCATCAGCCACATTTACTAAACAAACAGAGGCAATAAAGACGTTAACACACATTCAGAACAAGGCAAAACATGAACTGGAGACGAGACCAAACGTTCCAGAACTTTCCACTCAGGGATCGTGGACGTAATTTTTATTTTTTTTTACTATGAAGGAAAAATCCATGTTATTCATTCAAAATTCTGTCATGTCCAATTTCATCGATTCTGGACTTTTTCGTTCCTTTAGCCCTTCTCAATCGCCTTATAGTCCAAAGATCATTTGTTGTCTCACAAATTAAAGCTTTAATTTTTCCATTGATTCAGAGATTATAGTGTTATAAATGTATTTCTAAGGCGTGGTGGCCAAGTGGTACAGTGTTAGTCTTAGTTAGTCCAGAGATCATGGGTTGAATCCCCGTCCATGCCTGTCAATATGAGTACAAACTGACTGTTCTTGCTCTACAAAAGACGCAGAAACTCTGAAACACTTATGGCTTTCAGCACTTTAGTATTCCTGTCTGAGGTCAATGTCTTTAAATCATGATTTCAGCCTCAATAAGTCCAAGGGTTTAGTGTTCTTGCTGTTGAGAAGCCAAAGAAAAACTGCCAAACTTCTGGAAAACTTCGACTGGAATGATCAATATTTGAATGTGCAATAACATTTAAAGACATGGACGGGAATCTGTGATGTTTGATTTAGTTTAGACATATTTCTGACACCGAACTTCACCACATATTCTAGAAACAGAGATATTAAACTTTTTTGACCATAAAGTAACAATAAGAGGCAAGGCTGGGGATTGGACCCATGATCTTAGGTTTACGAGACCAACGGCGTACCACTTGGCCACCACGCCTGCTAAATGACTCAAGTCTAAGAAATGTACCTGTTTTTACATCATGCTCGTCTGCGTCACAAATGAATGGAGTGTCTGTGGTTAAATAACTATGATATTGAAGGAGATTTACGAGGTGTTTAAGACCGAAGAACGATGGTCAAAGAAGTTTAATATCTCTGTCTCCAAAATCACCCATGATTTTTTGGCCTTGGTCTTGTAAACCATAAATCATGGCTTTGATCCCTCTCCATGCCTTTAAGTCTGACTTTGTTATTTCTCAAAATGGACATTTTTGTCAGGCGTGGTGGCCAAGTGGCCAACACTAGGAGACTCCTTTAACCTTTAACCTTTAACCTTTAACTTTAATTCTATTGAATGAAATGCCTTCATTCTTCTAGTATTGCCATGAAGACTATGTTCAGCAGGCGTGGTGGCCAAGTGGTACGGTGTTGGTCTCGTAAACCAAAGATCATGGGTTCAAACCCCATCCATGCCTTTAAGTATTAGTACTACCTGAATGTTCTTGTCCTACAAAAGAAGCAGAAACACTGAAGCACTTTAGTATTTCGGGTCTAAGGTCAATGTCTTTAAATCATGATTTCAGACTGAATAAAAGACAGTGTTTGTCGGGATAGAGCTATTGTCCTTATTTGATCATAATGCAATGTCTAAAGGCATGGATGGGGATTGAACCCATGATCTTTGGTTTACAAGACCAATGCCGTACCACTTGGCCACCACGCCTTAAATGGGGCATATTTTGTAAATATCAAAATCTTTAATTAAATCACGATTTCAGCCCCAATAATGGAAAAAAAATGTTTTTCATTCAATAGTGAGCAATGTTAAAGTGGTAAGATCATGGGTTCAATCCCCGTCCATGCCTTTGGATGTTATGTTATAGTCAAAGAAGTTTAATATCTCTGTCTCCAGAAATGTGTGTTGAAGTCCAGTGTTTTCACCCATCTGGACCGTGACACCAACACTAGGAGACTCCTTTAACCTTTGACCTTAATTCTATTGAACAAAAAGTTTTCATTCTTCTGTTATTGAAGCTGAAACCAGGATTAAAAGACCTTTTTATTGCCACAAATACTACATTTCATTGGCGTGGTGGCCAAGTGGTACGGCGTTGGTCTCGTAAACCAAAGATCATGGGTTCAATCCCCATCCATGCCTTTAGATGGTCCGTTATGGTCAGAATAGGATTATATCTCTGATTGCAGAAGGATGTGGCACATCGTCCAGTGTTTCTCCTGCTTTTGTCAGAACAGAACGTTAAAGCCGACTTTAGGAGACGGTTCAGTCCAACCCGTAATATTCAGCAAAAATCTAAATGGGTCAATTTGGTGTTTTATTCCAAAGGTCAGCAGCGGGCCAGTGGATCTGACCACTCTAACAGTGATGTTCATATTGAGGACGGTGTTCGAACTGCAGACCTGTCAATCAATCAAAATGAAAGAACCATTTTCACTATAGAAGAGTGTCAAGGTCATAACGCTGTGAAACTGCACATGCTTCAGCAGCTGAGGTCAGGAACGTCCCAGTGTCTCCACCGCCTTAAGTCAAGCGTAACAGTCCATTTAAGCGCTCCAATGTGGACTCTAGGGCTCCTGGTGGACTCTAGGGCTCCAAAGTGGACTCAAGGGCTCCAAAATGGACTCTAGGGCTCCAATGTGGACTAAAAGGCTCCAATGTGGACTCTAGGGCTCCAAAGTGGACTCTATGGCTCCTGGTGGACTCTAGGGCTCCAATGTGGACTCTAGGGCTCCAAAGTGGACTCTAGGGCTCCTGGTGGACTCTAGGGCTCCTGGTGGACTCTAGGGCTCCAAAGTGGACTCTAGGGCTCCAAAGTGGACTCTAGGGCTCCTGGTGGACTCTAGGGCTCCAAAGTGGACTCTAAGGCTCCAAAGTGGACTCTAGGGCTCCAATGTGGACTCTAGGGCTCCAAAGTGGACTCTAGGGCTCCTGGTGGACTCTAGGACTCCTGGTGGACTCTAGGACTCCAAAGTGGACTCAAGGGCTCCAAAGTGGACTCAAGGGCTCCAAAGTGGACTCTAGGGCTCCAATGTGGACTCTAGGGCTCCAAAGTGGACTCTAGGGCTCCTGTGGACTCTAGGGCTCCTGGTGGACTCTAGGGCTCCAAAGTGGACTCTAGGGCTCCAAAGTGGACTCTAGGGCTCCTGGTGGACTCTAGGACTCCTGGTGGACTCTAGGACTCCAAAGTGGACTCAAGGGCTCCAAAGTGGACTCAAGGGCTCCAAAGTGGACTCTAGGGCTCCGATGTGGACTCAAGGGCTCCAAAGTGGACTCTAGGGCTCCAAAGTGGACTCTATGGCTCCTGGTGGACTCTAGGGCTCCAAAGTGGACTCAAGGGCTCCAAAGTGGACTCTAGGGCTCCGATGTGGACTCAAGGGCTCCAAAGTGGACTCTAGGGCTCCAAAGTGGACTCTATGGCTCCTGGTGGACTCTAGGGCTCCAAAGTGGACTCTAGGGCTCCAATGTGGACTCTAGGGCTCCAACGAGGACTCTAGGGCTCTCCAATGTGGACTCTAGGGCTCCAAAGTGGACTCTAGGTCTCCAATGTGGACTCTAGGACTCCTGGTGGACTCTAGGGCTCCAAAGTGGACTCTAGGGCTCCAAAGTGGACTCTAGGGCTCAAATGTGGACTCTAGGGCTTCAAAGTGGACTCTAGGGCTCCAAAGTGGACTCTAGGGCTCCTGGTGGACTCTAGGGCTCCAAAGTGGACTTTAGGGCTCCAATGTGGACTCTAGGGCTCCAAAGTGGACTCTAGGGCTCCTGGTGAACTCTAGGGCTCCAAAGTGGACTCTATGACTCCAAAGTGGACTCTAGGGCTCCAAAGTGGACTCTAGGGCTCCAATGTGGACTCTAGGGCTCCAAAGTGGACTCTAGGGCTCCTGGTGGACTCTAGGGCTCCAAAATGGACTCAAGGGCTCCAAAGTGGACTCTAGGGCTCCTGGTGGACTCTAGGACTCCAAAGTGGACTCTGGGGCTCCAATGTGGACTCTAGGGCTCCAATGTGGACTCAAGGGCTCCAAAGTGGACTCTAGGGCTCCAAAGTGGACTCTATGGCTCCTGGTGGACTCTAGGGCTCCAAAGTGGACTCTAGGGCTCCAATGTGGACTCTAGGGCTCCAACGAGGACTCTAGGGCTCCAATGTGGACTCTAGGGCTCCAAAGTGGACTCTAGGTCTCCAATGTGGACTCTAGGACTCCTGGTGGACTCTAGGGCTCCTGGTGGACTCTAGGGCTCCAAAGTGGACTCTAGGGCTCCAAAGTGGACTCTAGGGCTCCTGGTGGACTCTAGGGCTCCAAAGTGGACTCTAAGGCTCCAAAGTGGACTCTAGGGCTCCAATGTGGACTCTAGGGCTCCAAAGTGGACTCTAGGGCTCCTGGTGGACTCTAGGACTCCTGGTGGACTCTAGGACTCCAAAGTGGACTCAAGGGCTCCAAAGTGGACTCAAGGGCTCCAAAGTGGACTCTAGGGCTCCAATGTGGACTCTAGGGCTCCAAAGTGGACTCTAGGGCTCCTGTGGACTCTAGGGCTCCTGGTGGACTCTAGGGCTCCAAAGTGGACTCTAGGGCTCCAAAGTGGACTCTAGGGCTCCTGGTGGACTCTAGGACTCCTGGTGGACTCTAGGACTCCAAAGTGGACTCAAGGGCTCCAAAGTGGACTCAAGGGCTCCAAAGTGGACTCTAGGGCTCCGATGTGGACTCAAGGGCTCCAAAGTGGACTCTAGGGCTCCAAAGTGGACTCTATGGCTCCTGGTGGACTCTAGGGCTCCAAAGTGGACTCAAGGGCTCCAAAGTGGACTCTAGGGCTCCGATGTGGACTCAAGGGCTCCAAAGTGGACTCTAGGGCTCCAAAGTGGACTCTATGGCTCCTGGTGGACTCTAGGGCTCCAAAGTGGACTCTAGGGCTCCAATGTGGACTCTAGGGCTCCAACGAGGACTCTAGGGCTCTCCAATGTGGACTCTAGGGCTCCAAAGTGGACTCTAGGTCTCCAATGTGGACTCTAGGACTCCTGGTGGACTCTAGGGCTCCAAAGTGGACTCTAGGGCTCCAAAGTGGACTCTAGGGCTCAAATGTGGACTCTAGGGCTTCAAAGTGGACTCTAGGGCTCCAAAGTGGACTCTAGGGCTCCTGGTGGACTCTAGGGCTCCAAAGTGGACTTTAGGGCTCCAATGTGGACTCTAGGGCTCCAAAGTGGACTCTAGGGCTCCTGGTGAACTCTAGGGCTCCAAAGTGGACTCTATGACTCCAAAGTGGACTCTAGGGCTCCAAAGTGGACTCTAGGGCTCCAATGTGGACTCTAGGGCTCCAAAGTGGACTCTAGGGCTCCTGGTGGACTCTAGGGCTCCAAAATGGACTCAAGGGCTCCAAAGTGGACTCTAGGGCTCCTGGTGGACTCTAGGACTCCAAAGTGGACTCTGGGGCTCCAATGTGGACTCTAGGGCTCCAATGTGGACTCAAGGGCTCCAAAGTGGACTCTAGGGCTCCAAAGTGGACTCTATGGCTCCTGGTGGACTCTAGGGCTCCAAAGTGGACTCTAGGGCTCCAATGTGGACTCTAGGGCTCCAACGAGGACTCTAGGGCTCCAATGTGGACTCTAGGGCTCCAAAGTGGACTCTAGGTCTCCAATGTGGACTCTAGGACTCCTGGTGGACTCTAGGGCTCCAAAGTGGACTCTAGGGCTCCAAAGTGGACTCTAGGGCTCCAATGTGGACTCTAGGGCTCCAAAGTGGACTCTAGGGCTCCTGGTGGACTCTAGGGCTCCAAAGTGGACTCTGGGGCTCCAAAGTGGACTCTAGGGCTCCAATGTGGACTCAAGGGCTCCAAAGTGGACTCTAGGGCTCCAAAGTGGACTCTATGGCTCCTGGTGGACTCTAGGGCTCCAAAGTGGACTCTAGGGCTCCAATGTGGACTCTAGGGCTCCAACGAGGACTCTAGGGCTCCAATGTGGACTCTAGGGCTCCAAAGTGGACTCTAGGTCTCCAATGTGGAC
Source organism: Eucyclogobius newberryi (assembly GCF_026437365.1). Taxonomy (NCBI): domain Eukaryota; kingdom Metazoa; phylum Chordata; class Actinopteri; order Gobiiformes; family Gobiidae; genus Eucyclogobius; species Eucyclogobius newberryi. Next base: position 35,312,421 of record NW_027315768.1, read on the forward strand.
TCTAGGACTCCTGGTGGACTCTAGGGCTCCAAAGTGGACTCTAGGGCTCCAAAGTGGACTCTAGGGCTCCAATGTGGACTCTAGGGCTCCAAAGTGGACTCTAGGGCTCCTGGTGGACTCTAGGGCTCCAAAGTGGACTCTAGGGCTCCAATGTGGACTCTAGGGCTCCAAAGTGGACTCTAGGGCTCCTGGTGAACTCTAGGGCTCCAAAGTGGACTCTATGGCCCCTGGTGGACTCAAGGGCTCCAAAGTTGACTCTAGGACTCCAAAGTGGACTCAAGGGCTCCAATGTGGACTCTAGGGCTCCAAAGTGGACTCTAGAGCTCCTGGTGGACTCTAGGGCTCCAAAGTGGACTCAAGGGCTCCAAAGTGGACTCTAGGGCTCCAATGTGGACTTAAGGGCTCCAAAGTGGACTCTAGGGCTCCAAAGTGGACTCTATGGCTCCTGGTGGACTCTAGGGCTCCAAAGTGGACTCTAGGGCTCCAATGTGGACTCTAGGGCTCCAACGAGGACTCTAGGGCTCCAATGTGGACTCTAGGGCTCCAAAGTGGACTCTAGGTCTCCAATGTGGACTCTAGGACTCCTGGTGGACTCTAGGGCTCCAAAGTGGACTATAGGGCTCCAAAGTGGATTCTAGGGCTCCAATGTGGACTCTAGGGCTTCAAAGTGGACTCTAGGGCTCCAAAGTGGACTCTAGGGCTCCTGGTGGACTCTAGGGCTCCAAAGTGGACTCTAGGGCTCCAATGTGGACTCTAGGGCTCCAAAGTGGACTCTAGGGCTCCTGGTGAACTCTAGGGCTCCAAAGTGGACTCTATGGCCCCTGGTGGACTCAAGGGCTCCAAAGTGGACTCTAGGACTCCAAAGTGGACTCTAGGGCTCCTGGTGGACTCTAGGGCTCCAAAGTGGACTCTAGGGCTCCAATGTGGACTCTAGGGCTCCAACGAGGACTCTAGGGCTCCAATGTGGACTCTAGGGCTCCAAAGTGGACTCTAGGTCTCCAATGTGGACTCTAGGACTCCTGGTGGACTCTAGGGCTCCAAAGTGGACTCTAGGGCTCCAAAGTGGACTCTAGGGCTCCAATGTGGACTCTAGGGCTCCAAAGTGGACTCTAGGGCTCCTGGTGGACTCTAGGGCTCCAAAGTGGACTCTAGGGCTCCAATGTGGACTCTAGGGCTCCAAAGTGGACTCTAGGGCTCCTGGTGAACTCTAGGGCTCCAAAGTGGACTCTATGGCCCCTGGTGGACTCAAGGGCTCCAAAGTTGACTCTAGGACTCCAAAGTGGACTCAAGGGCTCCAATGTGGACTCTAGGGCTCCAAAGTGGACTCTAGAGCTCCTGGTGGACTCTAGGGCTCCAAAGTGGACTCAAGGGCTCCAAAGTGGACTCTAGGTCTCCAATGTGGACTTAAGGGCTCCAAAGTGGACTCTAGGGCTCCAAAGTGGACTCTATGGCTCCTGGTGGACTCTAGGGCTCCAAAGTGGACTCTAGGGCTCCAATGTGGACTCTAGGGCTCCAACGAGGACTCTAGGGCTCCAATGTGGACTCTAGGGCTCCAAAGTGGACTCTAGGTCTCCAATGTGGACTCTAGGACTCCTGGTGGACTCTAGGGCTCCAAAGTGGACTATAGGGCTCCAAAGTGGATTCTAGGGCTCCAATGTGGACTCTAGGGCTTCAAAGTGGACTCTAGGGCTCCAAAGTGGACTCTAGGGCTCCTGGTGGACTCTAGGGCTCCAAAGTGGACTCTAGGGCTCCAATGTGGACTCTAGGGCTCCAAAGTGGACTCTAGGGCTCCTGGTGAACTCTAGGGCTCCAAAGTGGACTCAAGGGCTCCAAAGTGGACTCTAGGGCTCCAATGTGGACTTAAGGGCTCCAAAGTGGACTCTAGGGCTCCTGGTGGACTCTAGGACTCCAAAGTGGACTCTAGGGCTCCAATGTAGACTTAAGGGCTCCAAAGTGGACTCTAGGGCTCCAAAGTGGACTCTAAGACTCCAAAGTGGACTCTAGGGCTCCTGGTTGACTCTAGGGCTCCTGGTTGACTCCAGGGCTCCAGGTGGACTTAAGCTCAGGAGGAGCTCCGCCCCACAACCAGATGATTGGATAAGAGAGAACCCAGACTCAGGCCAGAACACGCCGGCACTCGCTTTGTCAAAAAAACAAATATTATACTTTCAGTGCATATTTCATCCAACATGATCCAAACACAATGCATCACATAAAGAGATATTAAATCAAGATAAAAGCACAAAGAAGTGAAACAGGAAGTAGGGTCGTGTTTCATGTAGCTTTAGCCACGCGCGCATTGGCCTCAAGATTAAAAAAAATATAGTTCTGTTCTGATTAGGATTGTTCATCAGATATTTTGCAGAAGAGCTGGTTGAAAGGTGCTTTATCTTGTATGTAGAGTGCCACAGTGACACAGGGAGAACATGCACGCTCCACACATGAGCTCCGTTTACCCTCAGCTGTCTTTTGTTTTCCTGAAAGCGCCGAACACGAGCTACCACATGTTTCCAGCATCTGACTGAACGGGGTAAAAAGCGTCTCATTAAAACGAGCGGCGCTGCTTTGGAGACGCGCTCGTTCTCTCTCTGTAAACGATGCACACGCTCGTTCTTCGGTCTTAAACACCTCGTAAATCTCCTTCGGAATCATAGTTATTTAACCACAGACACTCCATTCATTTGTGATGCAGACGAGCATGAGGTAAAGACAGGTAAAGTGTGCTCATTAGTGAAAGAAAACAGATTACTGGGTTTATATAAGCTTCAAGATGAATGGCCCAGAGGGTAAAGTTATGTTTAAGTTAAATCAAAGAAAGTAGTTAGTTATTTACCAGAGTATAAGTCGCACCAGCAAAAAAATGCATAACAGAGAAGAAAAAAACATATGTAAGTTGCACTGGAGGATGAAATGCAGTTCCAAGTGTGAAAATAACAAATAATATCACATATAAGTCGCTCCGGAGTATAAGTATATAAGTATATGTCCCAAAACTATGAAAAAAGGTGTGAATTATAGTCCAGAAAATACGGTAGGTATGGATCTTCTGAGAAATATTTTATACCTAAATAAATAAACAAACATAACATAACATAAATTTTAAAAAAATTGAAATGAGACAAAAAATGGCTTGTATTAAAGGACAAATATGATGCATTATTTGTTTTGTTCGCAGTCGTTAAACTTGCTCTTGAGTAACTTTATTTTGGCGTCTCATGTTTTAGAACTAAAAAAATAATGTTTACAACAAACAAAATGACATCTGGATCTCTGCTGTACCGCGGGACGTCCTGAGCTTTGGCACCATCTACTGGCTGCAGAGATAAACAAAGATCCGTGATTTCAGTGCATTTCGGGCCGATCTCCCACTTCCTGGTCTCAGCACACAGTCGCACTGATCGTGATTAAGTCGAGAAATGCTCAGAACGATGCTGGAGATGATTTATGGAGTTAAAAACCGCAGAGGATCCATCAAACTAGCGTGAATAAATGTTCTCCTGCTGAGCTTTTGATGAGCAACAATGTGAGGACAGGGTTAAAAGAAAGAAAAAGTCAATTTAGCATGATATGTTTAGAAGTTTAGACATACATTAAACCAAACCAGTCAATCCAAACCAAAACTCTTCAAGTACTAAACCAGTACAAAACAAATATAAACTAGAATATAAAAGAATACATCTGTTTTAAACCGGGCCGAACCCGAATCTTGTGCTTGACAAAATTGACAAACCTGCAATCTACTGCCATGAATCATTAAAAAAAAGACATAAACTGGGGATAATTTAGACTCAATGTTTCCTAAAATCTGAACTAAACCAGGACTTAACAGAACCAAACCAAGCGTACATTAGGTCTAAATCGGGACCAAACCAGGACAAAACCAGAACAAGTGTGACTGGTTTTAGCCAGAGCTAAAACAGGACTTTCTCTCAGGTTGAAATACGGTGCTTTTCCAGGCGCAGCTCAAAACATGTCTACACTAAATCTAAACGAGGTCTAAACCAGTTCTAAACGAAGTCCAAACCAGTTCTAAACGAGGTCTAAACCAGTTCTTAACGAGGTCTAGTGCTGAGTACCAGAGCCATTTTTTAAAACCTGACCGAATATAAGTAACTGCAGTGATTTAGACCTATTCCTAATCAGATCTAAACCAGGGCCAAACGATACAAGAAATAAACCATTGATTTCCCTTCACCTTTATCAAACGTGTCCTAATCTACGTCCAACCTTTGGCAACCGTTTTACATGAGCAGTTTTGTGTTCGGATCGGACTAAACCGGGTTATCGAGACTTTTCCAAGACTAAAACCATAAAAACAGACCCAGATCCAAACCACCAAACGAGGTCCAAAAGAAGTACGAACAGAAATATTCCAACGCTGCCGTGCCACAAGTAAATCCCCTCTAACCCAGATCCCAACCCCGTCCAAACTGCAGCGATTCAATCAACTCCCCTGCCAAACGACCACTGGACAACCGCCGGCGACGACCGTACCGTTCGAGAGCTCCTGCGCCGAGGCCCAACCATATTTTTGCCGTTCTTTGTTTTTTTTTTTTTGCGACCGAGCGTCCTCTGTTTACACGCCCATTAGCAGCTTCGGCGCGGCGTACCCTCCCGAACTTTATTAGCTTTGGCCTGCGCCTTCGTACGGGAGGAAACTTCAAAGCGCCGCGCGGGACCGTGAGCCGCGCAGCTGAGGGGAAAAAACGTGTGTGTCAGAGAGGCCCGGGTCTTTCCGCGCCGCCGATCGGAGCCAGCCTTTTTTTTTTCTCGCCCGTCGCTCCGTCAGGAAACCGCGCCGCTGCGACCGCCGCCAGCGCTTTGAACCGGGATCCGACAGCGCCCGCTTTCTCAGAACGTCTGGATCGTTTGGTGCGAAATGGACTACGATGTTCCAGTACGGAAGACGGCAAAGTGCAAATAAACGGCGGAGCGACTCGGGGCTATTTCGGGGCGAGAAGAGGAAGTTCAAGAGTGTGACAGGAATGGGACGGGGCCCGCCGGAGCTTTTTATAAAACGCGGAAACATGGAAAATGATGGGACGTGTTGCTAAAAACAAATTATTACTGTAATTTACTATAAATACACTGCGTGCCGGTCGGGTTTGGCAGGCGCAGAGGAAACGAGCTGTTAATGTTACCCACTGACCTCTGCCAGAATGTAGTCCACAAAGTCCAACAAAATCCTGTGGCCTCTGGTTTAGAGTTAAAAGTTCATCCGTTTATTGAATTATTTAGCTGTTTCTCGTCGGGGAAAACCACTCTGCCACTGTGACACGGGGAGTCAAACCCACAACCTTCCACAAACCGCATTCAGAACATGCGCGTTTTCATCTTCAAACATAGTTAAAGGGTAAATATTATGCATAATTCATGTTTCGTCTCCTTTTAACGTCGTTCTCTCATCCAAAACGTAGCATTTAGCTTCATTCACACTATGAATAATACACAATAAATACAGTTTATGAGCCCGACTTCTTCTACATTAGCATGTCCGAGCTAGCTGGTGATTCCCTCTGCTGCCAGTAGATGGAGCGCTAACACAAGTCTGACTGAGAGAAAGTCAGAACATACTTTATTTTGAGTTTCAAACAGGAGACGCCAAAGCAAAGGCGAGAGCGAGAGTTCAAAGGTCACGACAACACAACAAACACCGAAGAAAACGAGAAAAAGGTTTGGTGTAAATCCGCCGTGTTTATTCTGCCCTCGCATGACTGGAACAAGCAGTGAACGTTTTTGAACTCAGTGACCCCATTCCTAAACGTCAGAGGACAGAGAAGTGGGCGGGGATAGGGGGTGGGTGGAGGGCTGTTGTCCCGGGCAAGGGCTACATTTCCAGGATATATTTAGGTCACAATCAGGTTGAGGTTTGGGTTGTGATCAGGCTCAGGAAAGGTTACGGCTTTAGGACAAGGATGCTAATCTAGCCAAAAGCAGAAAAAGAGACAGATAAAGACGCAATTTGAACCTTCTTCCTATTACAACTCGTATAACACGTGTAACTGTCATACCCATGTACAATATTGATTTAACCATGTGCAATACTGACTTAACCATGTGCACTACTGACTTAACCATGTACACTACTGACTTAACCGTGTGCAATACTGACTTAACCATGTGCACTACTGACTTAACCATGTGCAATACTCACTTAACCATGTGCAATACTCACTTAACCATGTGCAATACTGACTTAACCATGTGCAATACTGACTTAACCATGTGCAATACTGACTTAACCATGTACACTACTGACTTAACCATGTTCAATACTGACTTAACCATGTGCAATACTGACTTAACCATGTACCCTACTGACTTAACCATGTGCAATACTGACTTAACCATGTGCACTACTGACTTAACCATGTGCAATACTGACTTAACCATGTGCAATACTGACTTAACCATGTGCAATACTGACTTAACCATGTGCACTACTGACTTAACCATGTGCAATACTGACTTAACCATGTACACTACTGACTTAACCATGTTCAATACTGACTTAACCATGTGCAATACTGACTTAACCATGTACACTACTGACTTAACCATGTGCAATACTGACTTAACCATGTGCACTACTGACAACCATGTGCAATACTGACTTAACCATGTGCAATACTGACTTAACCATGTGCAATACTGACTTAACCATGTGCAATACGCAATAATGTCATATTAATATGCATATAACAGCTGTACTTTACCACTATGATTGGTCTTATTTTTTCTTGTGTTAGCTTATTTGTATATTGTATTTCTATTCATTCATTTTTATTAAAAAAGAAAAAAATCATTATTTTTTTATTATTATTATTATTATTTTCTCTATTCAATATTAATAATATGAGAGGTTCTGTACAAAGGAGTTTTCTTTATAAGAGTTTTTTTCTATTAAGAGTGTTACCTGTTCTTTTCTTCAGTATCTACTGTGTTGCAACAACGGAATTTCCCCATGTGTGGACAAATTAAGGCTTATCTTATCTTTTATCTGCACTTTTTGCCCTTTTTTTTGGCTTCTTGCCCTGGTCGTCCCAGTGACAACATCTGACCGCTCGACCCTCGAATCAAGGGCCATACGAGATGACTCTAACAAACAGGAATCAATCAGAACATCCAGTCATTTTCGGGTCAGAGATCTCGGGTTTGTCGGTGCTGAACGGCCAAAACCTGATTTATCTTGATTCGGAGCCGTACAAAAAAAAGAACCGGCGCGTTCACGTTCCGCTCGCCGCTCCCCGAAGTCGAGTGCGTCATGTCAAAGTGCAACTCCCGACGCTGAGGGGAAGAAAAAAGACCGCTTCCATCTGCGAGAGAAAATACTGTGATTAATTAAGGACGGGATTGATTGTGCCAAATGTTCCCCGAGAGGTCAGTCAGGTCGTGATCACATGCAATGGTATTTATGTATTTATTTATTTATTTGTCTATGGGGGTTTTTATTTATTTATAGGAGATCTTCTACTGAAAGTGTTTTTCAGACTTCCTATAAGTGATCTGTTCTTCTGTATCTACCTCTGTATCTACCTGCGTTGCACCAATGAAATTTCCCCATGTGGGACAATAAAGGAATATCTTATCTTATCTTATCTTAAACTCTAATGCTAAAGTCTAATGCTAAAGTCTAATGATAAAGACTGATGCTAAAGGCTAATGCTAAAGTCTGATGCTAAAGTCTAAAGCTAAAGTCTAATGCTAAAGTCTAATGCTAAATTCTAATGCTAGTTTAATGCTAAAGTCTAATGCTAAACTCTGATGCTAAAGTCTGATGCTAAAGTCTAATGCTAACGTCTAATGCAAAAGGCTAATGCTGAAGTCTAATGCTAAAGTCTAATGCTAAAGTCTAATGCTAAAGTCTAATGCTAAACTCTGATGCTAAAGTCTGATGTTAAAGTCTAATGATAAAGTCTAATGATAAAGTCTAATGCTAAAGTCTAATGCTAAAGTCAATGCTAAGATAAGATAAGATAAGATATTCCTTTATTGTCCCACATGGGGAAATTCCATTGATGCAACGCAGGTAGATACAGAGGTAGATACAGAAGAAAAGAACAAATAACTTAGGAAGTTTGAAAAACACTCTCAGTAGCTATATCCTAATACTAAAGTCTAATGCTAAAGTCTAATGCTAAATTCTAATGCTAAAGTCTAATGCTAAAGGCTAATGCTATAGTATAATGATAAAGTCTAATAATAAAGACTAATGCTAAAGGCTAATGCTAAAGTCTGATGCTAAAGTATAATGCTAAAGTCTGATGCTAAAGTCTAATGCTAAACTCTAATGCTAAAGTCTAATGCTAAAGTCTAATGCTAAATTCTAATGCTAAATTCTAATGCTAGTCTAATGATAAAGTCTAATGCTAAACTGCGATGCTAAAGTCTGATGCTAAAGTCTAATGCTAATGTCTGATGCTGAAGTCTAATGCTAAATTCTAATGCTAAATTCAAATGCTAGTCTAATGATAAAGTCTAATGCTAAACTGCGATGCTAAAGTCTGATGCTAAAGTCCAATCCTAAAGTCCAATGCTAAAGTCTAATGCTTTAGTCTGATGCTAAAGTCTAATACATATCCTAATGCTAAAGTCTAATGCTAAAGAATAATGCTAAAGGCTATTGCTAAAGGCTAATGCTATAGTCTAATGCTAAAGTCTAATGATAAAGACTAATGCTAAAGGCTAATACTAAAGTCTGATGCTAAAGTCTAATGCTAACGTCTAATGCAAAAGGCTAATGCTGAAGTCTAATGCTAAAGTCTAATGCTAAAGTCTAATGCTAAAGTCTAATGCTAAACTCTGATGCTAAAGTCTGATGTTAAAGTCTAATGATAAAGTCTAATGATAAAGTCTAATGATAAAGTCTAATGATAAAGTCTAATGATAAAGTCTAATGCTAAAGTCAATGCTATATCCTAATACTAAAGTCTAATGCTAAAGTCTAACGCTAAATTCTAATGCTAAATTCTAATGCTAGTCTAATGCAAAAATCTAATGCTAAACTGCGATGCTAAAGTCAGATGCTAAACTCTAATGCTAACGTCTAATGCAAAAGGCTAATGCTGAAGTCTAATGCTAAAGTCTAATGCTAAAGTCTAATGCTAAACTCTAATGCTAAAGTCTAATGCTAAAGTCTAATGCTAAATTCTAATGCTAAATTCTAATGCTAGTCTAATGCTAAAGTCTAATGCTAAACTGCGATGCTAAAGTCAGATGCTAAACTCTAATGCTAACGTCTAATGCAAAAGGCTAATGCTGAAGTCTAATGCTAAAGTCTAATGCTAAAGTCTAATGCTAAACTCTGATGCTAAAGTCTGATGTTAAAGTCTAATGCTAAAGTATAATGCTAAAGTCTAATGCTAAAGTCTAATGCTAAAGTATGATGCTAAAGTCTAATGCTAAAGTCTGATGCTAAAGTCTAATGCTAAATTCCAATGCTAAAGTCTAATGCTAAAGTCTAATGCTAATGTCTGATGCTAAAGTCTGATGCTGAAGTCTAATGCTAAATTCTAATGGTAAAGTCCAATGCTAAAGTCTAATGCTAAAGTCTAATGCTAAAGTCTAATGCTAACGTCTAATGCAAAAGGCTAATGCTGAAGTCTAATGCTAAAGTCTAATGCTAAAGTCTAATGCTAAACTGCGATGCTAAAGTCAGATGCTAAACTCTAATGCTAACGTCTAATGCAAAAGGCTAATGCTGAAGTCTAATGCTAATGTCTGATGCTAAAGTCTGATCCTGAAGTCTAATGCTAAATTCTAATGGTAAAGTCCAATGCTAAAGTCTAATGCTAAAGTCTAATGCTAACGTCTAATGCAAAAGGCTAATGCTGAAGTCTAATGCTAAAGTCTAATGCTAAAGTCTAATGCTAAAGTCTAATGCTAAACTGCGATGCTAAAGTCAGATGCTAAACTCTAATGCTAACGTCTAATGCAAAAGGCTAATGCTGAAGTCTAATGCTAAAGTCTAATGCTAAAGTCTAATGCTAAACTCTAATGCTAAAGTCTAATGCTAAAGTCTAATGCTAAATTCTAATGCTAAATTCTAATGCTAGTCTAATGCTAAAGTCTAATGCTAAACTGCGATGCTAAAGTCAGATGCTAAACTCTAATGCTAACGTCTAATGCAAAAGGCTAATGCTGAAGTCTAATGCTAAAGTCTAATGCTAAAGTCTAATGCTAAATTCTAATGCTAGTCTAATGCTAAAGTCTAATGCTAAAGTCTAATGCTAAACTCTGATGCTAAAGTCTGATGTTAAAGTCTAATGCTAAAGTATAATGATAAAGTCTAATGCTAAAGTCTAATGCTATAGTATGATGCTAAAGTCTAATGCTAAAGTCTGATGCTAAAGTCTAATGATAAATTCCAATGCTAAAGTCTAATGCTAAAGTCTAATGCTAATGTCTGATGCTAAAGTCTGATGCTGAAGTCTAATGCTAAATTCTAATGGTAAAGTCCAATGCTAAAGTCTAATGCTAAAGTCTAATGCTAAAGTCTAATGCTAACGTCTAATGCAAAAGGCTAATGCTGAAGTCTAATGCTAAAGTCTAATGCTAAAGTCTAATGCTAAAGTCTAATGCTAAACTCTGATGCTAAAGTCTGATGTTAAAGTCTAATGATAAAGTCTAATGATAAAGTCTAATGCTAAAGTCAATGCTATATCCTAATACTAAAGTCTAATGCTAAAGTCTAACGCTAAATTCTAATGCTAAATTCTAATGCTAGTCTAATGCTAAAGTCTAATGCTAAACTGCGATGCTAAAGTCAGATGCTAAACTCTAATGCTAACGTCTAATGCAAAAGGCTAATGCTGAAGTCTAATGCTAAAGTCTAATGCTAAAGTCTAATGCTAAACTCTAATGCTAAAGTCTAATGCTAAAGTCTAATGCTAAATTCTAATGCTAAATTCTAATGCTAGTCTAATGCTAAAGTCTAATGCTAAACTGCAATGCTAAAGTCAGATGCTAAACTCTAATGCTAACGTCTAATGCAAAAGGCTAATGCTGAAGTCTAATGCTAAAGTCTAATGCTAAAGTCTAATGCTAAATTCTAATGCTAGTCTAATGCTAAAGTCTAATGCTAAAGTCTAATGCTAAACTCTGATGCTAAAGTCTGATGTTAAAGTCTAATGCTAAAGTATAATGCTAAAGTCTAATGCTAAAGTCTAATGCTAAAGTCTGATGCTAAAGTCTAATGCTAAAGTCTGATGATAAAGTCTAATGCTAAATTCCAATGCTAAAGTCTAATGCTAAAGTCTAATGCTAATGTCTGATGCTAAAGTCTGATGCTGAAGTCTAATGCTAAATTATAATGGTAAAGTCCAATGCTAAAGTATAATGCTAAAGCATAATGCTAAAGTCTAATGCTAAAGGCTAATGCTAAAGGCTATTGCTAAAGGCTAATGCTATAGTCTAATGCTAAAGTCTAATGATAAAGACTAATGCTAAAGGCTAATACTAAAGTCTGATGCTAAAGTCTGATGCTAAAGTCTAATGCTAAAGTCTGATGCTAAAGTCTAATGCTAAACTCTAATGCTAAAGTCTAATGCTAAAGTCTAATGATAAAGACCAATGCTAAAGGCTAATGCTAAAGTCTGATGTTAAAGTATAATGCTAAAGTCTAATGCTGAAGTCTAATGCTAAAGTCTGATGCTAAAGTCTAATGCTAAAGTCTGATGCTAAAGTCTAATGCTAAACTCTAATGCTAAAGTCTAATGCTAAAGTCTAATGCTAAAGTCTAATGATAAAGACTAATGCTAAAGGCTAATGCTAAAGTCTGATGCTAAAGTCTAATGCTAAAGTCCAATGATAAAGTCTAATGCTAAAGTCTAATGCTAAAGTCTAATGCTAAAGTCGAATGCTAAAGTCTAATGCTAATGTCTGATGCTAAAGTCTGATGCTAAAGTCTAATGCTAAACTCTAATGCTAAAGTTTAATGCTAAAGTCTAATGCTAAAGTCTAATGATAAAGACTGATGCTAAAGGCTAATGCTAAAGTCTGATGCTAAAGTCTAAAGCTAAAGTCTAATGCTAAAGTCTAATGCTAAATTCTAATGCTAGTTTAATGCTTTAGTCTAATGCTAAACTCTGATGCTAAAGTCCGATGCTAAAGTCTAATGCTAACGTCTAATGCAAAAGTCTAATGCTAAAGTCTGATGTTAAAGTCTAATGCTAAAGGCTAATGCTAAAGGCTAATGCTAAAGGCTAATGCTAAAGGCTAATTCTAAAGGCTAAAGCTATAGTATAATGATAAAGTATAATGATAAAGACTAATGCTAAAGGCTAATGCTAAAGTCTGATGCTAAAGTCAATGCTATATCCTAATACTAAAGTCTAATGCTAAAGTCTAATGCTAAAGGCTAATGCTAAAGGCTAATGCTAAAGGCTAATGCTAAAGGCTAATGCTAAAGGCTAATGCTAAAGGCTAATGCTAAAGGCTAATTCTAAAGGCTAAAGCTATAGTATAATGATAAAGTATAATGATAAAGACTAATGCTAAAGGCTAATGCTAAAGTCTGATGCTAAAGTATAACGCTAAAGTCTGATGCTAAAGTCTAATGCTAAACTCTAATGTTAAAGTTTAATGCTAAAGTCTAATGCTAAATTCTAATGATAAATTCTAATGCTAGTCTAATGCTAAAGTCTAATGCTAAACTGCGATGCTAAAGTCTGATGCTAAAGTCTAATGCTAAAGTCTATTGCTAAATTCAAATTCTAGTCTAATGCTAAAGTCTAATGCTAAAGTCTAATGCTAAACTCTGATGCTAAAGTCTGATGTTAAAGTCTAATGCTAAAGTCTAATGCTAAAGTCTAATGCTAAAGTCTAATGCTAAACTCTGATGCTAAAGTCTGATGGTAAAGTATAATTATAAAGTCTAATGCTAAAGTCAATGCTATACCCTAATACTAAAGTCTAATGATAAAGGCTAATGCTAAAGGTTATTGCTAAAGGCTAATGCTATAGTTTAATGATAAAGTCTAATGATAAAGTCTAATGCTAAAGTCAATGCTATATCCTAATACTAAAGTCTAATGCTGAAGTCTAATGATAAAGACTAAGATAAGATAAGATAAGATATTCCTTTATTGTCCCACATGGGGAAATTTCATTGGTGCAACGCAGGTAGATACAGAGGTAGATACAGAAGAACAGATCACTTATAGGAAGTCTTGAAAAACACTTTCAGTAGAAGATCTCCTATAAATAAATAAAAACTCCCATAGACAAATAAATAAATACATAAATACCATTGCATGTGATCCCGACAGTAATTGCACATGAATATGTGTCACGACAGCACATAGATTGCACATGAATTTCACAGTAATTGCACATACGACAGAATTGCACATCAGTATTAGGTTAGGTCAGTATTGCGGCGGGATAACGTGACGATCTCCGGGTAAGACGACTGTTCTCCGCAGTTTCATGAGTTCCTCCTTTGTGGAAACGCGGTACGGCGCCGGGCGGGGGGCGGGGCCGGAGCCGGGGGGCGGGGCCGGAGCCGGGGGACTCAGAGCCAAGACACATCGCAACGACACGACGAAAACACTCAATCCAGCCGAATAAAGTCAAAACAAGTTAATTTCATATAAACGTGTATATAAACGTGTACCGACGACACACCGTACTTTAGCGCGGCCGGAGGGCGCGGGGGGGGGGGCTGGTGGGCTCGCTCGGAGCTAGCTCACGTCACAACAACACAACGAACGCAACGAAAAACGCTCAAATTTAGCCGAAAAAAGTCAAAAACAGTTGAATTAAAAAACTTCCAGCGCGTGTCCCTATCGTACAGTAAAATAGAAAAAATATACTAACTATATTTACAAAATATAGGAGATAAAGCACAATAAGTGTGAGAGAGAAGAGAGAGCGTTTACACCGGGCTGCCAGCTGTACCATGCTACATTCTAATGGTTAAGTCCAATCCTAAAGCTAAAGGCTAATGCTAAAGACTATTGCTAAAGGCTAATGCTATAGTCTAATGCTAAAGTCTAATGCTAAAGACTATTGCTAAAGTCTAATGCTAAAGTATAATGCTAAAGTCTAATGCTAAAGTCTAATGCTACATTCTAATGGTTGAGTCCAATGCTAAAGTCTAATGATAAAGACTAATGCTAAAGGCTAATGCTAAAGTCAATGATATATCCTAATACTAAAGTCTAATGCTAAATTCTAATGCTAAAGTCTAATGCTAAACTCTAATGCTAAAGTCTAATGCTAAAGTCTAATACTATATCCTAATGCTAAAGTCTAATGCTAAAGGCTAATGCTAAAGACTATTGCTAAAGGCTAATGCTATAGTCTAATGCTAAAGTCTAATGATAAAGACTAATGCTAAAGGCTAATACTAAAGTCTGATGCTAAAGTCTGATGCTAAAGTCTAATGCTAAAGTCTGATGCTAAAATCTAATGCTAAAGTCTAATGATAAAGACCAATGCTAAAGGCTAATGCTAAAGTCTGATGTTAAAGTATAATGCTAAAGTCTAATGCTGAAGTCTAATGCTAAAGTCTGATGCTAAAGTCTAATGCTAAAGTCTGATGCTAAAGTCTAATGCTAAACTCTAATGCTAAAGTCTAATGCTAAAGTCTGATGCTAAAGTCTAATGCTAAAGTCTAATGCTAAAGTCTAATGCTAAAGTCTAATGATAAAGACTGATGCTAAAGGCTAATGCTAAAGTCTGATGCTAAAGTCTAAAGCTAAAGTCTAATGCTAAAGTCTAATGCTAAATTCTAATGCTAGTTTAATGCTTAAGTCTAATGCTAAACTCTGATGCTAAAGTCCGATGCTAAAGTCTAATGCTAACATCTAATGCTAAATTCTAATGCTAAAGTCTGATGCTAAAGGCTAATGCTAAAGGCTATTGCTAAAGGCTAATGCTATAGTCTAATGCTAAAGTCTAATGATAAAGACTAATGCTAAAGGCTAATGCTAAAGTCAATGATATATCCTAATACTAAAGTCTAATGCTAAATTCTAATGCTAAAGTCTAATGCTAAACTCTAATGCTAAAGTCTAATGCTAAAGTCTATTGCTATATCCTAATGCTAAAGTCTAATGCTAAAGGCTAATGCTAAAGACTATTGCTAAAGGCTAATGCTATAGTCTAATGCTAAAGTCTAATGATAAAGACTAATGCTAAAGGCTAATGCTAAAGTCTGATGCTAAAGTCTAATGCTAAAGTCTGATGCTAAAGTCTAATGCTAAACTCTAACGCTAAAGTCTAATGCTAAAGTCTAATGCTAAAGTCTAATGCTAAAGTCTGATGCTAAAGTCTGATGCTAAAGTCTAATGCTAAACTCTAATGCTAAAGTCTAATGCTAAAGTCTAATGCAAAAGTCTAATGATAAAGACTGATGCTAAAGGCTAATGCTAAAGTCTGATCCTAAAGTCTAAAGCTAAAGTCTAATGCTACAGTCTAATGCTAAATTCTAATGCTAGTTTAATGCTAAAGTCTAATGCTAAACTCTGATGCTAAAGTCTGATGCTAAAGTCTAATGCTAACGTCTAATGCAAAAGGCTAATGCTGAAGTCTAATGCTAAAGTCTAATGCTAAAGTCTAATGCTAAACTCTGATGCTAAAGTCTGATGTTAAAGTCTAATGATAAAGTCTAATGATAAAGTCTAATGCTAAAGTCAATGCTATATCCTAATACTAAAGTCTAATGCTAAAGTCTAATGCTAAATTCTAATGCTAAAGTCTAATGCTAAAGGCTAATGCTAAAGGCTATTGCTAAAGGCTAATGCTATAGTCTAATGCTAAAGTCTAATGATAAAGACTAATGCTAAAGGCTAATACTAAAGTCTGATGCTAAAGTCTGATGCTAAAGTCTAATGCTAAAGTCTAATGCTAAAGTCTAATGCTAAAGTCTAATGCTAAAGTCTAATGATAAAGACTGATGCTAAAGGCTAATGCTAAAGTCTGATGCTAAAGTCTAAAGCTAAAGTCTAATGCTAAAGTCTAATGCTAAATTCTAATGCTAGTTTAATGCTTAAGTCTAATGCTAAACTCTGATGCTAAAGTCCGATGCTAAAGTCTAATGCTAACGTCTAATGCAAAAGGCTAATGCTGAAGTCTAATGCTAAAGTCTAATGCTAAAGTCTGATGCTAAAGTCTAATGCTAAAGTCTAATGCTAAAGTCTAATGCTAAAGTCTAATGCTAAAGTCTAATGCTAATGTCTGATGCTAAAGTCTGATGCTAAAGTCTAATGCTAAACTCTAATGCTAAAGTCTAATGCTAAAGTCTAATGATAAAGACTGATGCTAAAGGCTAATGCTTAAGTCTGATGCTAAAGTCTAAAGCTAAAGTCTAATGCTAAAGTCTAATGCTAAATTCTAATGCTAGTTTAATGCTAAACTCTGATGCTAAAGTCCGATGCTAAAGTCTAATGCTAACATCTAATGCAAAAGCCTAATGCTGAAGTCTAATGCTAAAGTCTAATGCTAAAGTCTAATGCTAAAGTCTGATGCTAAAGTCTGATGCTAAAGTCTGATGCTAAAGTCTAATGCTAAACTCTAACGCTAAAGTCTAATGCTAAAGTCTAATGCTAAAGTCTAATGCTAAAGTCTGATGCTAAAGTCTGATGCTAAAGTCTAATGCTAAACTCTAATGCTAAAGTCTAATGCTAAAGTCTAATGCAAAAGTCTAATGATAAAGACTGATGCTAAAGGCTAATGCTAAAGTCTGATCCTAAAGTCTAAAGCTAAAGTCTAATGCTACAGTCTAATGCTAAATTCTAATGCTAGTTTAATGCTAAAGTCTAATGCTAAACTCTGATGCTAAAGTCTGATGCTAAAGTCTAATGCTAACGTCTAATGCAAAAGGCTAATGCTGAAGTCTAATGCTAAAGTCTAATGCTAAAGTCTAATGCTAAACTCTGATGCTAAAGTCTGATGTTAAAGTCTAATGATAAAGTCTAATGATAAAGTCTAATGCTAAAGTCAATGCTATATCCTAATACTAAAGTCTAATGCTAAAGTCTAATGCTAAATTCTAATGCTAAAGTCTAATGCTAAAGGCTAATGCTAAAGGCTATTGCTAAAGGCTAATGCTATAGTCTAATGCTAAAGTCTAATGATAAAGACTAATGCTAAAGGCTAATGCTAAAGGCTAATGCTAAAGGCTAATGCTAAAGGCTAATGCTAAAGGCTAATGCTAAAGGCTAATGCTAAAGGCTAATTCTAAAGGCTAAAGCTATAGTATAATGATAAAGTATAATGATAAAGACTAATGCTAAAGGCTAATGCTAAAGTCTGATGCTAAAGTATAACGCTAAAGTCTGATGCTAAAGTCTAATGCTAAACTCTAATGCTAAAGTTTAATGCTAAAGTCTAATGCTAAATTCTAATGATAAATTCTAATGCTAGTCTAATGCTAAAGTCTAATGCTAAACTGCGATGCTAAAGTCTGATGCTAAAGTCTAATGCTAAAGTCTATTGCTAAATTCAAATTCTAGTCTAATGCTAAAGTCTAATGCTAAAGTCTAATGCTAAACTCTGATGCTAAAGTCTGATGTTAAAGTCTAATGCTAAAGTCTAATGCTAAAGTCTAATGCTAAAGTCTAATGCTAAACTCTGATGCTAAAGTCTGATGGTAAAGTATAATTATAAAGTCTAATGCTAAAGTCAATGCTATACCCTAATACTAAAGTCTAATGATAAAGGCTAATGCTAAAGGTTATTGCTAAAGGCTAATGCTATAGTTTAATGATAAAGTCTAATGATAAAGTCTAATGCTAAAGTCAATGCTATATCCTAATACTAAAGTCTAATGCTGAAGTCTAATGATAAAGACTAAGATAAGATAAGATAAGATATTCCTTTATTGTCCCACATGGGGAAATTTCATTGGTGCAACGCAGGTAGATACAGAGGTAGATACAGAAGAACAGATCACTTATAGGAAGTCTTGAAAAACACTTTCAGTAGAAGATCTCCTATAAATAAATAAAAACTCCCATAGACAAATAAATAAATACATAAATACCATTGCATGTGATCCCGACAGTAATTGCACATGAATATGTGTCACGACAGCACATAGATTGCACATGAATTTCACAGTAATTGCACATACGACAGAATTGCACATCAGTATTAGGTTAGGTCAGTATTGCGGCGGGATAACGTGACGATCTCCGGGTAAGACGACTGTTCTCCGCAGTTTCATGAGTTCCTCCTTTGTGGAAACGCGGTACGGCGCCGGGCGGGGGGCGGGGCCGGAGCCGGGGGGCGGGGCCGGAGCCGGGGGACTCAGAGCCAAGACACATCGCAACGACACGACGAAAACACTCAATCCAGCCGAATAAAGTCAAAACAAGTTAATTTCATATAAACGTGTATATAAACGTGTACCGACGACACACCGTACTTTAGCGCGGCCGGAGGGCGCGGGGGGGGGGGCTGGTGGGCTCGCTCGGAGCTAGCTCACGTCACAACAACACAACGAACGCAACGAAAAACGCTCAAATTTAGCCGAAAAAAGTCAAAAACAGTTGAATTAAAAAACTTCCAGCGCGTGTCCCTATCGTACAGTAAAATAGAAAAAATATACTAACTATATTTACAAAATATAGGAGATAAAGCACAATAAGTGTGAGAGAGAAGAGAGAGCGTTTACACCGGGCTGCCAGCTGTACCATGCTACATTCTAATGGTTAAGTCCAATCCTAAAGCTAAAGGCTAATGCTA
The DNA here is from genome assembly GCF_026437365.1 of Eucyclogobius newberryi. Lineage (NCBI taxonomy): Eukaryota > Metazoa > Chordata > Actinopteri > Gobiiformes > Gobiidae > Eucyclogobius > Eucyclogobius newberryi. The sequence continues at coordinate 35,331,114 of NW_027315768.1, forward strand.
AAGACTATTGCTAAAGGCTAATGCTATAGTCTAATGCTAAAGTCTAATGCTAAAGACTATTGCTAAAGTCTAATGCTAAAGTATAATGCTAAAGTCTAATGCTAAAGTCTAATGCTACATTCTAATGGTTGAGTCCAATGCTAAAGTCTAATGATAAAGACTAATGCTAAAGGCTAATGCTAAAGTCAATGATATATCCTAATACTAAAGTCTAATGCTAAATTCTAATGCTAAAGTCTAATGCTAAACTCTAATGCTAAAGTCTAATGCTAAAGTCTAATACTATATCCTAATGCTAAAGTCTAATGCTAAAGGCTAATGCTAAAGACTATTGCTAAAGGCTAATGCTATAGTCTAATGCTAAAGTCTAATGATAAAGACTAATGCTAAAGGCTAATACTAAAGTCTGATGCTAAAGTCTGATGCTAAAGTCTAATGCTAAAGTCTGATGCTAAAATCTAATGCTAAAGTCTAATGATAAAGACCAATGCTAAAGGCTAATGCTAAAGTCTGATGTTAAAGTATAATGCTAAAGTCTAATGCTGAAGTCTAATGCTAAAGTCTGATGCTAAAGTCTAATGCTAAAGTCTGATGCTAAAGTCTAATGCTAAACTCTAATGCTAAAGTCTAATGCTAAAGTCTGATGCTAAAGTCTAATGCTAAAGTCTAATGCTAAAGTCTAATGCTAAAGTCTAATGATAAAGACTGATGCTAAAGGCTAATGCTAAAGTCTGATGCTAAAGTCTAAAGCTAAAGTCTAATGCTAAAGTCTAATGCTAAATTCTAATGCTAGTTTAATGCTTAAGTCTAATGCTAAACTCTGATGCTAAAGTCCGATGCTAAAGTCTAATGCTAACATCTAATGCTAAATTCTAATGCTAAAGTCTGATGCTAAAGGCTAATGCTAAAGGCTATTGCTAAAGGCTAATGCTATAGTCTAATGCTAAAGTCTAATGATAAAGACTAATGCTAAAGGCTAATGCTAAAGTCAATGATATATCCTAATACTAAAGTCTAATGCTAAATTCTAATGCTAAAGTCTAATGCTAAACTCTAATGCTAAAGTCTAATGCTAAAGTCTATTGCTATATCCTAATGCTAAAGTCTAATGCTAAAGGCTAATGCTAAAGACTATTGCTAAAGGCTAATGCTATAGTCTAATGCTAAAGTCTAATGATAAAGACTAATGCTAAAGGCTAATACTAAAGTCTGATGCTAAAGTCTGATGCTAAAGTCTAATGCTAAAGTCTGATGCTAAAATCTAATGCTAAAGTCTAATGATAAAGACCAATGCTAAAGGCTAATGCTAAAGTCTGATGTTAAAGTATAATGCTAAAGTCTAATGCTGAAGTCTAATGCTAAAGTCTGATGCTAAAGTCTAATGCTAAAGTCTGATGCTAAAGTCTAATGCTAAACTCTAACGCTAAAGTCTAATGCTAAAGTCTAATGCTAAAGTCTAATGCTAAAGTCTGATGCTAAAGTCTGATGCTAAAGTCTAATGCTAAACTCTAATGCTAAAGTCTAATGCTAAAGTCTAATGCAAAAGTCTAATGATAAAGACTGATGCTAAAGGCTAATGCTAAAGTCTGATCCTAAAGTCTAAAGCTAAAGTCTAATGCTACAGTCTAATGCTAAATTCTAATGCTAGTTTAATGCTAAAGTCTAATGCTAAACTCTGATGCTAAAGTCTGATGCTAAAGTCTAATGCTAACGTCTAATGCAAAAGGCTAATGCTGAAGTCTAATGCTAAAGTCTAATGCTAAAGTCTAATGCTAAACTCTGATGCTAAAGTCTGATGTTAAAGTCTAATGATAAAGTCTAATGATAAAGTCTAATGCTAAAGTCAATGCTATATCCTAATACTAAAGTCTAATGCTAAAGTCTAATGCTAAATTCTAATGCTAAAGTCTAATGCTAAAGGCTAATGCTAAAGGCTATTGCTAAAGGCTAATGCTATAGTCTAATGCTAAAGTCTAATGATAAAGACTAATGCTAAAGGCAAATACTAAAGTCTGATGCTAAAGTCTGATGCTAAAGTCTAATGCTAAAGTCTAATGCTAAAGTCTAATGCTAAAGTCTAATGCTAAAGTCTAATGATAAAGACTGATGCTAAAGGCTAATGCTAAAGTCTGATGCTAAAGTCTAAAGCTAAAGTCTAATGCTAAAGTCTAATGCTAAATTCTAATGCTAGTTTAATGCTTAAGTCTAATGCTAAACTCTGATGCTAAAGTCCGATGCTAAAGTCTAATGCTAACGTCTAATGCAAAAGGCTAATGCTGAAGTCTAATGCTAAAGTCTAATGCTAAAGTCTGATGCTAAAGTCTAATGCTAAAGTCTAATGCTAAAGTCTAATGCTAAAGTCTAATGCTAAAGTCTAATGCTAATGTCTGATGCTAAAGTCTGATGCTAAAGTCTAATGCTAAACTCTAATGCTAAAGTCTAATGCTAAAGTCTAATGATAAAGACTGATGCTAAAGGCTAATGCTTAAGTCTGATGCTAAAGTCTAAAGCTAAAGTCTAATGCTAAAGTCTAATGCTAAATTCTAATGCTAGTTTAATGCTAAACTCTGATGCTAAAGTCCGATGCTAAAGTCTAATGCTAACATCTAATGCAAAAGCCTAATGCTGAAGTCTAATGCTAAAGTCTAATGCTAAAGTCTAATGCTAAAGTCTGATGCTAAAGTCTGATGCTAAAGTCTGATGCTAAAGTCTAATGCTAAACTCTAACGCTAAAGTCTAATGCTAAAGTCTAATGCTAAAGTCTAATGCTAAAGTCTGATGCTAAAGTCTGATGCTAAAGTCTAATGCTAAACTCTAATGCTAAAGTCTAATGCTAAAGTCTAATGCAAAAGTCTAATGATAAAGACTGATGCTAAAGGCTAATGCTAAAGTCTGATCCTAAAGTCTAAAGCTAAAGTCTAATGCTACAGTCTAATGCTAAATTCTAATGCTAGTTTAATGCTAAAGTCTAATGCTAAACTCTGATGCTAAAGTCTGATGCTAAAGTCTAATGCTAACGTCTAATGCAAAAGGCTAATGCTGAAGTCTAATGCTAAAGTCTAATGCTAAAGTCTAATGCTAAACTCTGATGCTAAAGTCTGATGTTAAAGTCTAATGATAAAGTCTAATGATAAAGTCTAATGCTAAAGTCAATGCTATATCCTAATACTAAAGTCTAATGCTAAAGTCTAATGCTAAATTCTAATGCTAAAGTCTAATGCTAAAGGCTAATGCTAAAGGCTATTGCTAAAGGCTAATGCTATAGTCTAATGCTAAAGTCTAATGATAAAGACTAATGCTAAAGGCTAATACTAAAGTCTGATGCTAAAGTCTGATGCTAAAGTCTAATGCTAAAGTCTAATGCTAAAGTCTAATGCTAAAGTCTAATGCTAAAGTCTAATGATAAAGACTGATGCTAAAGGCTAATGCTAAAGTCTGATGCTAAAGTCTAAAGCTAAAGTCTAATGCTAAAGTCTAATGCTAAATTCTAATGCTAGTTTAATGCTTAAGTCTAATGCTAAACTCTGATGCTAAAGTCCGATGCTAAAGTCTAATGCTAACGTCTAATGCAAAAGGCTAATGCTGAAGTCTAATGCTAAAGTCTAATGCTAAAGTCTGATGCTAAAGTCTAATGCTAAAGTCTAATGCTAAAGTCTAATGCTAAAGTCTAATGCTAAAGTCTAATGCTAATGTCTGATGCTAAAGTCTGATGCTAAAGTCTAATGCTAAACTCTAATGCTAAAGTCTAATGCTAAAGTCTAATGATAAAGACTGATGCTAAAGGCTAATGCTTAAGTCTGATGCTAAAGTCTAAAGCTAAAGTCTAATGCTAAAGTCTAATGCTAAATTCTAATGCTAGTTTAATGCTAAACTCTGATGCTAAAGTCCGATGCTAAAGTCTAATGCTAACATCTAATGCAAAAGCCTAATGCTGAAGTCTAATGCTAAAGTCTAATGCTAAAGTCTAATGCTAAAGTCTGATGCTAAAGTCTGATGCTATATCCTAATGCTAAAGTCTAATGCTAAAGGCTAATGCTAAAGACTATTGCTAAAGGCTAATGCTATAGTCTAATGCTAAAGTCTAATGATAAAGACTAATGCTAAAGGCTAATACTAAAGTCTGATGCTAAAGTCTGATGCTAAAGTCTAATGCTAAAGTCTGATGCTAAAATCTAATGCTAAAGTCTAATGATAAAGTCTAATGCTATATCCTAATGCTAAAGTCTAATGCTAAAGGCTAATGCTAAAGACTATTGCTAAAGGCTAATGCTATAGTCTAATGCTAAAGTCTAATGATAAAGACTAATGCTAAAGGCTAATACTAAAGTCTGATGCTAAAGTCTGATGCTAAAGTCTGATGCTAAAATCTAATGCTAAAGTCTAATGATAAAGACCAATGCTAAAGGCTAATGCTAAAGTCTGATGTTAAAGTATAATGCTAAAGTCTAATGCTGAAGTCTAATGCTAAAGTCTGATGCTAAAGTCTAATGCTAAAGTCTGATGCTAAAGTCTAATGCTAAACTCTAACGCTAAAGTCTAATGCTAAAGTCTAATGCTAAAGTCTAATGCTAAAGTCTGATGCTAAAGTCTGATGCTAAAGTCTAATGCTAAACTCTAATGCTAAAGTCTAATGCTAAAGTCTAATGCTAAAGTCTAATGCTAAAGTCTGATGCTAAAGTCTGATGCTAAAGTCTAATGATAAAGACTGATGCTAAAGGCTAATGCTAAAGTCTGATCCTAAAGTCTAAAGCTAAAGGCTAATGCTGAAGTCTAATGCTAAAGTCTAATGCTAAAGTCTAATGCTAAACTCTGATGCTAAAGTCTGATGTTAAAGTCTAATGATAAAGTCTAATGATAAAGTCTAATGCTAAAGTCAATGCTATATCCTAATACTAAAGTCTAATGCTAAAGTCTAATGCTAAATTCTAATGCTAAAGTCTAATGCTAAAGGCTAATGCTAAAGGCTATTGCTAAAGGCTAATGCTATAGTCTAATGCTAAAGTCTGATGCTAAAGTCTAATGCTAAAGTCTAATGCTAAAGTCTAATGCTAAAGTCTAATGCTAAAGTCTAATGATAAAGACTGATGCTAAAGGCTAATGCTAAAGTCTGATGCTAAAGTCTAAAGCTAAAGTCTAATGCTAAAGTCTAATGCTAAATTCTAATGCTAGTTTAATGCTTCAGTCTAATGCTAAACTCTGATGCTAAAGTCCGATGCTACAGTCTAATGCTAACGTCTAATGCAAAAGGCTAATGCTGAAGTCTAATGCTAAAGTCTAATGCTAAAGTCTGATGCTAAAGTCTAATGCTAAAGTCTAATGCTAAAGTCTAATGCTAAAGTCTAATGCTAATGTCTGATGCTAAAGTCTGATGCTAAAGTCTAATGCTAAACTCTAATGCTAAAGTCTAATGCTAAAGTCTAATGCTAAAGTCTAATGCTAAAGTCTAATGCTAAATTCTAATGCTAGTTTAATGCTAAACTCTGATGCTAAAGTCCGATGCTAAAGTCTAATTCTAACATCTAATGCAAAAGCCTAATGCTGAAGTCTAATGCTAAAGTCTAATGCTAAAGTATAATGCTAAAGTCTGATGCTAAAGTCTGATGTTAAAGTCTAATGATAAAGTCTAATGCTAAAGTCAATGCTATATCCTAATACTAAAGTCTAATGCTAAAGGCTAATGCTAAAGGCTAATGCTAAAGGCTAATGCTAAAGGCTAATGCTAAAGGCTAATGCTAAAGGCTAAAGCTATAGTATAATGATAAAGTATAATGATAAAGACTAATGCTAAAGTCTAATACTAAAGTCTGATGCTAAAGTATAATGCTAAAGTCTGATGCTAAAGTCTAATGCTAAATTCTAATGCTAAAGTCTAATGCTAAAGTCTAATGCTAAATTCTTATGCTAAATTCTAATGCTAGTCTAATGCTAAAGTCTAATGCCAAAGTCTAATGCTAAACTCTGATGCTAAAGTCTGATGTTAAAGTCTAATGCTAAAGTCTAATAATAAAGTCTAATGCTAAAGTCTAATGCTAAACTCTGATGCTAAAGTCTGATGCTAAAGTCTAATGCTAAAGTATAATTATAAAGTCTAATGCTAAAGTCAATGCTATACCCTAATACTAAAGTCTAATGATAAAGGCTAATGCTAAAGGTTATTGCTAAAGGCTAATGCTATAGTGTAATGATAAAGTCTAATGATAAAGTCTAATGCTAAAGTCAATGCTATATCCTAATCCTAAAGTCTAATGCTGAAGTCTAATGATAAAGACTAATGCTACATTCTAATGGTTAAGTCCAATGCTAAAGTCTAATGCTAAAGTCTAATACTATATCCTAATGCTAAAGTCTAATGCTAAAGGCTAATGCTAAAGACTATTGCTAAAGGCTAATGCTATAGTCTAATGCTAAAGTCTGACGCTAAAGTCTAATGCTAAAGTATGATGCTAAAGTCTAATGCTAAATTCCAATGCTAAAGTCTAATGCTAAAGTCTAATGCTAATGTCTGATGCTAAAGTCTGATGCTGAAGTCTAATGCTAAATTCTAATGGTAAAGTCCAATGCTAAAGTCTGATGCTAAAGTCTAATGCTAAAGTCTAATGATAAAGACTAATGCTAAAGGCTAATGCTAAAGTCTAATGATAAAGTATAATGCTAAAGTCTAATGCTAAAGTCTAATGCTAAAGTCTAATGCTAAAGTCTAATGCTAAAGTCTGATGCTAAAGTCTAATGCTTAAGTCCAATGACAAAGTCCAATGCTAAAGTCTAATGCTAAAGTCTAATGCTAAAGTCTAATGCTAAAGTCTAATGCTAAAGTCTAATGCTAAAGTCTAATGCTAAAGTCTAATGCTAAAGTCTGATGAATAACGACATTATTAAGGCTTTTATTTGAGTTTGAAATCGATTTCGAGGTCATTAATTGGTCCTAAACATTTCAAACGTTCCAGACTTTTCCGCAGCGTTCCCGCCTTGACTCTCTCTTCACTGTTCTCTAAGAAACCGATAAAACAAACACACCGACTTGTCCGCTTGAGTTACGTCCGCCACAGTCCAGAGATTATTAAACGTAACCGCTATCAAAGCAGATCACTTTCCCCGGGCCACCAGCGCCGTTTGACTTGGACGCGCTCGACAAACTCCTGCAGATCTGAAGCCTTTCCCCGCCGTATATCTTTCGCGGCGTTCGTAATTGCGCTCGATCTCGGCAACGCGAGCTTTTAAATAAACCGTATCAAATTGACGTATCAAAGCGCACGTTTTAAAACCCCGCTTCTGCCTTCTCCCGCCGCCCGCAGCCGTCGTAACGAAACGTCAAGGAGTTTCTGGAAAACAGAAATAAATCGTAAAATGGCGCGATGCCGCTGACACGACCCGCTCGTATAACACCTTATGTAAGACATTTTTGTCCATAAAACGCCGGCGCAGAGTTGTAAATTCATTTTCTCCGAGGTGGCGGCGAGCTCGTAAGGACGTGTCAGCGCCGCTCGCCGCACGGGCCAGACATTTACAGACCGTTACTGCGCTCGGAGACGGGGGCGGGCCCGAAAAAATCACAGTGGAAGTGGACTCGGTGCGAAATGTGAACGAGAAGAAGCGCTGACGGCGGGTAAATGAAGCCGCAGCGAGTGCAAATGAAGCCGCGGCGAGTGCAAATGAAGCCGCGGCGAGTGCGCTGACGAAGGCGCCGAGCTGAAAGGTTATTTCAGTTTGTTGGGCTGTGGAGTGTGTGTTTATTTTTGAGATATTACGGTTAGAAATGACTTGAAATGACTTAACGCAGGTTGTTTTTGGCGGGTGGAGCGTAAGGGCTTATACTTGTATTGTGTGTGTGATTGACAGGCGGATTAAACCATCTCAGAACACAAACATAACCCAACACAGTCATTTATTCCTGGATTAAAAAACACATTACATTGAGTTCAAACAGTAAGAAAGCAAAAAATACATCATTCAGAATACATAAATGCTTGATAATTCATTTTAAGTCTGGTTTATCAGGATTTTAACTCCAAAATATTAAGATCGATAGAGATATTAAGATAAGATCTAATTTTCTCAAACACCAAATTAAATGTCTATAATTTGTGTTTGATGACAATGATGACATTTTTTCAGATATTTACGTCCCAAAGAATTGTGTAAAAATACATCCTCACATACTTTCATTAAAGTACTGTATTTTCTGGACTATAAGTCGCACCTTTTTTCATAGTTTTGGCCGGGGTGCTACTTATACTTACACAGAGCTGCTTTAAGTCATTACTAAGCCTTAATCATGCTTAATAAACTATATGTTCATGCTTATGAAGTCTTTGTTCATGCTTTGTTAATGTGTAGTTATTATAAAGTGGTACAGATCATGAAAGCTGGAGACACTTGTAGTTTTAGGATCCAGTGAGGTGAACCTGCACATTCTGGGAGGAGCCACTTCAGAAGGGCCACGCCTGGTATGGGTGGATCCCAGAGGGGACCTGGACACACCCTTCAAAGGAAAAGAGAACAGCGCCCCCAAATGGTAGAAAAGTGCAGAGCAAGAACAGCAAAGATAAGATACTGCGCAGAACCCTCGAGCTCCATGGCCTCTGACAGAAGACCCCAAGGTTAAAGGTCACTGTGTAACATTTCTGGTAAGATTCTCCACGGAAATGTCACTTTTGTTTGTGTTACTTTGCCGGTAATATTCCACAGTATGGCATTAAACCTATCGAGAGAAGCAGCTGATGGAACCGGTCCAAAACACAAGCAGAGGAATGATTGTGTGGATCTGCTTCTGGTCTTTGGCTCGGCAGGTGGGACGTGAGATGGGATTTCCATTCGTGAGGGTTCTGGGGGAGCGTCCAGACCTCTGTTTTACATCCACTGGTGTTTAGGAGATACGGGCCGAAAAGGACCTGTTTATGCGCCGCTTCGGAAATATTTGCTCAGATCATAACAAGAGTTTAGTCCTCACGGGCGCAGCGTGTGCAGGAGCCACTGTGTGCAAGCTAAAACGTGAAGTCAGCGTCAAACAAAGTGCCGTAAGTTATATTTGGTGCTGTAATTGTGTGGAGAAGCTTTATTTACTTTATTTACTTTGCACACTACATTGTTTTGCACAGAGATTTCTTAAAATACAGGGAGTCTTCCAAGTAAAAATGTGTTTGTTGCACCACTCCTTCAGATACGATTACGTTTGTCTCATGTTTGTGTCTATTCTTTGAGCGTAATCAGATTTAGAGCATTACGTAATATTTTTTCCTTCCAATGACATTATTGGAGTCAGATGATTGGAGATGTGCAATGTTTTTTAGCTATAATCCGTAGCCTTTTTCTTCTCGTCTACATCTATCGATAGCATTTATTTAATTATACTGTTGGTTGTTGCTCAAAAACACTTTCAAAACCTTAGCGTCGCCTGCTCGTCTCCGTGGAGATGGATGTGTTTGAAGTCATACTGCGAAACATTCCAGGCAAAGCTACTGTCAGAGAACATTGAAACGACACGGACACACAATAAGCCTAAAGCCTCTTTTCTACAGGAACCTTATTGTTAAAAATATGCTCTGACTAAAGTTGTTAAAGGCAGTACCATAAACGAGTCGCCCTCTGCAGCTCAAAGGTGAAAAATGAAGGCACAGTTCCCCCGTTAATACAAAGAAAACGCAGAATATTGAACCCCAAATGATATCGCTTCATCCATCATTCGTGGAAGTCGCTGTAATAATTATAAAGTGACACAGTGCACCTTTAAACTGAGTCTTTTCATCCTCCACAGTCGGACGCAAACACCAAGACTCTGATTTTCCTTCTTCTCTTACTCCACACACGAGAAATGAACAGCTGAAAGGTCTGTTTGGACTGGTTTGGCCTTGTAAAGTTCACCTCTAAACTCCGGTGCCATTATTTTGCCGTGATAAATGAAACGGGCAGGAAGTACCTGAGGCTCTGGACGCGTACAAAGCGATCTATTAATCTCGCGCACATCTGCGATGATTATTTAAAAAAAGGGGGTTTCATTTTTTACAAGAGGTCATTAGTCCCGTCGAGCACGGCAGATGGAGTTCATAAAGAGAGCTTGGCTTCCGAATCGGGCTGGATCTCCCGGCGCCGCGTCAGCAACCGTGGAAAAGTTTACGACCTCACATGCTGGAGTATCGACCAGAGCGGCGAGTGACTGCTGCGCTCCGGTCTCCTTCGCTCGGGTCGCCCGGTTGAACTCACGATCTCTCTGAGCGGAGTGGGCGGAGTGGTTTTTCCCGTCGGCGGAAGATTCGGCGTTTCTCGGGGAGTTTACGGGCGGAGATAAAGGCTCAAAACGCATTCATCACGAAGCCCTCGCATTTATAATCACTTAGAAACGGCTCATTTATCACACATGCGGTTTCGCTCTGGCGCTCGGAGCCCGGGGTCGCGCCAGGACAAAGCTGCCGCGGCGGCGACTCGTGAGCGCAAACGCAGAAGTTCCCGAGATCTCCCGGGGCCTTCTCGAAGAACGGGTCCGTATTCTCGAAGCGCGGTGGTTCTGGCGGCGGGAAATCGTGACGTTTCAACTGCCACCCGGAAATCGTTTTCAATCTAAAGGGACTGATCTGAGCAGCTGGAATTTACACCAGCGATACGATGATTAGTTCTGCCGTAAAGGAGGAGTTATACCTGAAAGTGAACTGCATTTGTTTAACTTCTAGTTATGGGATGTTTTAACCCACTTCTCCCACTGCAGTTGAGGTTGTGGTCAAATGCTAATCAGGCCAGTGGGTCAAGATCTGTGAGGAAGAGGCCGACAGAGAACAATAAGGTTAGAACGTCCCGATTGTCTCAAAATGTCTCAATGTCCTGAATAGTCTTGAAGGAGCAGTGGGGATCGGTCGATTTGGCACGGGTCTGGAAAGACTAATCGCCGTCTTGCACGTTCTAACTAAAATTCAGGCACCAGACTCGTTTCTCCGTGAATATGAGTCGGATTGTAATAAAACGTGCAGCAAGAGGGATCGTCCTAGAGAAGATGCAAATGGAAAGACGCACACTCCAAGATCCTGCACGTTGTCACCCGTTTAGTGCTTTCGGGAACTGTTTCAAAAACCCAAAAGTCTCCAAAATCCAGCCACTGTGACGCCAAATGAATGACTAATGTAGGTAAAAGGAGTTTGACTGTACCACTGAAACCAGAAAACCCAACCCAGACACAGGCAAAACATGCAAACTCAAGCCTAACTCAATCAAGCCCATCACTTGCTTGCGTCGAGGCCGGACTTCGGACCTCGGTGTCCTCGCTGTTCCTCATATTCTCTTCACTTTTTGTGCTGAAATGACCTAAAACGCACCGAGGCCCTGAGTATGTTTTAACTTTAGATGTTTCTCTGATCAAACTCGAGCATCTACCGCTCAGGAAACAGTCTAGACGGATCTGGCTACAGGCGCTGCGCAAACTCGCCGACTGCACAGTCTTGCACGTCAATCGGCGGCCGAAGGATCGCGCTTGAGTTTGGCACCAAGACCGCGACTTCCTGGAGGTCAAACATCTCAGAACTCGCATCCGTCAAAGTCTCGAAGAACGTTTGCATCTTTTCATGCGAACGTTGGCATTGAAAGGTAGAAGGATCTCGCCTTCTCACAGGAACGTTGCGTGACATTGCGGTTTGAACGGTGAAAGCTGAACGCCCGGTCTGGATTGGGCGACTTTTTGGAGGTGGATTGTGGGTCAAGGCGTGTTCTGAGAGGTTCAGGGGCTGTTTTAAGGATTATACACAAATACGACCAGCAATCCACGTGATCAAGGAGCTGCAGAGCGTCGGGTCTTCGCGACGGACGGCCGGACCCGAGTGCAGCCCCGTGTCCAGTTCCTCCTTTCACTTCCACGGAGCGGCAGGTCGTTTCCCAGGCTGTTTCCTCAGCTCGCCGCTCAATGATCCTTTATCTCTGCGGCGAAGAACGCGCTCGTCTCCTCGGCACAAATTCTTGCCAAAACTTTTTTTTTTTTCCTCCTCAGTTTCTTGTTCCTTCTCCCAAGACGTTACTGTCACGGCCTGAAGTAAACCCGCTCCAGTGCCAGTCCTCTTCCCCCGTTTATCATTCCCATCCCTCTCTCTTGTCTTCTTCCTTTCTTCTCTCCTTTTGCTAACCCCCATTTCTCCCTCTCTTTTTCAATGTATTCATCTCCCACTATCCTTATACTCCCTCTTTCTACTCTCGTTTCTATCCATTTCATTATTCCTCTTTCTCTTTCGCACACCCTCCATTTCCCCATCTCTCCACTCTTTTCTATCTCTCCCCCACCTCTATTAGTTCCCCTGTCTTCTCTCTCTCTCTAGTTTATCTCCCCACTTCCTCTTTTCTCTTTCTCTCCCTTTCCCTTTCCTTTCTCCATCCATCCCGCTCTGTTCCTCTCTCTTTCTCTTTCCATCCATTTCCATCCTCTTACTTTTCCCTTGTTTTTCTCCCTCTGTTTTTCTCTCATCCCCACATCGTTCCCTCCCTCCTTCTTTCTTTTCTACTTTACTTCACCATATCTCATTTTCCTCCATTCTTCTCTCCCTCTCTGCGTCTCTCTACCGCCCTGTCTCTCTTTTCTATACTCCTCCTTTCTCTTTCTTTCTCCCCCTCTCTCCCCTATTCCTCTCTTTCCCTTCCCCTTCTCTCTTTTGCTCCACGCCTCTCCTTCCCCCTTTTCCCTTTCTCCTAGGGTAAAAGTTCACGATGGCGCTCGTTTGTAAATGTTCTTACTTCACTTCTCTCTTCTTCTTCTTCTTCTTCTCCTCTCTTTCGGTGACAATGGTTGCCAGTGTTGCTCCCCCTCTTCGCCCGCCTTGCCGCCCCACGCCCGCTCCTCGCCCGCCTCTCGCCCGCTCTCTCCATCATCCCTCTTTTCCTCCCCTTCCCCTCACGCCGTGCCAGGCCCGGCTGGCGTTACAAAGACAAATTGTGCATGAGGAATTTCCTGGAGAAGTCGTGGAAACGCGGACACACTTTTCCAGCCAGCGGGGCTCGGCCGGGACTCGGGGCTCGCCACAGATTTAATGCCACAACATCGGTGAGCTCATCCCCCCGCTCCGGTCCCATCACGCGAGGCCCAACGTGAACTCGTCCGTCCGCTCGGGTTACCGCTAATCTGCGCTGACGTTCACCGGGTAATGTTATTGTAATGTTATATATTGTGCGCGCTCCAAGAAGAAATGAGTAAAAGTCTGGACAAAGGAGCGATCCAGGAAACGTGTTCGGAGAATTTCTACGCAAGCAACTGTGATAATCCGACCTAAAAAAGAAGAAACCCAAAGTATATCTGAAGAAGCGTCGCAAGAAACGCAAAATGTTCAAATCGTTTTGTTATTTATTGTCAACATGAAGCTTTTGTCAGAGTGAGAAATGGAACCGACTGAAAATCTACAACTCAAGTAAGAGGAACATAATGAACTCTGAAAACGACTCTGAGAAGAACCATTAAATCAAGAGTTACTCCAGTAAATATAACCAGTGCAACCGAGGGCATCAAGCGCTTCGACTCTCACCAGTTTGACCAGGAAAGTTTGATCGAATGACAAAACACGCCTGAAATTTGCGCAATAGTGTTTCCTTTGCGATTAAACAAGAAGACCACATCAGGCCTAGTCTGTCTTTAGAACTTCATCCTTTCTAAACTAGCGAGGACGGGATTTCAAGTGGCCACTCTTTCTCTCTCTGTCCACGGCGAGAGATTCACCCGGGCAGCACTGCTTACGAATCCTCCGCTTTTACAGAAACAGAAATAAAGCACGGCGACGTGAGCACTACCCTCTGGTTCCTCAGACTTTCGCGAAGATACTTTTGTTATCTTAAGTTCTGGAGCAGGACCACGCCCCTACCTGCGGCTACACTATTTGAGCATCCGGGTCAAACACATCAGCGTTCGTGACTTCGTGCCCCACCCTCTTTTAATTGTTTTAATTCTTCTACTTTATCTCCTAGATGGTGGTATTGAGGCCCCAAAACCGCAACCATTTCTGCACATTTGTGTTGTTCATGTTTCTCGCACGCCAATAAAGACTTCGCCGGGATCGTCGCCGGGGTTGCTGTCCTTGCTAGTGAACCTGTCCACGATGTCCGAGTTCCCCCGTCCGTTCATTGGTGTTCTCACGTCGTCCGCTTCCCTTTCGGAGAGTGTTTCTTACGCTTCTCCACCAGCGATGACCGAAGCTCGGATGCCACGATCGCGACCTTTGAACCCGGACGCTCCTCACCCGGGCACGGGACACCAACATGAGTCAAATTGGACACAACAAATCCCACGTTGGAATGAAAAAACAACTTCACTCTATGAAGCTCGCGACTCTGTTTTCTGTCGTCAAACTTTCCATTATCATCTACGCGGGGCATACATTACAATGGCTGACACGCCTCATTACGCTACGTTTTTGTCCAAACACAAGAGAAAAGACTTTGATGGGATTGTACTCTGCAGACTGCTTCCATCTGTGTAAATACCATCAGTCTTCTCCTGAACGTCACATGGAGAGACACGGTGCACACACTTGTCACACGCCGAGTTGTGCAGGAGCGACATCGGGATCTGGAACGTTTGAATCACGACACCTCAATGGTAGTTCCCGGGTTGAGTGCATTCCTGCAAAAGAGAGGGTCAGTGAGGGTCAGTTTTCCTGGAGCGTTCCGGCCGTATCAGCTGAAGCGACGCGGGGTTAGACCTGGTCGGTGCTGGAAAGGGAAACCACTGGGTCCAGGTGCCACAGTGGATCAGTGTCATTGGTCAAGACACTTCACCCATCTTCCCCAGTGTGCTGTGGTTTGTGTGTAAGTAAAGTTTATGTGTTCAGCTCTTTTTACAGACACAAAATAACATATTGGGTGATGAACCGTGGCGAGAGAGCTGCAGTCGGTTATATTCGGAATGTAATGGCCCATGACAGGAATGACAGGGTTTGTTTCAGGTGCAACTAACACACAGATTATCAGAGACAGGTGTGTTTGAGGAAAACTCCTCCCAGAAGGCGGGGCTTGGTCATCTCAGAGCAGGATAAAGTTGAGTTTCTCAGCTCAGTTTCCGTACATTAAAAAGACTTTTGGCTGTAAATGGAAACGTCGTAGCGGCCTTAAGTCCCCGGAGGTCGGAACGCTTGCTCAAAAAGGAAAGTAAAAAAATGTCTACATGTGTCTAGTTCATTCCTTTTTTAGCCCAAGTTCAGGAGAAACTACTTTGAGAGATCTGTCTCCGCACGTTTTAAAGCACGTGCCAGGAACCATCAACAGATTTGGCCAGCAGACCTTAGGCTTCAGGCTCAGGTGTACGAGTCAGTTTATTACGGCTAAACTAAAGACGCTGCAGAGATCTGGATCGAATAACACGTGCTCTGCATATGGGATTATGTGTGTAAATTTAACCATGTGACATCAGCTCCTCCTTGGCTCAGGTTAAACCCCACATTATTAATCTAATGTCCCATATAAATCCACCTGTAAACCTAGAAAGGTTCACAGCTGTTGATCAAGCAGAGATAACTTCAGCCATTATGTCCTCTAAAAGCTCCACTTGTGTCCTAGACCCCATTCCAAGCAGACTCCTCAAAGACATTCTTCCCCTAATTATAGACCCTATTCTTAATATAATAAATACTTCACTCCAAAGTGGCTATGTTCCACAGTCCTTCAAACATGCAGTCATTAAACCTCTTCTGAAAAAGCCTAATCTAGATCCCGACCTATTGGTAAACTACAGACCTATTTCAAATCTTCCCTTCGTCTCTAAAATCCTTGAAAAAGTTGTAGTAAAACAGCTTTGTCACCACCTGCAGGACAATAACTTATTTGAAGTTTTCCAGTCAGGGTTCAGAGCCCACCACAGCACTGAAACTGCACTAGTTAAAGTCACAAATGATTTGTTATTAGCCGCTGACGATGGACTGGTCTCAATCCTGGTTCTGTTGGACCTCAGCGCAGCGTTTGACACCATCGACCACAACATTCTACTGCAGAGGTTAGAATGTGATGTAGGTGTTGGAGGAACAGCCCTCAGCTGGTTTAAATCCTATCTATCTGATAGGTTCCAATTTGTTAATGTAAACCAGAGCTCCTCACCAAGCTCTAAAGTAATTTACGGTGTGCCACAGGGTTCGGTACTCGGTCCAATTCTGTTTACTCTTTATATGCTACCATTAGGCAACATTATCAGAAAGCATGGCATTAACTTCCACTGCTATGCAGACGACACTCAGCTGTATTTATCAATGAAACCTGATCAGAGCGATCAAGTAGACAGACTTAGTACTTGTGTGAAGGAGATAAAAACCTGGATGACACTAAACTACCTGCTTCTTAACCCTGAAAAAACCGAGGTCATTGTGCTTGGCCCTAAGCATCTACGAGACGCTCTATCTGAGCAGATAGTCACACTGGACAATGTCAGTGTAGCCTCCAGTTCTACTGTAAGAAACCTTGGAGTCTTATTTGACCAGGAGCTCTCATTTAAAGCTCATATAAATCAAGCTTGTAAAACAGCCTATTTCCATTTGCGCAACATCGCCAAAATCAGAAGAATCCTGCCTAAAAGTGATGCCGAAAAACTTATCCATGCATTTGTAACGACTAGATTAGACTACTGTAACTCCCTGCTTGCAGCGTGTCCTAAAAGCTCCATAAAAAGCTTTCAACTGGTTCAAAATGCAGCAGCAAGATTACTAACAGGAACAAAAAGAAGAGAGCACATTACGCCAGTGCTGAAGTCTCTTCACTGGCTCCCCGTCGAGTCTAGAATCAAATTCAAAATTCTACTCTTGACCTACAAAGCCATAAATGACATGGCCCCATCCTACCTCAAAGATGCTATAGAACCATATCATCCAAACAGAGCTCTTCGCTCTCAGAATGCTGGCCTTCTGGTGGTGCCAAGAGTCTCTAAAAGTACTGTAGGAGGTAGAGCGTTTAGCTACCAAGCTCCTGTGTTATGGAATCAGCTCCCGACCCATGTTAAATATGCTGACACAGTCTCTTCATTTAAGTCCAGGCTTAAAACGTTCCTCTTCGAAATCACTTATGGTCAGAGTAGTTAGGAACAGAAAGATAAACCCACAGCTTCAGCTACGCTGCCCTAGGAGTAACTATGCTGGGGGAAGTATGACAGCTTGAGCACTATCCTCTTCTTCTTCTGACTACTTATGCTATCAAACAATATTTATTTTTTGATTCCACTTGCAAACTGTTCACCGCCTTCTTTTCTTTCTCTCACTCCTGAGGACCTGTGGACCCAGATGCCCCTCCCCTGGTGAAGTGGTCCCTGCCCTGTGTGGACGGTCCCTCTTCTGCCTGAAGAGTGGCTCCAGTTCGCCTCCGACGGTCCCTCATCTGCCTGAAGAGTGGGTCCAGTTCGCCTCAGTCGGTCCCTCTTCTGCCTGAAGAGTGGGTCCAGCTCCAGTCTCCTCGTGTCCGTCTGTCCGTCTGTGAGAGTCGGATCTCTCCTTCACTGGAACTCCTCCAGGTTTCTACGCTTTTTTCCCAAAGAGGTTTTTTTTGTAGTTTTTCCTGGCCGAGAAGGAGAGTCTAAGGACAGAGGACCCTGGGACATCGTCCCTCGCCACCACAGACATTGTTGATTCATTTCTCCCTGTGGCCCTCAGAGGCAACTGTTGTTGTGATTTTGGGCCTTACAAAAATAAATTGATTTGATTTGATTTGATTATCTAAAAGAACATGTTTGGTCCAAACACACCGTGGGTCAAAGACACTAATGTGTGCCATTCCAAACTCCTCCATGTGCCACACGTGCCAAGGTTTGCCAATCCCTGGTTTATACTTTCGATAGTGTGGCTCCTGTAACACATATTTCAAAGGAGGTCGGTTGGACTATGGTTCTTAGAGCTCAGCAGATTAAACCATCAGATTCTTTACCTTCTGGATCACACCACGTGAGAGTCTGATGTAACCTGATGAAGCTGCAGCAGTTTCAGCCCAGCGCCTCTGGCACCGGCTCAGCTCTGGTGTCTCACACTGTTTCTGGACTTTTAGAACGTGTTTAGTCATCGGCTTGTCTCTCTTACAGTCTCTGATCTCTCTGAGCGTGAGGAGGGTCCGGGCGTGAGGGGTTGGCTGCTGCTGCTGGACCATTCATTGCCTCTGGGTGGTCTTTATCTCAGAACTCTGGGACTAAAACCAGGTCCATGACAAACCCACAGAGAGAACTCTTCAGTGACTAGAAAAAACACTACAACAGCTATGGCCGTGGTTTAGCCCTAAAGCAGCTTAATTTAGACAGGAGTTGATCGAACAGATAATGATGCTCCTTCATTACAAAGCTGGACTCACTTTTGAACAAAGGGATTTAGAAAAGACAGAACTTTCAGTAGAAAGTATCTCCAATCAGGATCAATCACTGATCATTGCCAAAGTGATGACTTCAATATGTGATGCAAACTATTTTATTATTAGAAATATGCTTTTGATTATATGTGTGGCATTAATGATGTTAGTTTATTCTATAATAACTATATTATAGTCCACATACTGATAACTGTCCTCTGCATTCCATCCTTTAATGTTGCTGCAGTCGGCCCAGGAATTGAACCCACAACCTTGTTGCTGTGAGGCGAGAGTGCCAGTCACTCAAGCACATGTGGTGAACCCCACAGAACACACAGACTGGATTTAAGACTTTCATCCTCTGAGCAGTTTGGACAAAGTTTGAGGAACTAAAACTCAGATGTTCCTCTCTCACACGTCTTTGACAAAGCCATGATTGATTCATTATTATTATCATTATTCATTATTTGGAGCCCTCTATTTGATACACATGAAAAGACTGGGCCCGTTTCATAACCCGGGGTCACTATCCTTACGTGCATGCTACATTTGTGGATATTCCAGCCTCCGAAACGCTAAACCTAAACATGAACCATTTGATTTTCCCAGTGACTTGGGTTTGTGTCAGTTACATTAATCCAAATTGTCACGGCGTTTACTTTAAGGATAACACGGAATCTGACAGGTGAGCGCCGCAAAAGGCCAAGCCGGGACACAGCGCCGGTCAGAACTCCGACAGAACAGAACAACACAGACAGAAAATGGGCCCGAGGTATGTGCAGATCCATAAACCCAGAGGAAACAATAACACAGGAGGCCGAGCTGGCAGAGAAGAGCTTCTGAGGAGCAGGAGACGATGCAGCAGGACAGCGCCTGACGAGACTAGAGGAGACGGGAGCGGCTGTTTACAGGGGAAAGAACGCCGACGTGTGTGAGCCTCGACGCAAGGCCGACGTCTGCTGAGGTCAAGGGAGACTCCAGTGTCCTCCTGTGAACCTCGTCTTCTGTGTTTGACCTGTTCTCTCCGGGTGTGACGGGGTTTACAAGTCCGGAGCAGATCTCTGGCAGGCACTTGGACAGGAGCTGGACCCTTCTCCCGATCCGAGGCTTCGTTCACACTGCAGGTTTTTGTTTTGGTTTGAATCTGATTTTCTCGGGCAGCGTCTGCTCCTTTTATTGAGTCCTTATTTTCTTTACATTTCACACAAAGGCTTTTCAACTCCTTCACAATCACCTCGAATCCCGCACGATTACGATGAATTGAAAAGACGTTTTCTTGATTTGTTCACAAACTTCTTCAGCGTTCAAGACTTCTATCGAGGCCCCTACAGTCCTCATCGCCAGAAGCCCCAAAACAGCATCCATTTCTGTACATTTGTGTTGCTCATGTTTCATGTAAATACTTTGCATCGTCGCTGGGGTCGTGGTCCTCGCCATCTGTCCACGATGATTCTGGTGAAGTGATTTGTCGTTCACAAACTTCTTCCTTCTTCCACTGCCATTTCTTTTCACTTTGACTCAGAAATGTGACGTTTATCCTGGAAACGTGGCCCATTGATGACGTTCAGGTCGGGTGAACGGTGAAAGTACGGCTGCAAATCAGATTTCCCCACGGCCTGGGTCGGATTTGAAAACATCAGGTACGGGTCAAATATGGGCAAAACAATCACAATTGACCTGCAGTGTGGACGTAGAGTCAGGAGCATCCACACTTCAAAACATGTTCAGTTCCGTTCACTAGCAAGGACCACAACCCCAGCTATGATGCAAAGTGTTTATTGGCAGGCGAGAAACATGAACAACACCCCCATCTAGGAGATAAATTAGAATAATTAGAACAATTAAAAGAGAGTGGGAGGGAGGGGCACGACGTCATGGACACAGGTGTGTGTGATCTGGATGATTAAATAGTGCTGCAGCAGGAAGGGGCGTGGTCCTGCTCC
>NW_027315768.1:35358805-35524069 GCF_026437365.1 Eucyclogobius newberryi
CTTTGTGTTGCTAAGACTCGACCTATAAGTTAGCATCAGTGGAAACACGGCGCTTTAGCGCGATATCAAGTCAGAGTTTGGACTGAAGAAGAGGAAGTGTCACTTTTAGGTGCTTTTTTTGTCACTTTTGCTCAGTGGTTGTGGCTATGTTTTGTTTTCAGTTGTGTTTTGTCCCTTGAAGGCCCTTTTTTGGCGTGTATTTGTTGTTGTAAGTTGCATTTTTGTTCCTTTTGGTCTTGTTTTTGTTCCTCTCAGTCGAATTTGTTGCCTTCAGTCACAATTTTGTTGCTTTTTGTCACATTTTCGTTGCCTTTTGTCACATTTTCATTGCTTTTTATCATAAAATGTTGTTGCTTTGTGTCACATTTTCATTGCTTTTTGTCACCTTTTCGTTGTTTTTTGTCAATTTTTTGTTGCTTTTTATGACATTTTCATTGCTTTTTATCACATTTTTGTTGCTTTGTGTCACATTTTCAAACTTTTTGTCACTTTTTCGTTGCTTTTAGCCACGTTTCTGTCACGCTTTTGTGGCTTTTATTGTCCTTTTGTGTTTCTCTGCTTTTTGCCGTCTTGTTTTGGCCTGTGTCTGCGTTCTCTCTGGTCCAATCATCTGGCCGTGCTGTGGAGCTCCTCCCTCTGAGTTAAAGTCCACCTGGAGCCCAAGAGAGCCATAGCGCTTTGGGAGCCAGAACCTCTCAGGGGCCACTTTGGATCGCTTAAACTGGCCCATACACTTTGAAACTTGGGACAGTGGAGACACTTTCGGACGATACTGATCTGCTCCAAAGCGAACAAAGGGTTTGTTGGTTTTGGGTTGTGGTCACTGCTCTTCTGGTGGTCAGCGCACAGTTGTTGATAATGGCGAGTCAATTTGTGCTAATATAATGTTTATGCTCGAATCATTTGTTTGTTGAGTCGTGTTTTTGAAGGTGCACTGAAGGAGGAGGCTCGACACAAGTCCAACAGGACAACAGAATATGTGTAGAGTGAGAAAAAGTTAGAACAAACTGCATCACTCACACGTCACAAGTTCAACATTTTGGCTTCACATTTTTTCAAATAAACAGTATATTTGATTTCATATTTTTGCACTTTGTTTTGAAAGTGTAGCTTCTCACGGGATTCGACTCACCAGCGTTTAACCCTTGTGTTCGTCCAATCCAAATGTAAACACACATTCTTATCTCGACCTCGTCCCGTCCCCGGTGGAGGATCTGTCCGGGGACGGCAGGTGGAAAGCCCCTCGACCATCTCTCCTGTTGGTCAGTGTTTGAAGTGCACTGTCTCTGATGAATCAAATACACTCAAATCTTCCATTTATTTAATTACAGGCGGTTTCATTACATAAAAAAAGTTTTAAAAACCTGCATTATCTGGGTGAGTCGGCTCGCCGCTCCACAGAACTGACCAGTAACTTCACTGCTCGTCTCCATGGCAATAAATAACCTTATTGCCAGGACTGCGCTGGAGTATAGTGCAGTCCTATATATGGACAATATATTGCCCTATTGGCTGACGTGATAATTAATATCACTAAATATTATATTGCAATAACGCCATCCGACAGAAATGTTCTTTAAATAAAATTTGAATTATTATTATTTTTTCTTATTTTGTCAAAATTAGTCTCAGTTTTGTCCCTGTTAAGTACAACTTAGTTTCGATAGAATTTAAATTGTTGCGTCAAAAGTATTTCCAAATATTACACTATCACACTCATACCGCGATATCGTGCATCCCCGATCTCCATGGAGACGAGCAGGTGTTCGACCCTCTTTGACCGTGCACCCTATCGAACGCGTCGATATCGTGAAGCGGGTCGAGCGTAACGAAAGCCGTGTTGATGACGCCTGAGCCCGGGTCGAGCTGAATCCTGGCCCGGGTCGAGCGCAGTCCCGGCCCGGGTCGAGCGCAGTCCCGGCCCGGGTCGAGCGCAGTCCCGGCCCGGGTCGAGCGCAGTCCCGGCCCGGGTCGAGCGCAGTCCCGGCCCGGGTCGAGCGCAGTCCCGGCCCGGGTCGAGCGCGCGTCTCCCTCACATCTCCCTCACATCTGGTCCAAATGCCTGAGCGAGCATCTGGGAAACCAGCCGCGGACTCTTAATGACTCTTTAAGGTCAGATCCTCGATGGACGAATCGCTCAATGACGCATCGGAAACGTTCTCACACGTTCTTTGGACTCGGAGCTGTCACAGAGTCCAGTTAGTGTCCCGGCCCCGTGTGTGACGAAACGGCGAAAGGTTGAACACAGCGGCGGGACGTGAAAGTGCAACTAACGGCACAAAACACACGAGGCGGTTGCGCTTGGACAGCGTCGCGGTAAAAAGACGTTCTCGTGTTGGAACTTCTCTGGACATAACTGTGAGAACATTGGCGAGTCTCAGCATGGACTAAAGAGCGAGAGGCGGGGCCATTCTAATGTTCTGTTGGTAAAATCAACTGTTTTTGTTTGGAGGAGCACGGGGGACTTTGGAGGAGCACGGGGGACTTTGGAGGAGCACGGGGGACTTTGGAGGAGCTCGGGGGACTTTGGAGGAGCACGGGGGACTTTGGTGGAGCTCGGGGGACTATGGAGGAGCTCGGGGGACTTTGGAGGAGCACGGGGGACTTTGGAGGAGCTCGGGGGACTTTGGTGGAGCTCGGGGGACATCGTATCATCTGCCCTTCAAGGAAAGTGCTGTGGTCATTTAGACTTTACAAAAATAAATAAAGTTTAAGTCTTGGCAGATACAGATGTATTGATGCTCACTCAGGACTGACGTCTCTGGTGAAAACGCTATATGCTTCGAGAACACGGCACACGCTACTCAAAGATACACACGCTACGCAAAGATACACACAACACGCATTTATGGAAACGGTCCAGGAATGAAAACGAGTGTATTTTCTCTAAGCAGCTTCCAATCTAAACAGTGGCTTAGCAAAGTCAATATTTACGGCTTCGGAGGCCCAGGTTGGAGCGGGCCAGTTTGTCCTCGTCCTTCAGATTTCACACAAAGGTTCAGGCAAAGGAACGATCCCAAACGCTGATGACAAAAGATTGTAACCGAGCAACCAAAGTCAACAGAGGCAGAAGGAAAGTCAGAGGAATCACGCTGACGACTGAAACCGAGGGACGAGCTGACGAGCCTCGGATGAGACGCCGTGCAAGTGCTCACATTCTTCTGGCATGAAATATCACGCACGTCATTATTTAACCTTTGTTCATAATACATTGCGACTATATGTTGAAGTGGTTATTGTCATAGTGGCGTGGAGCGCAGTCCCGCCCACGTCCAGAGCACATTGTGCTTTAGGAAGCACATTTTCCATCAAAATGTAAAAGTTTCACGGCAAAACAGAGGCAGCTACATGTGGGAACAACACCTTTAACAAGTGGAATTCAGCTCCATGTTTTATAACTTGATATTGAGCTTCTTTCACACTTATTTCATTCATCTTGTTTACAAGGTTGTCTTCCTCTGAGACTCACAAAAAGACCCAGATTTGTGATATAAAAGGTCGAGATCCGGATGTTTTTAAGCCCATAAATCATCACAGACTCAAATCATCTTCATTACAACTGTGTGCTTGCGTGAGCATGTCAGGGCAAGCTAGCTTTTGTTTATTTCCTCGTGGTATTTCCCTCTGCTGACGATAGACGGAGCGCTAACACAAATCCTGATGAGGGAACGCCTGCAAGTGCATATTATGTGGCCTTTAAAAGAAAACTTGTGATGAACAACATGTGAGCTTGGAAACAAAGCCCGTAACCGTAGAAACGGGTAAAGGCATCAGTAGGTTGTCACCGACGTCACAGTGTGAGGAATGATTGTAGTGAAACTCCAGCTCAGAGCTCAGGTATGTTCCTCCGGCAGGTGACTTTTGTTTAAAGCAACAAAAACATCACAGTTTGTCCTGAAGAACCAGAGCTGAGGCTTCGAGAGACAGTTTATAGAAGAAGGAACGCTTTAAACTAACACAAATACTCGCTGTACTCACTGACCTCATCAGAGTACACAGTTTACTACAGTCAGCACGTACTGACAGAACCAGTACTACAGAAGGCACGTACTGACAGAAAAAGTACTACAGTCAGC
Organism: Eucyclogobius newberryi; assembly: GCF_026437365.1. Classification (NCBI taxonomy): domain Eukaryota; kingdom Metazoa; phylum Chordata; class Actinopteri; order Gobiiformes; family Gobiidae; genus Eucyclogobius; species Eucyclogobius newberryi. The sequence continues at coordinate 35,362,882 of NW_027315768.1, forward strand.
ACGTACTGACAGAACCAGTACTACAGAAGGCACGTACTGACAGAAAAAGTACTACAGTCAGCACGTACTGACAGAACCAGTACTACACTCGGCACGTACTGACAGAACAAGTACTACAGTCGGCACGTACTGACAGAACAAGTATTACAGTCAGCACGTACTGACAGAACAAGTACTACAGTCAGCACGTACTGACAGAACAAGTACTACACTCGGCACGTACTGACAGAACAAGTACTACAGTCGGCACGTACTGACAGAGCAAGTACTACAGTCAGCACGTACTGACAGAACAAGTACTACAGCCGGCACGTACTGACAGAACAAGTACTACAGTCAGCACGTACTGACAGAACAAGTACTACAGTCAGCACCTACTGACAGAACAAGTACTACACTCGGCACGTACTTACAGAACAAGTACTACAGTCAGCACGTACTGACAGAACAAGTACTACAGTCAGCACCTACTGACAGAACAAGTACTACACTCAGCACGTACTGACAGAACAAGTACTACAGTCAGCACGTACTGACAGAACAAGCACTACAGTCAGCACGTACTGACAGAACAAGTACTACAGTCAGCACGTACTGACAGAACAAGTACTACAGTCAGCACGTACTGACAGAACAAGTACTACAGTCAGCACGTACTGACAGAACAAGTACTACAGTCGGCACGTACTGACAGAACAAGTACTACAGTCAGCACGTACTGACAGAACAAGTACTACAGTCGGCACGTACTGACAGAACAAGTACTACAGTCAGCACGTACTGACAGAACAAGTACTACAGTCGGCACGTACTGACAGAACAAGTACTACAGTCAGCACGTACTGACAGAACAAGTACTACAGTCAGCACGTACTGACAGAACAAGTCCTACAGTCGGCACGTACTGACAGAACAAGTCCTACAGTCGGCACGTACTGACAGAGCAAGTACTACAGTCAGCACGTACTGACAGAACAAGTCCTGTGGGTCGTCTTTTCACAGAAGTCTGTGAGAACATCGTGATGTGAGGAGGTGCATCGTTCAGTGCAGCTGGAGCGAGACCAAGAGCAAGACCCGGAGCTGGAGCAGGACCCGGAGCTGGAGCTCGAGACCAAGAGCTGGAGCAAGACCCGGAGCTGGAGCAGGACCCGGAGCTGGAGCTCGAGACCAAGAGCTGGAGCAAGACCCGGAGCTGGAGCTCGAGACCAAGAGCTGGAGCAAGACCCGGAGCTGGAGCAGGACCCGGAGCTGGAGCTCGAGACCAAGAGCTGGAGCAAGACCCGGAGCTGGAGCAGGACCCGGAGCTGGAGCGCGAGACCAAGAGCTGGAGCAAGACCCGGAGCTGGAGCTCGAGACCAAGAGCTGGAGCAAGACCCGGAGCTGGAGCAGGACCCGGAGCTGGAGCTCGAGACCAAGAGCTGGAGCAAGACCCGGAGCTGGAGCAGGACCCGGAGCTGGAGCGCGAGACCAAGAGCTGGAGCAAGACCCGGAGCTGGAGCAGGACCCGGAGCTGGAGAAGGACCAGGAGCTGGAGCGAGACCCGGAGCTGGAGCGCGAGACCAAGATCTGGAGCGAGACCAAGAGCAAGACTCGGAGCTGGAGCAGGACCCGGAGCTGGAGCGCGAGACCAAGAGCTGGAGCATGACCCGGAGCTGGAGAAGGACCCGGAGCTGGAGCGAGACCCGGAGCTGCAGCGCGAGACCAAGAGCTGGAGCGAGACCAAGAGCTGGAGCGAGACCAAGAGCAAGACCCGGAGCTGGATCGAGACCCGGAGCTGGAGCGAGTGTGTCGTGTTCTTGTTCTGGAGTTTCCACAAAAGCCTGTAACACAGAAGAACAAACTCTGGGCCTCAGAGCGCTGAGCATCTTAAAGCCTGAAACATCTGGTTTGAAGACCGCGAGGTGAAGCGTCAAAGCTCTTAAAACAGAAATAGAGGTTTAAGGTTAAATTTACCCGCTGTTTACAGCAACGTTTTGAAGCCCTGCTCAGCAAACAGAACAGGCCAGTCATTAGTGATAAAGAGCTGCAGCCAGCAAACAATAGGACTTCCATGGCCCATTACAGGGCTGACAGGGTAACAAAGAAGATTGTGTAAACAAATATATTATCAAGAAAGGCTGTTAGGCTGTTATTAGGAAACTCCTCCCTGAGGGCAGGGCTTACGCAGCTCCTTAGGCTAGGTCCCCAGATTGAGAATGACAAAAGTCAAAATGAAGAGTCCAGAAGACAGATGACTAACACAGAGCAAAGGTCTCAGTCTGACCGGACCACTTGTCTGAGTCAAGTCCAGTGTCAGGGAAGTTTGGGGTGAGTAACAATCCTCAGGACAAAAGTCTCCCTCTGTGTCCTGCAGCATCACACTCAGCCTCTAGGGGGAGCAGGGGCCTCTGGAGACACAACAGGAAAACAGTTCTAAGCCTTCTCTGGCTCCGCTCTGTTGTTTTGCTTTGAGGATGAGACGGGCCATTCTCTCCAAGTATTTCCTCTGGAAGAACTGCTGCTGCGTTTGATGTAAAAGCTCCATACACGGTCGCTATGGATACAAGCGAAAATAAACTGCTCAAATTGCTCAATACAACAGCCCTTAATTCTGTCTCTTGCACTGCACAAGCGCCAGTAAAAGTCCCAAAAACACATTTAAAATGATTGTTAATGATACTAGGGTATGTGTTTAATTGCATCTTATTCTTACCAGGCCTAAAACTGTTACTGATAATGTTTCATAGATCACAGTTATTAGTAGTAGAGTGTTAGTAGAGTGTTTATGTGCATAACCCTGGTCCTACATTGTCTTCCTTCATTAGCTGCACGTTCAAACTACCACCATCTGCTCCTTGTCTCGACATAAATATGATTAAACGAAAACTACAACTAATAAATCTCTTAAAATGCTGACTAAATGTTTAGCGTGTTCACATCTCACCCACGCGTCGTCCAAGCCTCCATTACTGTGTGCTGACTCATCTTCTTTACCGTAAACACCAGAGCGTGGGGGGGAAACCCGTCTTGGTGTAACCGTATCCCCCTCCGCCTCGTTAATGTCCTACGTTTGGCTCGGGCCCTTTTCGGGGTCTGAGTGCGGGACCAGAGCAGGTTTTGGAAGCGCTGATTTGAGAGTGATTCATCCGCTCGTTAGGACGGCGATATCGAGTGTACGCTCCGCAGAGGTGAACCAGAGGCTGCGCAAACGACCTCGGGCCGCGTGGAGTCCCCCAGGGGCCGTGCGGAGTCCCCCAGGGGCGGCGTGCAGTCCCCAAGGGGCTGGTGTGATGTCACTTCCTGTATGAGCGTCCCTGGTGTGATGTCACTTCCTGTATCAGTGTCCCTGGTGTGATGTCACTTCCTGTATGATTGCCCCTGGTGTGATGTCACTTCTTGTATGAGTGTCCCTGGTGTGATGTCACTTCCTGTATGAGTGTCCCTGGTGTGATGTCACTTCCTGTATGAGCGTCCCTGGTGTGATGTCACTTCTTGTATGAGTGTCCCTGGTGTGATGTCACTTCCTGTATGAGTGTCCCTGGTGTGATGTCACTTCCTGTATGAGCGTCCCTGGTGTGATGTCACTTCCTCTATGAGTGTCCCTGGTGTGATGTCACTTCCTGTATGAGTGTTCATGGTGTGATGTCACTTCTTGTATGAGTGTCCCTGGTGTGATGTCACTTCCTGTATGAGCGTCCCTGGTGTGATGTCACTTCCTGTATGAGTGTCCCTGGTGTGATGTCACTTCCTGTATGAGTGTCCGTGGTGTGATGTCACTTCCTGTATGAGCGTCCCTGGTGTGATATCACTTCCTGTATGAGTGTCCCTGGTGTGATGTCACTTCCTGTATGAGTGTCCCTGGTGTGATGTCACTTCCTGTATGAGTGTCCGTGGTGTGATGTCACTTCCTGTATGAGTGTCCCCGGTGTGATGTCACTTCCTGTCCCTGGTGTGAAGTCACTTCCTGTATGAGTGTCCCTGGTGTGATGGCACTTCCTGTCCCTGGTGTGATGTCACTTCCTGTCCTTAGTGTGATGTCACTTCCTGTCCCTGGTGTGATGTCACTTCCTGTATGAGCGTCCCTGGTGTGATGTCACTTCCTGTATGAGTGTCCCTGGTGTGATGTCACTTCCTGTATGAGTGTCCGTGGTGTGATGTCACTTCCTGTATGAGCGTCCCTGGTGTGATATCACTTCCTGTATGAGTGTCCCTGGTGTGATGTCACTTCCTGTATGAGTGTCCCTGGTGTGATGTCACTTCCTGTATGAGTGTCCGTGGTGTGATGTCACTTCCTGTATGAGTGTCCCCGGTGTGATGTCACTTCCTGTCCCTGGTGTGAAGTCACTTCCTGTATGAGTGTCCCTGGTGTGATGGCACTTCCTGTCCCTGGTGTGATGTCACTTCCTGTCCTTAGTGTGATGTCACTTCCTGTCCCTGGTGTGATGTCACTTCCTGTCCCTGGTGTGATGCCTCTTCCTGTCCCTGGTGTGATGTCACTTCCTGTCCCTGGTGTGATGTCACTTCCTGTCCCTGGTGTGATGTCACTTCCTGTCCCTGGTGTGATGTCTCTTCCTGTCCCTGTTGTGATGTCACTTCCTGTCCCTAGTGTGATGTCACTTCCTGTATGAGTGTCCCTGGTGTGATGTCACTTCCTGTCCCTGGAGTGATGTCACTTCCTGTCCCTGGTGTGATGTCACTTCCTGTCCCTGGTGTGATGTCACTTCCTGTCCCTGGTGTGATGTCTCTTCCTGTCCCTGGTGTGATGTCACTTCCTGTCCCTGGTGTGATGTCACTTCCTGTCCCTGGTGTGATGTCACTTCCTGTCCCTGGTGTGATGTCACTTCATGCCATTTTCTACAGATTTTTCATGGATCTCTCCACAAACAGCTGCTCGATCGGTGTAAAACTATAATTTAAATGTGTGACAGGTATAAACACACCGAATAAGTCAAAGTCATATGTCCCTTTAAAGTGTGACGTTTGCATGTTCTCTGCATCGCTTTCCTCGGGAGGCTCCAGTTTCTCTTACTTCCACAGCTAAAGGAAGGGCATCCAGGCTAAAGAAAGTCAAAACACATCCACTACAGTAAACATCAGTAAACAACATTAAACAACAGTAAACATCAGTAAACATCAGTAAACAACAGTTAACGACAGTAAACATCAGTAAACATCAGTAAACAACAGTAAACATCAGTAAACAACACTGAACATCAGTAAACATCAGTAAACAACATTAAACAACCGTAAACATCAGTAAACAACAGTAAACATCAGTAAACATCAGTAAACAACAGTAAACATCAGTAAACAACAGTAAACAACAGTAAACATCAGTAAACATCAGTAAACAACAGTAAACATCAGTAAACAACAGTTAACGACAGTAAACAACAGTAAACATCAGTAAACATCAGTAAACATCAGTAAACAACAGTAAACATCAGTAAACATCATTAAACAACAGTAAACAACAGTAAACATCAGTAAAAATCAGTAAACATCAGTAAACAACAGTAAACATCAGTAAACAACAGTTAACAACAGCAAAAATCAGTAAACATCAGTAAACATCAGTAAACAACATTAAACAACCGTAAAAACATCAGTAAACATCAGTAAACATCATTAAACAACAGTAAACATCAGTAAACAACAGTAAACATCAGTAAACATCATTAAACAACAGTAAACATCAGTAAACATCATTAAACAACACTAAACATCAGTAAACATCAGTAAACATCATTAAACAACAGTAAACATCAGTAAACATCAGTAAACATTAGTAAACATCAGTAAACATCAGTAAACAACAGTAAACATCAGTAAACAACAGTAAACATTAGTAAACATCAGTAAACAACAGTAAACATCAGTAAACATCAGTAAACATTAGTAAACATCAGTAAACATCAGTAAACATTAGTAAACATCAGTAAACATCAGTAAACATTAGTAAACATCAGTAAACAACAGTAAACATCAGTAAACATCAGTAAACATTAGTAAACATCAGTAAACAACAGTAAACATTAGTAAACATCAGTAAACAACAGTAAATAACTCTAAACTTGTAATGACAACGAGAGTTCGTCCGTGGAGAGTTCTGGAGGTTCAAACGTTCAAATGTGCATCACGACTGTGAGAGCACAACGCTTTTCCACGAGGAGTTGGGTCCGAGCCAAGGGGAGACTTTAGTCCAGGACAACTCCACGTCCAATCGTCTACGTCCAAACGTCCTCGTCCAAATGTCCACGTCCAAACATCCACGTCCAAACATCCACGTCCAAACGTCCACGTCCAAACGTCCACCAAACGTCCACGTCCAAACCCTCAGATCTGACAAACATCTGTGCTTAAGGCCGCGGTAACGAGCTGGCATGCGCCATGTTTTTCCTCCAGAGGAACTTTAGCTTGACTTTGAGCTTTGAGACGCTGGTTTAGTCCCGGTTTAGTCCCTGTTTAGTCCCAGTTTAGTCCCGGTTTAGCCCCGGTTTAGTCCCGGTTTAGTCCCGGTTTAGCCTCGGTTTAGTGCCGGTTTAGCCCCGGTTTAGTCCTGGTTTAGTCCCTGTTTAGTCCCGGTTTTGTCCCGGTTTAGCCCGGTTTAGCCCCGGTTTAGTCCCGGTTTAGTCCCGGTTTAGCCTTGGTTTTGTCCCGGTTTAGCCCCGGTTTAGTCCCGGTTTAGTCTCGGTTTAGCCCCAGTTTAGTCCCGGTTTAGCCTCGGTTTAGTTCCGGTTTAGTCCCAGTTTAGTTCCGGTTTAGTTCCGGTTTAGTCCCGGTTTAGCCCCGGTTTTGTCCCAGTTTAGTCCCGGTTTAGTCCCAGTTTAGTCCCGGTTTAGGCCCGGCTTAGTCCCGGTTTAGTCCCGGTTTAGTTCCGGTTTAGCCCCGGTTTAGTCCTAGTTTAGTCCCGGTTTAGTCCCAGGTTCAGTCCCCGTTTAGTCCTTGTTTAGTCCCAGTTTAGTCCCAGTTTAGTCCTCCTGACTTAGATCTGGTTTGAAACTGCCTGAATAAACTCCTTTAAACAGAATCCGTGGCACAAAAGATCTGCTGGATATTTATTGATAGTTTAGTGCTATTTTAGACCTGGTTTAGTTCTAGTTTAGTCTTGATTACTCTGTCATTCCCTTCTTCTGAACAGAACCACTTTCACCTTCTAACCTCCTGCTTGAAATGCATCATTCGGTCTTATGTCAGGCCTTAAGGCTTTAAGCTTGAACGAGTCCTGATTCAAGCCTCGTTTTCTGTGTTTTTACCTTCCACAAAACCACCAGGTTCAGAGTAAGTTTGCGCGGCCTCCAACTCAACGTTCTCCTCGGGTTTTAGACTAGCGCCATGTTTGTTAGCATCTATTTCCACGTACGAAAAAAGATGTGATGGAGCCCGAATCAGTCCATAACAGGATAATAAGCAGGTTCAGCTCTCGTTCCTCTTTTTGACCCGGTTTAATCCACATTCAGACCTGATTTACAGCGGGTTTCTCTCCCTAAGTAACATCTGAATGCACAGACAGTGCCGACGTCCTCTTGTTTCCCTCCCAGACGACTCCGCCGCCGACACAGACTTCATTGGAAACCTGCCCACGCACTGCTTCCGCGAGAAAACCCAACCGTCGCGACACTGTTGCAGCGACGCTGGACGCTCATTTTCTCCCGCCGCGTGTTTGGATGAGGCTTTATCCCGGTTGAGTGATAATCCGACCGCGCTGGGATTGCGAGCGGCCGAAGCTGAAGTGGCCGCTCCCGGAGTCGGTCTGGAGTTGGCGAAGTGTTTACAGAGGCCAAACACACCGGAGCGCAGGACAATGGCTCTGTATAAAGTCATTTAGGACGTTGCATAAAGACAAACGCACATTAAGTCGACGGCTGTGAACCGGGTGAACTCGGAGTGACTTCAACATCCGGAGAGTTCAGCGCAAAGAAGATTCAGAGACGTTTTTCTAGGAGATTTTAATGAATGTGTAGAGTTTAATGAGAACAGTAAGGAAACGCTGCAAAACGAGTCAAAAAATGTCAAGCGGTGATTTGAATTTGGAACGTTGTGCTGATGCTACGACGAGATCCTGATCTTCTTTGTGCGCGTGAGGCGAGGAGCAATTTGCCAACAGAGATTTAAACTTGCAGAGGATTTCTAATGTTTGTACGTGCAACGCGGAGGATGAGCGAGAATGAGAAGACGATTGTGAAGTGTTTGGAAGTTTAGTCCCAGTTTAGTACCAGGTTTAGTCCCAGTTTAGTCCTTGTTTAGTCCCAGTTTAGTCCTTGTTTAGTCCCAGTTTTGTCCCGGTTTAGTCCCGTTTTAGTCCAGGTTTAGTCCAAGTTTAGAAATTGTTTAGTCCCGGTTTAGTCTCAGTTTAGTCCAGGTTTAGTCCAAGTTTAGTCCTTGTTTAGTCCCGGTTTAGTCCCGGTTTGAAACTCGTGTGGAGGTTCTGCTGATGCTGCGACGAGATCCTGATCTTCTTTGTGCTCGTGAGGCAAGATCCTGATCGTCTTTGTGCGCGTGAGGCGAGATCCTGATCGTCTGTGCGCGTGAGGCGAGATCCTGATCTTCTTTGTGCGCGTGAGGCGAGATCCTGATCGTCTTTGTGCGCGTGAGGCGAGATCCTGATCTTCTTTGTGCGCGTGCGGCGAGATCCTGATCTTCTTTGTGCGCGTGAGGCGAGAGTTGCGGCGCAACCACAAAACAACGCGTTGGTCCATGTTTCGTTGTCAGTCGGATAAACAAAAGCCTGGTTCTGACCAGCACCTTACCTCACACCTCTGGATCTTCGCTGTGACGCGGGGAAAACCCCGGGCTGCGCTAGCTTAGCCATCTGAATGTGATTAGGAGCTAACAATGGGCAGAGAGGCCGGGGAGAGCCCGATGCAAAACAATTACCGCACCAGCGATTCCCCCAAGTCACTGTTTGTTCAGGGTTTTTCTTTTTGGCACGGGATCGTTTGAAATGCGTCCAGAAGCGGAACGCGAGCCAAGTTGCACACTCCCCGTCCGCGCAGTGGCTTGTGCGGTGTCACCAACGTGGCTAATCAATGCCATGTTTACGTTAGCAGCAAGCGGAGAACAGTGTTCGGGGAGCGGGGGATGACTGCAGATCGCGTGACGCCGGGCGGACTTTCGCGTGATGCAAGACGTTAGTTTTATGGAGCGCAGATGACCCGCGGGGGAGAAGGACGCTTTGATTTACTGTGTCCAGATTCGCTCGACAGAAGAGATGTTTAGCTAAAGCGGTGTGGCCGAGATCAGAGAGGATTTACAGGGCCGTCGCTGAAGTCGGGTTAGCGCCAGGGTTAGCGCCGGGTTAGCGCCGGGTTAGCGCCGGGTTAGCGCCGGTCCATTACGGGCGCGTTCGCACTTGGTCCTGGTTTTGGTTCTGGTGCGGGTCCAGTTTGGCCTCGATGCAGGTTTGGTTTGGTCAGACTGCACACTGTATGTAGCTCTATTTTTACTTGACCCGACGACATGAATCAAGAACATGCCCAAAGGTCGACGTCTAAAAAAAACAAAAGTTCAATTGATCAGAAAGTGCCATTTAACAAGCCCAAAAATAATGTAAAAGTTGTTTGTGGAGTCAATCCCAAACAGATAATGATAAGGTTCAGCATTTAAGGATCGTACATTTGGAGATTTCTCTTTCTCTAGAGCTTGTGATCGAATGTCTTTGTGACATTTTGGGGACTATTCAAATGATTTACTTCCATCTCTGCAGGACCTGTAGGTCTCCAGGGCTCTGGGACGAGCAAGTAGGATCACTGCTGACCCTTCTCACCCTGGACAGGGACTAGGCAGGAGGCCGCTCCCCTCAGGCAGGAGGCCACTCCCCTCAGGCAGGAAGCCACTCCCCTCAGGCAGGAGGCCACTCCCCTCATGCAGGAGGCCACTCCCCTCAGCCAGGAGGCCGCTCCCCTCAGGTGGGAGGCCACTCCCCTCAGGCAGGAGGCCACTCCCCTCAGGCAGGAAGCCACTCCCCTCATGCAGGAGGCCACTCCCCTAATGCAGGAGGCCACAACCCTCTGGCAGGAGGCCACTCCCCTCAGGCAGGAGGCCACTCCCCTCAGACCAGAACCTTCCGCCACAAGAACAGTTTATTTCCCTCTGCTGAACACATTAAGAACACCTTAATAACACCTTAATAACACCTTAAGAACACATTAATAACACCTTAAGAACACATTAACACATTGATAACACCTTAAGAACGCCCTAAGAACACATTAATAACACCTTAAGAACACATTAATAACACATTAAGAACACCTTAATAACACATTAATAACACCTTAAGAACACCTTATTAACACATTAATAACACCTTAAGAACGCCCTAAGAACACATTAATAACACCTTAAGAACACATTAATAACACATTAAGAACACCTTAAGAACACCTTAAGAACACATTAATAACACATTAATAACACCTTAAGAACACATTAATAACACATTAAGAACACCTTAAGAACACCTTAAGAACACATTAATAACACATTAATAACACCTTAAGAACACATTAATAACACCTTAAGAACACCTTAAGAACACATTAATAACACCTTAAGAACACCCTAAGAACACATTAATAACACCTTAAGAACACATTAAAAACACCTTAAGAACACCTTAAGAACACATTAATAACACCTTAAGAACACATTAAAAACACCTTAAGAACACCTTAAGAACACATTAAGAACACCTTAAGAACACCCTAAGAACACATTAATAACACCCTAAGAACACATTAATAACACCCTAAGAACACATTAAGAACACCTTAAGAACACATTAAGAACACATTAAGAACACCTTAAGAACACATTAAGAACACATTAAGAACACCTTAAGAACACATTAAGAACACATTAAGAACACCTTAAGAACACCTTAAGAACACATTAATAACACCTTAAGAACACCTTAAGAACACCTTAAGAACACATTAATAACACATTAAGAACACATTAAGAACACATTAATAACACCTTAATAACACATTAAGAACACCTTAATAACACATTAAGAACACCTTAATAACACATTAAGAACACATTAATAACACATTAAGAACACATTAAGAACAAATTAATAACACCTTAATAACACATTAAGAACACCTTAAGAACACATTAATAACACCTTAATAACACATTAAGAGCACCTTAAGAACACCTTAAGAACACCTGTCACTTTAATTATTAACATATATATGCCTTCACCTTTTCCTCTGCTCGTTGGCACTATTGTTTGTCCTCGTCGAAAATATATTGTGTTTAAAAACATTTCTATTTTATTTCGCGTACCCTAAACTTCTTTTTGCACAGTCCGTACTTTCCTCTACTTCACATTATCACATTGTTCATGTTGCACTTGGAAATAAAACCTTTTTTGATTCAGATTTGTTGTAGGTTGTTAATCGCCATGGCGATGGTCCTAATCTCTCGTTCTGAAAACGATGCTTTTTTTTAGATGATCGGAAGTGGGCGTGGCTCTCATGACGCTTTAGTGAAGTGTTTCGGTGTTTTTTTGGCTCACGCCGGTTGAAAGTGGGCGGAGCAGCTGCGTGTGGCTCCTCCCTGTGATGCTTGCTCTCCCTGTGACACATGCTCGTGCCATTGTTCTGTTGTTGTGACAGGGCTTTCCCCGTCCTGCCCAGGTGAGCTCACTTTCTGGCCTTTTGAACCTGCCACACCCGCAGTCCACCAAAACAAACCGCCCGAATACTACAAACCTAGACACGCCCACTCTGTCCTCGCCCACTCTGTCCTCTGGAAAGCGTCTCGAGTGTGGGACGGGCCGCAGCGGGTCCAGAGGTCACGACCCCTGAGAAAGACTTTTGGAGTTCGTTCTTTCTGTGGAAGATTAAAACCTACAAAACAGAAGCTTTTGTGCAGAAATGTGGTGGTTTAGACAATTATTACTTTCATTAAATGCATTTTTTGCCTTGATGGTATTTCTCTTGTAACGACACATTACTCCCCCCACACACATGACTCCCCCCACACACATGACTCCCCCCCACACATGACTCCTCCCCCCACACATGACTCCTCCCCCCACACACATGACTCCTCCCCCCACACACATGACTCCTCCCCCCACACATGACTCCCCAACACACATGACTCCCCCAAACACATGACTCCTCCCACACACATGACACCTCCCCCCACACATAATAATAATAATAATAACTTTTATTTATATAGCCCTTTTCAGTGACCCAAAGACGCTGAACATAATAAAAAAAAGGGGGGGGGGGGTTTACAGACAGGGGGGACAACACGTACAATACACATTAATATACAGATAAAATGAACAAGACAGAAGAAGTAGAGAGAAAAAGATGGGGATGTAACAGGGGGTAGAAGAGTAGGCAATGGGGTAGATGAGGCTAGGGGTAGGGGAGGTCATAGGCTTGGGTGAAGAGGTCATGTTTTTAGGCGGGATTTGAATGTTGTGAGTGAGGGAGAGTGGCGGACAGGTTGGGGGAGGGAGTTCCAGAGTCGGGGTGCTGTTCGGGAGAATGCTCTGTCGCCAAAAGTTTTGAGTCGGGATGTTGGTGCAGTCAGGGTGAGAGCGGAGGAGGATCGGAGAGCTCGGGTGGGGCGGTGGGGGATGAGGAGGTCAGACAAGTAGGGGGGGGCAAGGTGGTGAAGAGCTTTGAAGGTGAGGAGGAGTATTTTAAAGTTTATGCGCTGCTTGATGGGGAGCCAGTGGAGAGAGCGGAGAACGGGAGTGATGTGATCACGGGACCGGGTGTGGGTGAGGAGGCGGGCAGCGGAGTTTTGGACCATTTGGAGTCTATGGAGGGAATGGGAGGAGATGCCAGTGAGGAGGGAGTTGCAGTAGTCGAGGCGGGAGGAGATGAAGGCATGGATGAGGGATTCAGCAGCGGGGAGGGTGAGGCAGTGTCGGATTTTGGCGATGTGGCGGAGGTGGAAGTATGAGGTCTTGACAATGTGGCTGACATGGGGAGTGAAGGAGAGGGTGGGGTCCATGATGACACCGAGATTGCGTACCAGGGTAGAGGGGGTGATGGTCGAGGTGTCGATGCTGAGTGAAAAGGGACCAGTTTTATTGAGAGTGGATTTGGTGCCAATGAGGAGGAGCTCTGTTTTGTCACTGTTCAGTTTGAGGAAGTTGAGAGTGAGCCATGATTTTATTGTAGAGATGCAGGTTTCAATGTGGCTGAGGGGAGGGTTTTGGGTGGATTTGGTGGTGAGGTATATCTGGGTGTCGTCAGCGTAGCAGTGAAAGTCCAGGTTGAGTTGGCGGAGGATGTGACCAAGGGGGAAGATGTAGCAGATGAAGAGGAGGGGGCCGAGGACTGAGCCCTGGGGGACCCCTGCGTTACTGGGGAGAGGGTGGATGAGTGACCGGAGAGGGAAATGAACTCTTGCCTGTTGGTGAGGTAGGATGTGAGCCAGTCAAGTGCAGAGCCCTCAACACCCAGTTGGCGCAGCCTTTGTAGGAGGATGGAATGGTTTATAGTGTCAAAGGCTGCGCTGAGGTCTAGTAGTAACAGGATGTTGAGGGCCCCGGAGTCTGCAGAGGTGAGGAGATCGTTGAGTACTTTGACCAGGGCTGTTTCAGTGCTGTGAAGTGGGCGGAAGCCAGATTGGAGGGGTTCATAGAGGTTGCTTGACTGGAGGTGGGTGTGAAGTTGGGCGGCGACGATGCGTTCCAGCGTTTTTGAGAGGAACGGCAGGTTGGAGATGGGGCGGTAGTTGGAGAGGTTGGCGGAGTCTAGGGTGGGTTTTTTGAGGATGGGGGTGATGGAGGCCAGTTTGTAGATGGAAGGAACATGGCCGAGGGATAAAGACTGGTTGAAGAGGGTGGTGAGATGGGGGATGAGAGCAGGGAGGCAGGCCTTGATTAGAGTCGTTGGGAGGGGGTCGAGAGAGCAGGTGGTGGTTTTGGAAGCAGTGATGAGGTCTATGATATGAGAGGAGTTAACAGAGGAGAAGGTGGTGAGGGGAGGGAAGGGTGGGTGGTCAGGGAGAGGGGGGGGGGGGCAGGGGGGGGGTGGTGATGGAGATAATGGAGACGGCAGTCACATGACTCCTCCCCCCACACATGACTCCTCCCCCCACACATGACTCCCCCATACACATGACTCCTCCCACACACATGACACCTCGCCCCATACACATGACTCCCCCACTCACATGACTCCCCCATACACATGACTCCCCCACTCACATGACTCCCCCATACACATGACTCCTCCCACACACATGACACCTCCCCCCACACACATGACTCCTTCCCCCCACACCATGACTCCCCCACACACATGACTCCCCCATACACATGACTCCTCCCACACACATGACACCTCCCCCCATACACATGACTCCTCCCCACACACATGACTCCTCCCACACACATGAGTCCTCCCACACACATGATACCTCCTCCCACACACATGACTCCTCCCCACACACATGACTCCTCCCCACACACATGACTCCTCCCACACACATGACTCCTCCCCCCATACACATGACTCCCCCCACACACATGACTCCTCCCCCCACACACATGACTCCTCCCACACACATGACTCCTCCCACATACATGATTCCCCAAACACATAACTCCCCCACACACATGACTCCTCCCTCCACAGATAACTCTCCTACACACATGACTCCTCCCCCCACACACATGACTTCCCCACACACACGACACAAGTCATGTCCTAAGTCACGTCCTACATCAGGTCCTGCATCATGTCCTATGTCATGTCCTACATCAGGTCCTACATCATGTCCTACATCATGTCCTACGTCATGCCCTACATCATGTCCTATGTCATGTCCTACGTCCAGTGCTACTTCATGTCCTACATCATGTCCTACGTCATGTCCTACGTCATGTCGTACCTCAGGTCCTACGTCAAGTCTTACATCACATCCTACATAATGTCCTACGTCAGGTCCTATGTCAAGTCCTACGTCAGGTCCTCCGTCAGGTCCTACTAAACCAGTGCAAGTTGCTCTAGAACTTTAAAGAATGGGAAGAATCCACTGGTCAGAGCTGCGATTGAACCACAAACCTTCCAGCCGAGAGGTTTGCTCATTCACCCGAGCCACTGTCCCCGGTTATGTCCTTTTAACTCTAATCAAATGAAGACGTCACATTTTCCAGGATCCTACTTGACAACCCTGGACTGGAGGAGACGTTCAGAGTAAAACGTGACGATGGCGTGACACTTAAACCTCTGGAGTTTGGATTTCAAGACGAGACGCGGCCGAGAGCTGCGGTGTTGGATTACGGCGGCTTTTAGCGAACACTCTGAGCGAACCCTTCTCACGTTATAAACACTCAACTCGGGATGACACGGAGTCGATGACAGCGCGCTAAACGATGAAAGCCAAACGAGTCAGATTGATTTTCACAACATTATTTCAGGGAGCGCCAAAACCACCCGCATCGAAGGCGCCCCGGGGCCACAGAGGAAGACGGATGCTCACCGCGGTCGGCAGTTTCACAATAAAACGCTCTGATATTCGGGATGATGCATGGAGACCTGGCAGCGAGCGGCACCGACGCCCTATCAGTCAAATCTAATGGAAGGAGGGAACTGTTTGCACAAAAACATGGCTGATTGAATAATGGGCAGAGCGTGTATCGGGTTTTACTGCAGAGACTCAGGTGGAGGGGAAATTTGTGAGGACGTGTCTGCGAGACGTGTTCGTGAGGAACGAGGTCCGTCCGAGGTCGAGGAGAGACTGTGCGACTCTCAGCATCACCGCATTCGTCCCCGAGGCAATTCGAGCAGTTAAATACGATAAAAAAAAATGCAGCGCTCAAAGGTCTCGATGCGCTTTAACGAGAGGACGGGCGTCAGGGCAGTTTGAAGGGAGTAACAGCACTCAGGACAAACGTGTCCCTCTGTGAGGGCCAGGTTATCCCACTCACTTGGTTGTTTGGGTTTGGTGATCAGACAGAACGTCTTTGGGTTAAAAGTTTACAGTGTTTCAGGACAAACTAGCATACTATGCTAGCTATTATGCTAGAAAATAAAATCATCCTCAAGGACAACTCCCCTCAACCATGACAATCACAGACAACCACAAGTCGCTCTGGTAAACTGCTGAATGTCTCTCCTGCTCTTTCCATTTCATAATTAAAACACATTAAGAACACCTTCTTTGTGACCTCGTCCTTCTTTGTGACCTCGTGGAGCCGGTTTGAGGTCGGTAACATGCGTCTGTCAGTAGCAGCTCATTCCGAGGCATGGCCCAGGATCAACGCTCCCATCCACAGAGTCCCGGAAAGCTCCTTGGCTTCGCACACTCCATATTTAAGTGGATTTACTGAACTGATGCCCTGGTATGCCTCTGCGCTCCACTTGGATCTTCCCCCCCGCCCTCGCGCAGACCCGGCACAGTGGCGGAGATGTGGCGGAGCAACTTGAACAAAGTCAACTCACCCAATATTTTTCAGTGCAAAACATGCACAAATAAAAGTCCAGCCAATAAACTATTTTTGTACAGGACAAAATGAATGCGTTATGTTACCGCGTCACGTGATGAATGCGTTCTGTTACCGCGTCATGTGATGAATGCGTTATGTTACCGCGTCATGTGATGAATGCGTTATGTTACCGCGTCATGTGATGAATGTGTTATGTTACCGCGTCATGTGATGAATGCGTTATGTTACCGCGTCATGTGATAAATGCGTTCTGTTACCGCGTCATGTGATGAATGCGTTATTACCGCGTCACGTGACGAATGCGTTCTGTTACCGCGTCACGTGATGAATGCGTTATGTTACCGCGTCATGTGATGAATGCGTTATGTTACCGCGTCACGTGATGAATGCGTTATTTTACCGCGTCACGTGATGAATGCGTTCTGTTACCGCGTCATATGATGAATGCGTTATGTTACCGCGTCATGTGATGAATGCGTTCTGTTACCCCGTCATGTGATGAATGCGTTATTTTACCGCGTCACGTGATGAATGCGTTCTGTTACCGCGTCATATGATGAATGCGTTCTGTTACCGCGTCATGTGATGAATGCCTTATGTTACCCCGTCATGTGATGAATGCGTTCTGTTACCGCGTCATGTGATGAATGCATTATTACCGCGTCACGTGATGAATGCGTTCTGTTACCGCGTCATGTGATGAATGCGTTATGTTACCGCGTCACGTGATGAATGCGTTATTTTACCGCGTCACGTGATGAATGCGTTCTGTTACCGCGTCATATGATGAATGCGTTCTGTTACCGCGTCATGTGATGAATGCATTATTACCGCGTCACGTGATGAATGCGTTATGTTACCGTGTCACGTGATGAATGCGTTATGTTACCGCGTCATGTGATGAATGCGTTCTGTTACCGCGTCACGTGATGAATGCGTTCTGTTACCGCGTCATTTGATGAATGCGTTCTGTTACCGCGTCACGTGATGAATGCGTTATGTTACCACGTCGCGTGATGAATGCGTTCTGTTACCGCGTCATATGATGAATGCGTTCTGTTACCGCGTCATGTGATGAATGCGTTATGTTACCGCGTCATATGATGAATGCGTTCTGTTACCGCGTCATGTGATGAATGCGTTATGTTACCGCGTCACGTGATGAATGCGTTCTGTTACAGCGTCACGTGATGAATGCGTGTTGTTACCGCGTCATGTGATGAATGCGTTATGTTTCCGCGTCACGTGATGAATGCGTTCTGTTACCGCGTCACGTGATGAATGCATTCTTTTACCGCGTCACGTGATGAATGCGTTCTGTTACCGCGTCACGTGATGAATGCGTGTTATTACCGCATCACGTGATGAATGCGTTATTTTACCGCGTCACGTGATGAATGCGTTATGTTACCGCGTCACGTGATGACTGTGTTATGTTACCGCGTCACGTGATGAATGCATTCTGTTACCGTGTCACGTGATGAATGCGTTCTGTTACCGCGTCACGTGATGAATGCGTTCTGTTACCGCGTCATGTGATGAATGCGTTCTGTTACCGCGTCATGTGATGAATGCGTTCTGTTACCGCGTCACGTGATGAATGCGTTATTTTACCGCGTCACGTGATGAATGCGTTCTGTTACCGCGTCATGTGATGAATGCGTTATTTTACCGCGTCACGTGATGAATGCGTTATGTTACCGCGTCATGTGATGAATGCGTTATGTTACCGCGTCACGTGATGAATGCGTTATGTTACCGCGTCACGTGATTAATGTGTGTTACCGCGTCATGTGATGAATGGGTTATGTTACCGCGTCACGTGTTGAATGCGTTCTGTTACCGCGTCATGTGCTGAATGCGTTCTGTTACCGCGTCACGTGATGAATGCGTTCTGTTACCGTGTCACGTGATGAATGCGTGTTGTTACCGCGTCATGTGATGAATGCGTTATGTTACCGCGTCATGTGATGAATGCGTTATGTTACCGCGTCATGTGATGAATGCCTTATGTTACCGCGTCATGTGATGAATGCGTTCTGTTACCGCGTCACGTGATGAATGCGTTCTATTACTGCGTCATATGATGAATGCGTTATGTTACCGCGTCATGTGATGAATGCGTTCTGTTACCGCGTCATGTGATGAATGCGTTCTGTTACCGCGTCATGTGATGAATGCGTTCTGTTACCGCGTCATGTGATGAATGCGTTCTGTTACCGCGTCACGTGATGAATGCGTTATTACCGCGTCACGTGATGAATGCGTTCTGTTACCGCGTATCGTGATGAATGCGTTATGTTACCGCGTCATGTGATGAATGCGTTATGTTACCGCGTCACGTGATGAATGCGTTATTTTACCGCGTCACGTGATGAATGCGTTCTGTTACCGCGTCATATGATGAATGTGTTGTGTTACCGCGTCATGTGATGAATGCGTTCTGTTACCGCGTCACGTGATGAATGCGTTCTGTTACCGCGTCATGTGATGAATGCGTTCTGTTACCGCGTCACGTGATGAATGCGTTATGTTACCGCGTCGCGTGATGAATGCGTTCTGTTAACGCGTCATGTGATGAATGCGTTCTTTTACCGCGTCATGTGATGAATGCGTTCTGTTACCGCGTCATGTGATGAATGCGTTATGTTACCGCGTCATGTGATGAATGCGTTCTGTTACCGCGTCACGTGATGAATGCGTTCTGTTACAGCGTCACGTGATGAATGCGTGTTGTTACCGCGTCATGTGATGAATGCGTTATGTTTCCGCGTCACGTGATGAATGCGTTCTGTTACCGCGTCACGTGATGAATGCGTTCTGTTACCGCGTCACGTGATGAATGAATTCTTTTACCGCGTCACGTGATGAATGCGTTCTGTTACCGCGTCACGTGATGAATGCGTGTTATTACCGCGTCACGTGATGAATGCGTTATTTTACCGCGTCACGTGATGAATGCGTTATGTTACCGCGTCACGTGATGACTGTGTTATGTTACCGCGTCACGTGATGAATGCATTCTGTTACCGTGTCACGTGATGAATGCGTTCTGTTACCGCGTCACGTGATGAATGCGTTCTGTTACCGCGTCATGTGATGAATGCGTTCTGTTACCGTGTCATGTGATGAATGCGTTCTGTTACCGCGTCACGTGATGAATGCGTTCTGTTACCGCGTCATGTGATGAATGCGTTATTTTACCGCGTCACGTGATGAATGCGTTATGTTACCGCGTCATGTGATGAATGCGTTATGTTACCGCGACATGTGATGAATGCGTTATGTTACCGCGTCACGTGATGAATGCGTTATTTTACCGCGTCAAGTGATAAATGCGTTCTGTTACCGCGTCATGTGATGAATGCGTTATGTTACCGCGTCACGTGATGAATGCATTATGTTACCGCGTCACGTGATGAATGCGTTATTTTACCGCGTCACGTGATGAATGCGTTATGTTACCGCGTCACGTGATGAATGCGTTCTGTTACCGCGTCACGTGATGAATGCGTTCTGTTACCGCGTCACGTGATGAATGCGTTCTGTTACCGCGTCACGTAATGAATGCGTTCTGTTACCGCGTCATGTGATGAATGCATTCTGTTACCGCGTCACGTGATGAATGCGTTATGTTACCGCGTCACGTGATGAATGCGTTATTTTACCGCGTCACGTGATGAATGCGTTATGTTACCGCGTCACGTGATTAATGTGTGTTACCGCGTCATGTGATGAATGCGTTATGTTACCGCGTCACGTGTTGAATGCGTTCTGTTACCGGGTCATGTGATGAATGCGTTCTGTTACCGCGTCACGTGATGAATGCGTTCTGTTACCGTGTCACGTGATGAATGCGTGTTGTTACCGCGTCATGTGATGAATGCGTTATGTTACCGCGTCATGTGATGAATGCGTTATGTTACCGCGTCATGTGATGAATGCGTTATGTTACCGCGTCATGTGATGAATGCCTTATGTTACCGCGTCATGTGATGAATGCGTTCTGTTACCGCGTCACGTGATGAATGCGTTCTATTACTGCGTCATGTGATGAATGCGTGTTGTTACCGCGTCATGTGATGAATGCGTTATGTTACCGCGTCATGTGATGAATGCGTTATGTTACCGCGTCACGTGATGAATGCGTTATGTTACCGCGTCACGTGATGAATGCGTTATGTTACCGCGTCAAGTGATGAATGCGTTATGTTACCGCGTCATGTGATGAATGCGTTATGTTAACGCGTCACGTGATGAATGCGTTATGTTACCGCGTCACGTGATGAATGCGTGTTGTTACCGCTTCATGTGATGAATGCGTTATGTTACCGCGTCACATGATGAAAGCGTTCTGTTACCGCGTCACGTGATGAATGCGTTATTTTACCGCGTCACGTGATGAATGCGTTATGTTAACGCGTCACGTGATGAATGTGTTCTGTTACGGCGTCACGTAATGAATGCGTTCTGTTACCGCGTCACGTGATGAATGCGTTATGTTACCGCGTCACGTGATGAATGCGTTTTCTTACCGCGTCATGTGATAAATGCGTTCTGTTACCGCGTCACGTGATGAATGCGTTGTTACCGCGTCACGTGATGAATGCGTTATTTTACCGCGTCACGTGATGAATGCGTTATGTTACCGCGTCACGTGATGAATGTGTGTTACCGCGTCATGTGATGAATGCGTTATGTTTCCGCGTCACGTGATGAATGCGTTCTGTTACCGCGTCACGTGTTGAATGCGTTCTGTTACCGCGTCACGTGATGAATGCGTTCTGTTACCGCGTCACGTGATGAATGCGTTATGTTACCGCGTCATGTGATGAATGCGTTATGTTACCGCGTCATGTGATGAATGCCTTATGTTACCGCGTCACGTGATGAATGCGTTATGTTACCGCGTCATGTGATGAATGCGTGTTGTTACCGCGTCATGTGATGAATGCGTTATGTTACCGCGTCATGTGATGAATGCTTTATGTTACCGCGTCATGTGATGAATGCGTTATGTTACCGCGTCACGTGATGAATGCGTGTTGTTACCGCGTCATGTGATTAATGCGTTCTATTACTGCGTCATGTGATGAATGCGTGTTGTTACCGCGTCATGTGATGAATGCGTTATGTTACTGCGTCATGTGATGAATGCGTTATGTTACCGCGTCATGTGATGAATGCGTTATGTTACCGCGTCATGTGATGAATGCGTTCTGTTTCCGCGTCACGTGTTGAATGCGTTCTGTTACCGCGTCACGTGATGAATGCGTTCTGTTACCGCGTCACGTGTTGAATGCGTTCTGTTACCGCGTCATGTGATGAATGCGTTCTGTTACCGCGTCACGTGATGAATGCGTTATGTTACCGCGTCGCGTGATGAATGCGTTCTGTTACCGCGTCACGTGATGAATGCATTCTTTTACCGCGTCATGTGATGAATGCGTTCTGTTACCGCGTCAAGTGATGAATGCGTTATGTTACCGCGTCATGTGATGAATGCGTTCTGTTACCGCGTCACGTGATGAATGCGTTCTGTTACCGCGTCACGTGATGAATGCATTCTTTTACCGCGTCACGTGATGAATGCGTTCTGTTACCGCGTCACGTGATGAATGCGTGTTATTACCGCGTCACGTGATAAATGCGTTATTTTAACGCGTCACGTGATGAATGCGTTATGTTACCGCGTCACGTGATGAATGTGTTATGTTACCGCGTCACATGATGAATGCATTCTGTTACCGTGTCACGTGATGAATGCGTTCTGTTACTGCGTCATGTGATGAATGCGTTCTGTTACCGCGTCACGTGATGAATGCGTTCTGTTACCGCGTCATGTGATGAATGCGTTCTGTTACCGCGTCATGTGATGAATGCGTTCTGTTACCGCGTCACGTGATGAATGCGTTATTTTACCGCGTCACGTGATGAATGCGTTCTGTTACCGCGTCATGTGATGAATGCGTTATGTTACCGCGTCATGTGATGAATGCGTTCTGTTACCGCGTCATGTGATGAATGCGTTCTGTTACCGCGTCACGTGATGAATGCGTTATTTTACCGCGTCACGTGATGAATGCGTTCTGTTACCGCGTCACGTGATGAATGCGTTATGTTACCGCGTCATGTGATGAATGCGTTATGTTACCGCGTCACGTGATGAATGCGTTATTTTACCGCGTCATGTGATGAATGCGTTCTGTTACCGCGTCACGTGATGAATGCGTTATGTTACCGCGTCACGTGATGAATGCGTTATTTTACCGCGTCATGTGATAAATGCGTTCTGTTACCGCGTCACGTGATGAATGCGTTATGTTACCGCGTCACGTGATGAATGCGTTCTGTTACCGCGTCACGTGATGAATGCGTTCTGTTACCGCGTCACGTGATGAATGCGTTCTGTTACCGCGTCACGTGATGAATGCGTTCTGTTACGGCGTCACGTAATGAATGCGTCATGTGATGAATGCGTTCTGTTACCGCGTCATGTGATGAATGCATTCTGTTACCGCGTCACGTGATGAATGCGTTATGTTACCGCGTCACGTGATGAATGCGTTATTTTACCGCGTCACGTGATGAATGCGTTATGTTACCGCGTCACGTGATTAATGTGTGTTACCGCGTCATGTGATGAATGCGTTATGTAACCGCGTCACGTGTTGAATGCGTTCTGTTACCGCGTCATGTGATGAATGCGTTCTGTTACCGCGTCACGTGATGAATGCGTTCTGTTACCGTGTCACGTGATGAATGCGTGTTGTTACCGCGTCATGTGATGAATGCGTTATGTTACCGCGTCATGTGATGAATGCGTTATGTTACCGCGTCATGTGATGAATGCCTTATGTTACCGCGTCACGTGATGAATGCGTTCTATTACTGCGTCATGTGATGAATGCGTGTTGTTACCGCGTCATGTGATGAATGCGTTATGTTACCGCGTCATGTGATGAATGCGTTATGTTACCGCGTCACGTGATGAATGCGTGTTGTTACCGCTTCATGTGATGAATGCGTTATGTTACCGCGTCACGTGATGAATGCGTTATGTTACCACGTCACGTGATGAATGCGTTATGTTACCGCGTCACGTGATGAATGCGTTATGTTACCGCGTCATGTGATGAATGCGTTATGTTAACGCGTCACGTGATGAATGCGTTATGTTACCGCGTCACGTGATGAAAGCGTTCTGTTACCGCGTCACGTGATGAATGCGTTATTTTACCGCATCACGTGATGAATGCGTTATGTTACCGCGTCACGTGATGAATGCGTTATGTTACCGCGTCACGTGATGAATGCGTTATGTTACCGCGTCACATGATGAATGCATTCTGTTACCGTGTCACGTGATGAATGCGTTCTGTTACTGCGTCATGTGATGAATGCGTTCTGTTACCGCGTCACGTGATGAATGCGTTCTGTTACCGCGTCATGTGATGAATGCGTTCTGTTACCGCGTCATGTGATGAATGCGTTCTGTTACCGCGTCACGTGATGAATGCGTTATTTTACCGCGTCACGTGATGAATGCGTTATGTTACCGCGTCATGTGATGAATGCGTTCTGTTTCCGCGTCACGTGTTGAATGCGTTCTGTTACCGCGTCACGTGATGAATGCGTTCTGTTACCGCGTCACGTGTTGAATGCGTTCTGTTACCGCGTCATGTGATGAATGCGTTCTGTTACCGCGTCACGTGATGAATGCGTTATGTTACCGCGTCGCGTGATGAATGCGTTCTGTTAACGCGTCATGTGATGAATGCGTTCTTTTACCGCGTCATGTGATGAATGCGTTCTGTTACCGCGTCAAGTGATGAATGCGTTATGTTACCGCGTCATGTGATGAATGCGTGTTATTACCGCGTCACGTGATGAATGCGTTATTTTAACGCGTCACGTGATGAATGCGTTATGTTACCGCGTCACGTGATGAATGTGTTATGTTACCGCGTCACATGATGAATGCATTCTGTTACCGTGTCACGTGATGAATGCGTTCTGTTACTGCGTCATGTGATGAATGCGTGTTATTACCGCGTCACGTGATGAATGCGTTATTTTAACGCGTCACGTGATGAATGCGTTATGTTATCGCGTCACGTGATGAATGTGTTATGTTACCGCGTCACATGATGAATGCATTCTGTTACCGTGTCACGTGATGAATGCGTTCTGTTACTGCGTCATGTGATGAATGCGTTCTGTTACCGCGTCATGTGATGAATGCGTTCTGTTACCGCGTCATGTGATGAATGCGTTATGTTACCGCGTCACGTGATGAATGCGTTATTTTACCGCGTCACGTGATGAATGCGTTCTGTTACCGCGTCATGTGATGAATGCGTTATTTTACCGCGTCACGTGATGAATGCGTTATGTTACCGCGTCATGTGATGAATGCGTTATGTTACCGCGTCACGTGATGAATGCGTTATTTTACCGCGTCATGTGATGAATGCGTTCTGTTACCGCGTCATGTGATGAATGCGTTATGTTACCGCGTCACGTGATGAATGCGTTATTTTACCGCGTCATGTGATAAATGCGTTCTGTTACCGCGCCACGTGATGAATGCATTATGTTACCGCGTCACGTGATGAATGCGTTATTTTACCGCGTCACGTGATGAATGCGTTATGTTACCGCGTCACGTGATGAATGCGTTCTGTTACCGCGTCATGTGATGAATGCGTTATGTTTCCGCGTCACGTGATGAATGCGTTCTGTTACCGCGTCACGTGATGAATGCGTTCTGTTACCGCGTCACGTGATGAATGCGTTCTGTTACCGCGTCACGTGATGAATGCGTTCTGTTACGGCGTCACGTAATGAATGCGTTCTGTTACCGCGTCATGTGATGAATGCATTCTGTTACCGCGTCACGTGATGAATGCGTTATGTTACCGCGTCACGTGATGAATGCGTTATTTTACCGCGTCACGTGATGAATGCGTTATGTTACCGCGTCACGTGATTAATGTGTGTTACCGCGTCATGTGATGAATGCGTTATGTTACCGCGTCACGTGTTGAATGCGTTCTGTTACCGGGTCATGTGATGAATGCGTTCTGTTACCGCGTCACGTGATGAATGCGTTCTGTTACCGTGTCACGTGATGAATGCGTGTTGTTACCGCGTCATGTGATGAATGCGTTATGTTACCGCGTCATGTGATGAATGCGTTATGTTACCGCGTCATGTGATGAATGCCTTATGTTACCGCGTCATGTGATGAATGCGTTATGTTACCGCGTCATGTGATGAATGCGTTCTATTACTGCGTCATGTGATGAATGCGTTATGTTACCGCGTCACGTGATGAAAGCGTTCTGTTACCGCGTCACGTGATGAATGCGTTATTTTACCGCATCACGTGATGAATGCGTTATGTTACCGCGTCACGTGATGAATGCGTTATGTTACCGCGTCACGTGATGAATGCGTTATGTTACCGCGTCACATGATGAATGCATTCTGTTACCGTGTCACGTGATGAATGCGTTCTGTTACTGCGTCATGTGATGAATGCGTTCTGTTACCGCGTCACGTGATGAATGCGTTCTGTTACCGCGTCATGTGATGAATGCGTTCTGTTACCGCGTCACGTGATGAATGCGTTATTTTACCGCGTCACGTGATGAATGCGTTATGTTACCGCGTCATGTGATGAATGCGTTCTGTTTCCGCGTCACGTGTTGAATGCGTTCTGTTACCGCGTCACGTGATGAATGCGTTCTGTTACCGCGTCACGTGTTGAATGCGTTCTGTTACCGCGTCATGTGATGAATGCGTTCTGTTACCGCGTCACGTGATGAATGCGTTATGTTACCGCGTCGCGTGATGAATGCGTTCTGTTAACGCGTCATGTGATGAATGCGTTCTTTTACCGCGTCATGTGATGAATGCGTTCTGTTACCGCGTCAAGTGATGAATGCGTTATGTTACCGCGTCATGTGATGAATGCGTGTTATTACCGCGTCACGTGATGAATGCGTTATTTTAACGCGTCACGTGATGAATGCGTTATGTTACCGCGTCACGTGATGAATGTGTTATGTTACCGCGTCACATGATGAATGCATTCTGTTACCGTGTCACGTGATGAATGCGTTCTGTTACTGCGTCATGTGATGAATGCGTGTTATTACCGCGTCACGTGATGAATGCGTTATTTTAACGCGTCACGTGATGAATGCGTTATGTTATCGCGTCACGTGATGAATGTGTTATGTTACCGCGTCACATGATGAATGCATTCTGTTACCGTGTCACGTGATGAATGCGTTCTGTTACTGCGTCATGTGATGAATGCGTTCTGTTACCGCGTCACGTGATGAATGCGTTCTGTTACCGCGTCATGTGATGAATGCGTTCTGTTACCGCGTCATGTGATGAATGCGTTCTGTTACCGCGTCACGTGATGAATGCGTTATTTTACCGCGTCACGTGATGAATGCGTTCTGTTACCGCGTCATGTGATGAATGCGTTATTTTACCGCGTCACGTGATGAATGCGTTATGTTACCGCGTCATGTGATGAATGCGTTATGTTACCGCGTCACGTGATGAATGCGTTATTTTACCGCGTCATGTGATGAATGCGTTCTGTTACCGCGTCATGTGATGAATGCGTTATGTTACCGCGTCACGTGATGAATGCGTTATTTTACCGCGTCATGTGATAAATGCGTTCTGTTACCGCGCCACGTGATGAATGCATTATGTTACCGCGTCACGTGATGAATGCGTTATTTTACCGCGTCACGTGATGAATGCGTTATGTTACCGCGTCACGTGATGAATGCGTTCTGTTACCGCGTCATGTGATGAATGCGTTATGTTTACGCGTCACGTGATGAATGCGTTCTGTTACCGCGTCACGTGATGAATGCGTTCTGTTACCGCGTCACGTGATGAATGCGTTCTGTTACCGCGTCACGTGATGAATGCGTTCTGTTACGGCGTCACGTAATGAATGCGTTCTGTTACCGCGTCATGTGATGAATGCATTCTGTTACCGCGTCACGTGATGAATGCGTTATGTTACCGCGTCACGTGATGAATGCGTTATTTTACCGCGTCACGTGATGAATGCGTTATGTTACCGCGTCACGTGATTAATGTGTGTTACCGCGTCATGTGATGAATGCGTTATGTTACCGCGTCACGTGTTGAATGCGTTCTGTTACCGGGTCATGTGATGAATGCGTTCTGTTACCGCGTCACGTGATGAATGCGTTCTGTTACCGTGTCACGTGATGAATGCGTGTTGTTACCGCGTCATGTGATGAATGCGTTATGTTACCGCGTCATGTGATGAATGCGTTATGTTACCGCGTCATGTGATGAATGCCTTATGTTACCGCGTCATGTGATGAATGCGTTATGTTACCGCGTCATGTGATGAATGCGTTCTATTACTGCGTCATGTGATGAATGCGTGTTGTTACCGCGTCATGTGATGAATGCGTTATGTTACCGCGTCATGTGATGAATGCGTTATGTTACCGCGTCACGTGATGAATGCGTTATGTTACCGCGTCACGTGATGAATGCGTTATGTTACCGCGTCAAGTGATGAATGCGTTATGTTACCGCGTCATGTGATGAATGCGTTATGTTACCGCGTCACGTGATGAATGCGTTAGTTTACCGCGTCACGTGATGAATGCGTTATGTTACCGCGTCATGTGATGAATGCGTTATGTTAACGCGTCACGTGATGAATGCGGTATGTTACCGCGTCACGTGATGAATGCGTGTTGTTACCGCTTCATGTGATGAATGCGTTATG
The DNA here is from genome assembly GCF_026437365.1 of Eucyclogobius newberryi. NCBI lineage: Eukaryota > Metazoa > Chordata > Actinopteri > Gobiiformes > Gobiidae > Eucyclogobius > Eucyclogobius newberryi. The sequence continues at coordinate 35,391,117 of NW_027315768.1, forward strand.
TTACCGCGTCACGTGATGAAAGCGTTCTGTTACCGCGTCACGTGATGAATGCGTTATTTTACCGCGTCACGTGATGAATGCGTTATGTTAACGCGTCACGTGATGAATGTGTTCTGTTACGGCGTCACGTAATGAATGCGTTCTGTTACCGCGTCACGTGATGAATGCGTTATGTTACCGCGTCACGTGATGAATGCGTTTTCTTACCGCGTCATGTGATAAATGCGTTCTGTTACCGCGTCACGTGATGAATGCGTTGTTACCGCGTCACGTGATGAATGCGTTATTTTACCGCGTCACGTGATGAATGCGTTATGTTACCGCGTCACGTGATGAATGTGTGTTACCGCGTCATGTGATGAATGCGTTATGTTTCCGCGTCACGTGATGAATGCGTTCTGTTACCGCGTCACGTGTTGAATGCGTTCTGTTACCGCGTCACGTGATTAATGTGTGTTACCGCGTCATGTGATGAATGCGTTATGTAACCGCGTCACGTGTTGAATGCGTTCTGTTACCGTGTCACGTGATGAATGCGTGTTGTTACCGCGTCATGTGATGAATGCGTTATGTTACCGCGTCATGTGATGAATGCGTTATGTTACGGCGTCACGTGATTAATGCGTTCTGTTACCGTGTCACGTGATGAATGCGTGTTGTTACCGCGTCATGTGATGAATGCGTTATGTTACCGCGTCATGTGATGAATGCGTTCTGTTACCGCGTCACGTGATGAATGCGTTCTGTTACCGTGTCACGTGATGAATGCGTGTTGTTACCGCGTCATGTGATGAATGCGTTATGTTACCGCGTCATGTGATGAATGCGTTATGTTACCGCGTCATGTGATGAAATCCTTATGTTACCGCGTCACGTGATGAATGCGTTCTATTACTGCGTCATGTGATGAATGCGTGTTGTTACCGCGTCATGTGATGAATGCGTTATGTTACCGCGTCATGTGATGAATGCGTTATGTTACCGCGTCACGTGATGAATGCGTGTTGTTACCGCTTCATGTGATGAATGCGTTATGTTACCGCGTCACGTGATGAATGCGTTATGTTACCACGTCACGTGATGAATGCGTTATGTTACCGCGTCACGTGATGAATGCGTTATGTTACCGCGTCATGTGATGAATGCGTTATGTTAACGCGTCACGTGATGAATGCGTTATGTTACCGCGTCACGTGATGAAAGCGTTCTGTTACCGCGTCACGTGATGAATGCGTTATTTTACCGCATCACGTGATGAATGCGTTATGTTACCGCGTCACGTGATGAATGCGTTATGTTACCGCGTCACGTGATGAATGCGTTATGTTACCGCGTCACATGATGAATGCATTCTGTTACCGTGTCACGTGATGAATGCGTTCTGTTACTGCGTCATGTGATGAATGCGTTCTGTTACCGCGTCACGTGATGAATGCGTTCTGTTACCGCGTCATGTGATGAATGCGTTCTGTTACCGCGTCATGTGATGAATGCGTTCTGTTACCGCGTCACGTGATGAATGCGTTATTTTACCGCGTCACGTGATGAATGCGTTATGTTACCGCGTCATGTGATGAATGCGTTCTGTTTCCGCGTCACGTGTTGAATGCGTTCTGTTACCGCGTCACGTGATGAATGCGTTCTGTTACCGCGTCACGTGTTGAATGCGTTCTGTTACCGCGTCATGTGATGAATGCGTTCTGTTACCGCGTCACGTGATGAATGCGTTATGTTACCGCGTCGCGTGATGAATGCGTTCTGTTAACGCGTCATGTGATGAATGCGTTCTTTTACCGCGTCATGTGATGAATGCGTTCTGTTACCGCGTCAAGTGATGAATGCGTTATGTTACCGCGTCATGTGATGAATGCGTTCTGTTACCGCGTCACGTGATGAATGCGTTATGTTACCGCGTCACGTGATGAATGCGTGTTATTACCGCGTCACGTGATGAATGCGTTATTTTAACGCGTCACGTGATGAATGCGTTATGTTACCGCGTCACGTGATGAATGTGTTATGTTACCGCGTCACATGATGAATGCATTCTGTTACCGTGTCACGTGATGAATGCGTTCTGTTACTGCGTCATGTGATGAATGCGTTCTGTTACCGCGTCACGTGATGAATGCGTTCTGTTACCGCGTCATGTGATGAATGCGTTCTGTTACCGCGTCATGTGATGAATGCGTTCTGTTACCGCGTCACGTGATGAATGCGTTATTTTACCGCGTCACGTGATGAATGCGTTCTGTTACCGCGTCATGTGATGAATGCGTTATTTTACCGCGTCACGTGATGAATGCGTTATGTTACCGCGTCATGTGATGAATGCGTTATGTTACCGCGTCACGTGATGAATGCGTTATTTTACCGCGTCATGTGATGAATGCGTTCTGTTACCGCGTCATGTGATGAATGCGTTATGTTACCGCGTCACGTGATGAATGCGTTATTTTACCGCGTCACGTGATGAATGCATTATGTTACCGCGTCACGTGATGAATGCGTTATTTTACCGCGTCACGTGATGAATGCGTTATGTTACCGCGTCACGTGATGAATGTGTTCTGTTACCGCGCCACGTGATGAATGCATTATGTTACCGCGTCACGTGATGAATGCGTTATTTTACCGCGTCACGTGATGAATGCGTTATGTTACCGCGTCACGTGATGAATGTGTTCTGTTACCGCGTCACGTGATGAATGCGTTCTGTTACCGCGTCACGTGATGAATGCGTTCTGTTACCGCGTCACGTGATGAATGCGTTCTGTTACGGCGTCACGTAATGAATGCGTTCTGTTACCGCGTCATGTGATGAATGCGTTCTGTTACCGCGTCATGTGATGAATGCGTTCTGTTACCGCGTCACGTGATGAATGCGTTCTGTTACCGCGTCACGTGATGAATGCGTTCTGTTACCGCGTCACGTGATGAATGCGTTCTGTTACGGCGTCACGTAATGAATGCGTTCTGTTACCGCGTCATGTGATGAATGCGTTATTTTACCGCGTCACGTGATGAATGCGTTATGTTACCGCGTCACGTGATGAATGCGTTCTGTTACCGCGTCACGTGATGAATGCGTTCTGTTACCGCGTCACGTGATGAATGCGTTCTGTTACCGCGTCACGTGATGAATGCGTTCTGTTACGGCGTCACGTAATGAATGCGTTCTGTTACCGCGTCATGTGATGAATGCGTTCTGTTACCGCGTCATGTGATGAATGCATTCTGTTACCGCGTCACGTGATGAATGCGTTATGTTACCGCGTCACGTGATGAATGCGTTATTTTACCGCGTCACGTGATGAATGCGTTATGTTACCGCGTCACGTGATTAATGTGTGTTACCGCGTCATGTGATGAATGCGTTATGTAACCGCGTCACGTGTTGAATGCGTTCTGTTACAGCGTCATGTGATGAATGCGTTCTGTTACCGCGTCACGTGATGAATGCGTTCTGTTACCGTGTCACGTGATGAATGCGTGTTGTTACCGCGTCATGTGATGAATGCGTTATGTTACCGCGTCATGTGATGAATGCGTTATGTTACCGCGTCATGTGATGAATGCCTTATGTTACCGCGTCACGTGATGAATGCGTTCTATTACTGCGTCATGTGATGAATGCGTGTTGTTACCGCGTCATGTGATGAATGCGTTATGTTACCGCGTCATGTGATGAATGCGTTATGTTACCGCGTCACGTGATGAATGCGTTATGTTACCACGTCACGTGATGAATGCGTTATGTTACCGCGTCACGTGATGAATGCGTTATGTTACCGCGTCATGTGATGAATGCGTTATGTTAACGCGTCACGTGATGAATGCGTTATGTTACCGCGTCACGTGATGAAAGCGTTCTGTTACCGCGTCACGTGATGAATGCGTTATTTTACCGCATCACGTGATGAATGCGTTATGTTACCGCGTCACGTGATGAATGCGTTATGTTACCGCGTCACGTGATGAATGCGTTATGTTACCGCGTCACATGATGAATGCATTCTGTTACCGTGTCACGTGATGAATGCCTTATGTTACCGCGTCACGTGATGAATGCGTTCTATTACTGCGTCATGTGATGAATGCGTGTTGTTACCGCGTCATGTGATGAATGCGTTATGTTACCGCGTCATGTGATGAATGCTTTATGTTACCGCGTCATGTGATGAATGCGTTATGTTACCGCGTCACGTGATGAATGCGTGTTGTTACCGCGTCATGTGATTAATGCGTTCTATTACTGCGTCATGTGATGAATGCGTGTTGTTACCGCGTCATGTGATGAATGCGTTATGTTACTGCGTCATGTGATGAATGCGTTATGTTACCGCGTCATGTGATGAATGCGTTATGTTACCGCGTCATGTGATGCATGCGTTCTGTTTCCGCGTCACGTGTTGAATGCGTTCTGTTACCGCGTCACGTGATGAATGCGTTCTGTTACCGCGTCACGTGTTGAATGCGTTCTGTTACCGCGTCATGTGATGAATGCGTTCTGTTACCGCGTCACGTGATGAATGCGTTATGTTACCGCGTCGCGTGATGAATGCGTTCTGTTACCGCGTCACGTGATGAATGCATTCTTTTACCGCGTCATGTGATGAATGCGTTCTGTTACCGCGTCAAGTGATGAATGCGTTATGTTACCGCGTCATGTGATGAATGCGTTCTGTTACCGCGTCACGTGATGAATGCGTTCTGTTACCGCGTCACGTGATGAATGCATTCTTTTACCGCGTCACGTGATGAATGCGTTCTGTTACCGCGTCACGTGATGAATGCGTGTTATTACCGCGTCACGTGATGAATGCGTTATTTTAACGCGTCACGTGATGAATGCGTTATGTTACCGCGTCACGTGATGAATGTGTTATGTTACCGCGTCACATGATGAATGCATTCTGTTACCGTGTCACGTGATGAATGCGTTCTGTTACTGCGTCATGTGATGAATGCGTTCTGTTACCGCGTCACGTGATGAATGCGTTCTGTTACCGCGTCATGTGATGAATGCGTTCTGTTACCGCGTCATGTGATGAATGCGTTCTGTTACCGCGTCACGTGATGAATGCGTTATTTTACCGCGTCACGTGATGAATGCGTTCTGTTACCGCATCATGTGATGAATGCGTTATTTTACCGCGTCACGTGATGAATGCGTTATGTTACCGCGTCATGTGATGAATGCGTTATGTTACCGCGTCACGTGATGAATGCGTTATTTTACCGCGTCATGTGATGAATGCGTTCTGTTACCGCGTCATGTGATGAATGCGTTATGTTACCGCGTCACGTGATGAATGCGTTATTTTACCGCGTCATGTGATAAATGCGTTCTGTTACCGCGTCACGTGATGAATGCGTTATGTTACCGCGTCACGTGATGAATGCGTTCTGTTACCGCGTCACGTGATGAATGCGTTCTGTTACCGCGTCACGTGATGAATGCGTTCTGTTACCGCGTCACGTGATGAATGCGTTCTGTTACGGCGTCACGTAATGAATGCGTTCTGTTACCGCGTCATGTGATGAATGCGTTCGGTTACCGCGTCATGTGATGAATGCATTCTGTTACCGCGTCACGTGATGAATGCGTTATGTTACCGCGTCACGTGATGAATGCGTTATTTTACCGCGTCACGTGATGAATGCGTTATGTTACCGCGTCACGTGATTAATGTGTGTTACCGCGTCATGTGATGAATGCGTTATGTAACCGCGTCACGTGTTGAATGCGTTCTGTTACCGCGTCATGTGATGAATGCGTTCTGTTACCGCGTCACGTGATGAATGCGTTCTGTTACCGTGTCACGTGATGAATGCGTGTTGTTACCGCGTCATGTGATGAATGCGTTATGTTACCGCGTCATGTGATGAATGCGTTATGTTACCGCGTCATGTGATGAATGCCTTATGTTACCGCGTCACGTGATGAATGCGTTCTATTACTGCGTCATGTGATGAATGCGTGTTGTTACCGCGTCATGTGATGAATGCGTTATGTTACCGCGTCATGTGATGAATGCGTTATGTTACCGCGTCACGTGATGAATGCGTGTTGTTACCGCTTCATGTGATGAATGCGTTATGTTACCGCGTCACGTGATGAATGCGTTATGTTACCACGTCACGTGATGAATGCGTTATGTTACCGCGTCACGTGATGAATGCGTTATGTTACAGCGTCATGTGATGAATGCGTTATGTTAACGCGTCACGTGATGAATGCGTTATGTTACCGCGTCACGTGATGAAAGCGTTCTGTTACCGCGTCACGTGATGAATGCGTTATTTTACCGCATCACGTGATGAATGCGTTATGTTACCGCGTCACGTGATGAATGCGTTATGTTACCGCGTCACGTGATGAATGCGTTATGTTACCGCGTCACATGATGAATGCATTCTGTTACCGTGTCACGTGATGAATGCGTTCTGTTACTGCGTCATGTGATGAATGCGTTCTGTTACCGCGTCACGTGATGAATGCGTTCTGTTACCGCGTCATGTGATGAATGCGTTCTGTTACCGCGTCATGTGATGAATGCGTTCTGTTACCGCGTCACGTGATGAATGCGTTATTTTACCGCGTCACGTGATGAATGCGTTATGTTACCGCGTCATGTGATGAATGCGTTCTGTTTCCGCGTCACGTGTTGAATGCGTTCTGTTACCGCGTCACGTGATGAATGCGTTCTGTTACCGCGTCACGTGTTGAATGCGTTCTGTTACCGCGTCATGTGATGAATGCGTTCTGTTACCGCGTCACGTGATGAATGCGTTATGTTACCGCGTCGCGTGATGAATGCGTTCTGTTAACGCGTCATGTGATGAATGCGTTCTTTTACCGCGTCATGTGATGAATGCGTTCTGTTACCGCGTCAAGTGATGAATGCGTTATGTTACCGCGTCATGTGATGAATGCGTGTTATTACCGCGTCACGTGATGAATGCGTTATTTTAACGCGTCACGTGATGAATGCGTTATGTTACCGCGTCACGTGATGAATGTGTTATGTTACCGCGTCACATGATGAATGCATTCTGTTACCGTGTCACGTGATGAATGCGTTCTGTTACTGCGTCATGTGATGAATGCGTGTTATTACCGCGTCACGTGATGAATGCGTTATTTTAACGCGTCACGTGATGAATGCGTTATGTTATCGCGTCACGTGATGAATGTGTTATGTTACCGCGTCACATGATGAATGCATTCTGTTACCGTGTCACGTGATGAATGCGTTCTGTTACTGCGTCATGTGATGAATGCGTTCTGTTACCGCGTCACGTGATGAATGCGTTCTGTTACCGCGTCATGTGATGAATGCGTTCTGTTACCGCGTCATGTGATGAATGCGTTCTGTTACCGCGTCACGTGATGAATGCGTTATTTTACCGCGTCACGTGATGAATGCGTTCTGTTACCGCGTCATGTGATGAATGCGTTATTTTACCGCGTCACGTGATGAATGCGTTATGTTACCGCGTCATGTGATGAATGCGTTATGTTACCGCGTCACGTGATGAATGCGTTATTTTACCGCGTCATGTGATGAATGCGTTCTGTTACCGCGTCATGTGATGAATGCGTTATGTTACCGCGTCACGTGATGAATGCGTTATTTTACCGCGTCATGTGATAAATGCGTTCTGTTACCGCGCCACGTGATGAATGCATTATGTTACCGCGTCACGTGATGAATGCGTTATTTTACCGCGTCACGTGATGAATGCGTTATGTTACCGCGTCACGTGATGAATGCGTTCTGTTACCGCGTCAAGTGATGAATGCGTTATGTTTCCGCGTCACGTGATGAATGCGTTCTGTTACCGCGTCACGTGATGAATGCGTTCTGTTACCGCGTCACGTGATGAATGCGTTCTGTTACGGCGTCACGTAATGAATGCGTTCTGTTACCGCGTCATGTGATGAATGCATTCTGTTACCGCGTCACGTGATGAATGCGTTATGTTACCGCGTCACGTGATGAATGCGTTATTTTACCGCGTCACGTGATGAATGCGTTATGTTACCGCGTCACGTGATTAATGTGTGTTACCGCGTCATGTGATGAATGCGTTATGTTACCGCGTCACGTGTTGAATGCGTTCTGTTACCGGGTCATGTGATGAATGCGTTCTGTTACCGCGTCACGTGATGAATGCGTTCTGTTACCGTGTCACGTGATGAATGCGTGTTGTTACCGCGTCATGTGATGAATGCGTTATGTTACCGCGTCATGTGATGAATGCGTTATGTTACCGCGTCATGTGATGAATGCGTTATGTTACCGCGTCATGTGATGAATGCCTTATGTTACCGCGTCATGTGATGAATGCGTTATGTTACCGCGTCATGTGATGAATGCGTTCTATTACTGCGTCATGTGATGAATGCGTGTTGTTACCGCGTCATGTGATGAATGCGTTATGTTACCGCGTCATGTGATGAATGCGTTATGTTACCGCGTCACGTGATGAATGCGTTATGTTACCGCGTCACGTGATGAATGCGTTATGTTACCGCGTCAAGTGATGAATGCGTTATGTTACCGCGTCATGTGATGAATGCGTTATGTTACCGCGTCACGTGATGAATGCGTTAGTTTACCGCGTCACGTGATGAATGCGTTATGTTACCGCGTCATGTGATGAATGCGTTATGTTAACGCGTCACGTGATGAATGCGGTATGTTACCGCGTCACGTGATGAATGCGTGTTGTTACCGCTTCATGTGATGATTGCGTTATGTTACCGCGTCACGTGATGAAAGCGTTCTGTTACCGCGTCACGTGATGAATGCGTTATTTTACCGCGTCACGTGATGAATGCGTTATGTTAACGCGTCACGTGATGAATGTGTTCTGTTACGGCGTCACGTAATGAATGCGTTCTGTTACCGCGTCACGTGATGAATGCGTTATGTTACCGCGTCACGTGATGAATGCGTTTTCTTACCGCGTCATGTGATAAATGCGTTCTGTTACCGCGTCACGTGATGAATGCGTTGTTACCGCGTCACGTGATGAATGCGTTATTTTACCGCGTCACGTGATGAATGCGTTATGTTACCGCGTCACGTGATGAATGTGTGTTACCGCGTCATGTGATGAATGCTTTATGTTTCCGCGTCACGTGATTTACCGCGTCACGTGTTGAATGCGTTCTGTTACCGCGTCACGTGATTAATGTGTGTTACCGCGTCATGTGATGAATGCGTTATGTAACCGCGTCACGTGTTGAATGCGTTCTGTTACCGTGTCACGTGATGAATGCGTGTTGTTACCGCGTCATGTGATGAATGCGTTATGTTACCGCGTCATGTGATGAATGCGTTATGTTACGGCGTCACGTGATTAATGCGTTCTGTTACCGTGTCACGTGATGAATGCGTTCTGTTACCGCGTCACGTGATTAATGTGTGTTACCGCGTCATGTGATGAATGCGTTATGTAACCGCGTCACGTGTTGAATGCGTTCTGTTACCGTGTCACGTGATGAATGCGTGTTGTTACCGCGTCATGTGATGAATGCGTTATGTTACCGCGTCATGTGATGAATGCGTTATGTTACGGCGTCACGTGATTAATGCGTTCTGTTACCGTGTCACGTGATGAATGCGTGTTGTTACCGCGTCATGTGATGAATGCGTTATGTTACCGCGTCATGTGATGAATGCGATCTGTTACCGCGTCACGTGATGAATGCGTTCTGTTACCGTGTCACGTGATGAATGCGTGTTGTTACCGCGTCATGTGATGAATGCGTTATGTTACCGCGTCATGTGATGAATGCGTTATGTTACCGCGTCATGTGATGAAATCCTTATGTTACCGCGTCACGTGATGAATGCGTTCTATTACTGCGTCATGTGATGAATGCGTGTTGTTACCGCGTCATGTGATGAATGCGTTATGTTACCGCGTCATGTGATGAATGCGTTATGTTACCGCGTCACGTGATGAATGCGTGTTGTTACCGCTTCATGTGATGAATGCGTTATGTTACCGCGTCACGTGATGAATGCGTTATGTTACCACGTCACGTGATGAATGCGTTATGTTACCGCGTCACGTGATGAATGCGTTATGTTACCGCGTCATGTGATGAATGCGTTATGTTAACGCGTCACGTGATGAATGCGTTATGTTACCGCGTCACGTGATGAAAGCGTTCTGTTACCGCGTCACGTGATGAATGCGTTATTTTACCGCATCACGTGATGAATGCGTTATGTTACCGCGTCACGTGATGAATGCGTTATGTTACCGCGTCACGTGATGAATGCGTTATGTTACCGCGTCACATGATGAATGCATTCTGTTACCGTGTCACGTGATGAATGCGTTCTGTTACTGCGTCATGTGATGAATGCGTTCTGTTACCGCGTCACGTGATGAATGCGTTCTGTTACCGCGTCATGTGATGAATGCGTTCTGTTACCGCGTCATGTGATGAATGCGTTCTGTTACCGCGTCACGTGATGAATGCGTTATTTTACCGCGTTACGTGATGAATGCGTTATGTTACCGCGTCATGTGATGAATGCGTTCTGTTTCCGCGTCACGTGTTGAATGCGTTCTGTTACCGCGTCACGTGATGAATGCGTTCTGTTACCGCGTCACGTGTTGAATGCGTTCTGTTACCGCGTCATGTGATGAATGCGTTCTGTTACCGCGTCACGTGATGAATGCGTTATGTTACCGCGTCGCGTGATGAATGCGTTCTGTTAACGCGTCATGTGATGAATGCGTTCTTTTACCGCGTCATGTGATGAATGCGTTCTGTTACCGCGTCAAGTGATGAATGCGTTATGTTACCGCGTCATGTGATGAATGCGTTCTGTTACCGCGTCACGTGATGAATGCGTTATGTTACCGCGTCACGTGATGAATGCGTGTTATTACCGCGTCACGTGATGAATGCGTTATTTTAACGCGTCACGTGATGAATGCGTTATGTTACCGCGTCACGTGATGAATGTGTTATGTTACCGCGTCACATGATGAATGCATTCTGTTACCGTGTCACGTGATGAATGCGTTCTGTTACTGCGTCATGTGATGAATGCGTTCTGTTACCGCGTCATGTGATGAATGCGTTCTGTTACCGCGTCACGTGATGAATGCGTTATTTTACCGCGTCACGTGATGAATGCGTTCTGTTACCGCGTCATGTGATGAATGCGTTATTTTACCGCGTCACGTGATGAATGCGTTATGTTACCGCGTCATGTGATGAATGCGTTATGTTACCGCGTCACGTGATGAATGCGTTATTTTACCGCGTCATGTGATGAATGCGTTCTGTTACCGCGTCATGTGATGAATGCGTTATGTTACCGCGTCACGTGATGAATGCGTTATTTTACCGCGTCACGTGATGAATGCATTATGTTACCGCGTCACGTGATGAATGCGTTATTTTACCGCGTCACGTGATGAATGCGTTATGTTACCGCGTCACGTGATGAATGTGTTCTGTTACCGCGCCACGTGATGAATGCATTATGTTACCGCGTCACGTGATGAATGCGTTATTTTACCGCGTCACGTGATGAATGCGTTATGTTACCGCGTCATGTGATGAATGCGTTATGTTACCGCGTCACGTGATGAATGCGTTATTTTACCGCGTCATGTGATGAATGCGTTCTGTTACCGCGTCATGTGATGAATGCGTTATGTTACCGCGTCACGTGATGAATGCGTTATTTTACCGCGTCATGTGATAAATGCATTCTGTTACCGCGCCACGTGATGAATGCATTATGTTACCGCGTCACGTGATGAATGCGTTATTTTACCGCGTCACGTGATGAATGCGTTATGTTACCGCGTCACGTGATGAATGCGTTCTGTTACCGCGTCACGTGATGAATGCGTTCTGTTACCGCGTCACGTGATGAATGCGTTCTGTTACCGCGTCACGTGATGAATGCGTTCTGTTACGGCGTCACGTAATGAATGCGTTCTGTTACCGCGTCATGTGATGAATGCGTTCTGTTACCGCGTCATGTGATGAATGCATTCTGTTACCGCGTCACGTGATGAATGCGTTATGTTACCGCGTCACGTGATGAATGCGTTATTTTACCGCGTCACGTGATGAATGCGTTATGTTACCGCGTCACGTGATTAATGTGTGTTACCGCGTCATGTGATGAATGCGTTATGTAACCGCGTCACGTGTTGAATGCGTTCTGTTACCGCGTCATGTGATGAATGCGTTCTGTTACCGCGTCACGTGATGAATGCGTTCTGTTACCGTGTCACGTGATGAATGCGTGTTGTTACCGCGTCATGTGATGAATGCGTTATGTTACCGCGTCATGTGATGAATGCGTTATGTTACCGCGTCATGTGATGAATGCCTTATGTTACCGCGTCACGTGATGAATGCGTTCTATTACTGCGTCATGTGATGAATGCGTGTTGTTACCGCGTCATGTGATGAATGCGTTATGTTACCGCGTCATGTGATGAATGCGTTATGTTACCGCGTCACGTGATGAATGCGTGTTGTTACCGCTTCATGTGATGAATGCGTTATGTTACCGCGTCACGTGATGAATGCGTTATGTTACCGCGTCACGTGATGAATGCGTTATGTTACCGCGTCACGTGATGAATGCGTTATGTTACCGCGTCATGTGATGAATGCGTTATGTTAACGCGTCACGTGATGAATGCGTTATGTTACCGCGTCATGTGATGAATGCGTTCTGTTTCCGCGTCACGTGTTGAATGCGTTCTGTTACCGCGTCACGTGATGAATGCGTTCTGTTACCGCGTCACGTGTTGAATGCGTTCTGTTACCGCGTCATGTGATGAATGCGTTCTGTTACCGCGTCACGTGATGAATGCGTTATGTTACCGCGTCGCGTGATGAATGCGTTCTGTTAACGCGTCATGTGATGAATGCGTTCTTTTACCGCGTCATGTGATGAATGCGTTCTGTTACCGCGTCAAGTGATGAATGCGTTATGTTACCGCGTCATGTGATGAATGCGTTCTGTTACCGCGTCACGTGATGAATGCGTTCTGTAACCGCGTCACGTGATGAATGCATTCTTTTACCGCGTCACGTGATGAATGCGTTCTGTTACCGCGTCACGTGATGAATGCGTGTTATTACCGCGTCACGTGATGAATGCGTTATTTTAACGCGTCACGTGATGAATGCGTTATGTTACCGCGTCACGTGATGAATGTGTTATGTTACCGCGTCACATGATGAATGCATTCTGTTACCGTGTCACGTGATGAATGCGTTCTGTTACTGCGTCATGTGATGAATGCGTTCTGTTACCGCGTCACGTGATGAATGCGTTCTGTTACCGCGTCATGTGATGAATGCGTTCTGTTACCGCGTCATGTGATGAATGCGTTCTGTTACCGCGTCACGTGATGAATGCGTTCTGTTACCGCGTCATGTGATGAATGCGTTCTGTTACCGCGTCATGTGATGAATGCGTTCTGTTACCGCGTCACGTGATGAATGCGTTATTTTACCGCGTCACGTGATGAATGCGTTCTGTTACCGCGTCATGTGATGAATGCGTTATTTTACCGCGTCACGTGATGAATGCGTTATGTTACCGCGTCACGTGATGAATGCGTTATGTTACCGCGTCACGTGATGAATGCGTTCTGTTACCGCGTCACGTGATGAATGCGTTCTGTTACAGCGTTACGTGATGAATGCTTTCTGTTACCGCGTCACGTGATGAATGCGTTATGTTACCGCGTCACATGATGAATGCATTCTGTTACTGCGTCATGTGATGAATGCGTTCTGTTACTGCGTCATGTGATGAATGCGTTCTGTTACCGTGTCACGTGATGAATGCGTTCTGTTACTGCGTCATGTGATGAATGCGTTCTGTTACCGCGTCACGTGATGAATGCGTTCTGTTACCGCGTCATGTGATGAATGCGTTCTGTTACCGCGTCATGTGATGAATGCGTTCTGTTACCGCGTCACGTGATGAATGCGTTCTGTTACCGCGTCATGTGATGAATGCGTTCTGTTACCGCGTCATGTGATGAATGCGTTCTGTTACCGCGTCACGTGATGAATGCGTTATTTTACCGCGTCACGTGATGAATGCGTTCTGTTACCGCGTCATGTGATGAATGCGTTATTTTACCGCGTCACGTGATGAATGCGTTATGTTACCGCGTCACGTGATGAATGCGTTATGTTACCGCGTCACGTGATGAATGCGTTCTGTTACCGCGTCACGTGATGAATGCGTTCTGTTACAGCGTTACGTGATGAATGCTTTCTGTTACCGCGTCACGTGATGAATGCGTTATGTTACCGCGTCACATGATGAATGCATTCTGTTACTGCGTCATGTGATGAATGCGTTCTGTTACTGCGTCATGTGATGAATGCGTTCTGTTACCGTGTCACGTGATGAATGCGTTCTGTTACTGCGTCATGTGATGAATGCGTTCTGTTACCGCGTCACGTGATGAATGCGTTCTGTTACCGCGTCATGTGATGAATGCGTTCTGTTACCGCGTCATGTGATGAATGCGTTCTGTTACCGCGTCACGTGATGAATGCGTTCTGTTACCGCGTCATGTGATGAATGCGTTCTGTTACCGCGTCATGTGATGAATGCGTTCTGTTACCGCGTCACGTGATGAATGCGTTATTTTACCGCGTCACGTGATGAATGCGTTCTGTTACCGCGTCATGTGATGAATGCGTTATTTTACCGCGTCACGTGATGAATGCGTTATGTTACCGCGTCACGTGATGAATGCGTTATGTTACCGCGTCACGTGATGAATGCGTTCTGTTACCGCGTCACGTGATGAATGCGTTCTGTTACAGCGTTACGTGATGAATGCTTTCTGTTACCGCGTCACGTGATGAATGCGTTCTGTTACGGCGTCACGTAATGAATGCGTTCTGTTACCGCGTCATGTGATGAATGCGTTCTGTTACCGCGTCATGTGATGAATGCATTCTGTTACCGCGTCACGTGATGAATGCGTTATGTTACCGCGTCACGTGATGAATGCGTTATTTTACCGCGTCACGTGATGAATGCGTTATGTTACCGCGTCACGTGATTAATGTGTGTTACCGCGTCATGTGATGAATGCGTTATGTAACCGCGTCACGTGTTGAATGCGTTCTGTTACCGCGTCATGTGATGAATGCGTTCTGTTACCGCGTCACGTGTTGAATGCGTTCTGTTACCGTGTCACGTGATGAATGCGTTATGTTACCGCGTCACGTGATGAATGCGTTATGTTACCGCGTCATGTGATGAATGCGTTATGTTAACGCGTCACGTGATGAATGCGTTATGTTACCGCGTCACGTGATGAAAGCGTTCTGTTACCGCGTCACGTGATGAATGGGTTATTTTACCGCATCACGTGATGAATGCGTTCTGTTACCGCGTCACGTGATGAATGCGTTCTGTTACCGCGTCACGTGATGAATGCGTTCTGTTACCGCGTCACGTGATGAATGTGTTCTGTTACGGCGTCACGTAATGAATGCGTTCTGTTACCGCGTCACGTGATGAATGCGTTATGTTACCGCGTCACGTGATGAATGCGTTTTGTTACCGCGTCATGTGATAAATGCGTTCTGTTACCGCGTCATGTGATGAATGCGTTGTTACCGCGTCACGTGATGAATGCGTTATTTTACCGCGTCACGTGATGAATGCGTTATGTTACCGCGTCACGTGATGAATGTGTGTTACCGCGTCATGTGATGAATGCGTTATGTTTCCGCGTCACGTGATGAATGCGTTCTGTTACCGCGTCACGTGATGAATGCGTTCTGTTACCGCGTCACGTGATGAATGAGTTCTGTTACCGTGTCACGTGATGAATGCGTGTTGTTACCGCGTCATGTGATGAATGCGTTATGTTACCGCGTCATGTGATGAATGCGTTATGTTACCGCGTCATGTGATGAATGCCTTATGTTACCGCGTCACGTGATGAATACGTTCTATTACTGCGTCATGTGATGAATGCGTGTTGTTACCGCGTCATGTGATGAATGAGTTATGTTACTGCGTCATGTGATGAATGCGTTATGTTACCGCGTCATGTGATGAATGCGTTATGTTACCGCGTCATGTGATGAATGTGTTATGTTACCGCGTCATGTGATGAATGCGTTCTGTTTCCGCGTCACGTGTTGAATGCGTTCTGTTACCGCGTCACGTGATGAATGCGTTCTGTTACCGCGTCATGTGATGAATGCGTGTTGTTACCGCGTCATGTGATGAATGAGTTATGTTTCCGCGTCACGTGATGAATGCGTTCTGTTACCGCGTCACGTGATGAATGCGTTCTGTTACCGCGTCACGTGATGAATGAGTTCTGTTACCGTGTCACGTGATGAATGCGTGTTGTTACCGCGTCATGTGATGAATGCGTTATGTTACCGCGTCATGTGATGAATGCGTTATGTTACCGCGTCATGTGATGAATGCGTTCTATTACTGCGTCATGTGATGAATGCGTGTTGTTACCGCGTCATGTGATGAATGAGTTATGTTACTGCGTCATGTGATGAATGCGTTATGTTGCCGCGTCATGTGATGAATGCGTTATGTTACCGCGTCATGTGATGAATGTGTTATGTTACCGCGTCATGTGATGAATGCGTTCTGTTTCCGCGTCACGTGTTGAATGCCTTATGTTACCGCGTCACGTGATGAATACGTTCTATTACTGCGTCATGTGATGAATGCGTGTTGTTACCGCGTCATGTGATGAATGAGTTATGTTACTGCGTCATGTGATGAATGCGTTATGTTACCGCGTCATGTGATGAATGCGTTATGTTACCGCGTCATGTGATGAATGTGTTATGTTACCGCGTCATGTGATGAATGCGTTCTGTTTCCGCGTCACGTGTTGAATGCGTTCTGTTACCGCGTCACGTGATGAATGCGTTCTGTTACCGCGTCACGTGTTGAATGCGTTCTGTTACCGCGTCACGTGATGAATGCGTTATGTTACCGCGTCACGTGATGAATACGTTCTGTTACCGCGTCACGTGATGAATGCTTTCTGTTACCGCGTCACGTGTTGAATGCGTTCTGTTACCGCGTCACGTGATGAATGCGTTCTGTTACCGCGTCATCTGATGAATGCGTTATGTTACCGCGTCACGTGATGAATGCATTATGTTACCGCGTCATGTGATGAATGCGTTCTGTTACCGCGTCACGTGATGAATGCGTGTTGTTACCGCGTCATGTGATGAATAAGTTATGTTTCCGCTTCACGTGATGAATGCGTTTTGTTACCGCGTCACGTGATGAATGCGTTCTGTTACCGCGTCATGTGATGAATGCGTTATGTTACCGCGTCGCGTGATGAATGCGTTATTTTACCGCGTCATGTGATGAATGCGTTCTGTTACCGCGTCATGTGATGAATGCGTTATGTTACCGCGTCACATGATGAATGCGTTATGTTACCGCGTCATGTGATGAATGCTTTCTGTTAACGCGTCACGTGATGAATGCGTTCTGTTACCGCGTCACGTGATGAATGCGTGTTGTTACCGCGTCATGTGATGAATGCGTTATGTTACCACGTCACGTGATGAATGCGTTCTGTGACCGCGTCACGTGATGAATGCGTTCTGTTACCGCGTCACGTGATGAATGCGTTCTGTTACCGCGTCACGTGATGAATGCGTTATGTTACCGCGTCACGTGATGAATGCGTTATGTTACCGCGTCACGTGATGAATGCGTTATGTTACCGCGTCATGTGATGAATGCGTTCTGTTACCGCGTCACGTGATGAATGTGTTCTGTTACCGCGTCACGTGATGAATGTGTTCTGTTACGGCGTCACGTAATGAATGCGTTCTGTTACCGCGTCACGTGATGAATGCGTTATGTTACCGCGTCACGTGATGAATGCGTTTTGTTACCGCGTCATGTGATAAATGCGTTCTGTTACCGCGTCGCGTGATGAATGCGTTGTTACCGCTTCACGTGATGAATGTGTTTTACCGCGTCATGTGATGAATGCGTTATGTTTCCGCGTCACGTGATGAATGCGTTCTGTTACCGCGTCACGTGTTGAATGCGTTCTGTTACCGTGTCACGTGATGAATGCGTGTTGTTACCGCGTCATGTGATGAATGCGTTATGTTACCGCGTCATGTGATGAATGCGTTATGTTACCGCGTCACGTGATGAATGCGTTCTATTACTGCGTCATGTGATGAATGCGTGTTGTTACCGCGTCATGTGATGAATGCGTTATGTTACTGCGTCATGTGATGAATGCGTTATGTTACCGCGTCATGTGATGAATGCGTTATGTTACCGCGTCACGTGATGAATGCGTGTTGTTACCGCGTCAGGTGATGAATGCGTTCTATTACTGCGTCATGTGATGAATGCGTGTTGTTACCGCGTCATGTGATGAATGCGTTCTGTTTCCGCGTCACGTGTTGAATGCGTTCTGTTACCGCGTCACGTGATGAATGCGTTCTGTTACCGCGTCACGTGTTGAATGCGTTCTGTTACCGCGTCACGTGATGAATGCGTTATGTTACCGCGTCACGTGTTGAATGCGTTCTGTTACCGCGTCACGTGATGAATGCGTTATGTTACCGCGTCACGTGATGAATGCGTTATGTTACCGCGTCACGTGATGAATACGTTCTGTTACCGCGTCACGTGATGAATGCGTTCTGTTACCGCGTCACGTGTTGAATGCGTTCTGTTACCGCGTCACGTGATGAATGCGTTCTGTTACCGCGTCATCTGATGAATGCGTTATGTTACCGCGTCACGTGATGAATGCGTTCTGTTACCGCGTCACGTGATGAATGCGTTCTGTTACCGCGTCATGTGATGAATGCGTTCTGTTTCCGCGTCACGTGTTGAATGCGTTCTGTTACCGCGTCACGTGTTGAATGCGTTCTGTTACCGCGTCACGTGATGAATGCGTTATGTTACCGCGTCACATGATGAATACGTTCTGTTACCGCGTCACGTGATGAATGCATTATGTTACCGCGTCACGTGATGAATGCGTTCTGTTACCGCGTCACGTGATGAATGTGTGTTGTTACCGCGTCATGTGATGAATGCGTTATGTTACCGCGTCATGTGATGAATGCGTTCTGTTACCGCGTCACGTGATTAATGCATTCTATTACTGCGTCATGTGATGAATGCGTGTTGTTACCGCGTCATGTGATGAATGCGTTATGTTACTGCGTCATGTGATGAATGCGTTATGTTACCGCGTCATGTGATGAATGCGTTCTGTTTCCGCGTCACGTGTTGAATGCGTTCTGTTACCGCGTCACGTGATGAATGTGTGTTGTTACCGCGTCATGTGATGAATGCGTTCTGTTACCGCGTCACGTGATTAATGCATTCTATTACTGCGTCATGTGATGAATGCGTGTTGTTACCGCGTCATGTGATGAATGCGTTATGTTACTGCGTCATGTGATGAATGCGTTCTGTTACCGCGTCATGTGATGAATGCGTTCTGTTTCCGCGTCACGTGTTGAATGCGTTCTGTTACCGCGTCACGTGATGAATGCGTTCTGTTACCGCGTCACGTGATGAATGCGTTCTGTTACCGCGTCACGTGATGAATGAGTTCTGTTACCGTGTCACGTGATGAATGCGTGTTGTTACCGCGTCATGTGATGAATGCGTTATGTTACCGCGTCATGTGATGAATGTGTTATGTTACCGCGTCATGTGATGAATGCCTTATGTTACCGCGTCACGTGATGAATGCGTTATGTTACCGCGTCATGTGATGAATGCGTTATGTTACCGCGTCATGTGATGAATGCGTGTTGTTACCGCGTCATGTGATTAATGCATTCTATTACTGCGTCATGTGATGAATGCGTGTTGTTACCGCGTCATGTGATGAATGCGTTATGTTACTGCGTCATGTGATGAATGCGTTATGTTACCGCGTCATGTGATGAATGCGTTATGTTACCGCGTCATGTGATGAATGCGTTCTGTTTCCGCGTCACGTGTTGAATGCGTTCTGTTACCGCGTCACGTGATGAATGCATTATGTTACCGCGTCATGTGATGAATGCGTTCTGTTACCGCGTCACGTGATGAATGCGTTCTGTTACCGCGTCACGTGTTGAATGCGTTCTGTTACCGCGTCACGTGATGAATGCGTTATGTTACCGCGTCACGTGATGAATACGTTCTGTTACCGCGTCACGTGATGAATGCATTATGTTACCGCGTCACGTGATGAATGCGTTCTGTTACCGCGTCACGTGATGAATGCGTTCTGTTACCGCGTCATCTGATGAATGCGTTATGTTACCACGTCACGTGATGAATGCGTTCTGTTACCGCGTCACGTGATGAATGCGTTCTGTTACCGCGTCACGTGATGAATGCGTTCTGTTACCGCGTCACGTGTTGAATGCGTTCTGTTACCGCGTCACGTGATGAATGCGTTATGTTACCGCGTCACGTGATGAATACGTTCTGTTACCGCGTCACGTGATGAATGCATTATGTTACCGCGTCACGTGATGAATGCGTTCTGTTACCGCGTCACGTGATGAATGCGTTCTGTTACCGCGTCATCTGATGAATGCGTTATGTTACCGCGTCACGTGATGAATGCGTTCTGTTACCGCGTCACGTGATGAATGCGTTATGTTACCGCGTCACGTGATGAATGCGTTATGTTACCGCGTCACGTGATGAATGCGTTATGTTACCGCGTCACGTGATGAATGCGTTATGTTACCGCGTCACGTGATGAATGCGTTCTTTTACCGCGTCACGTGATGAATGCGTTCTTTTACCGCGTCACGTGATGAATGCGTTCTGTTTCCGCGTCACGTGATGAATGCGTTCTGTTACTGCGTCATGTGATGAATGCGTTCTGTTACCGTGTCACGTGATGAATGCGTTCTGTTACCGTGTCACGTGATGAATGCGTTCTGTTACCGTGTCACGTGATGAATGCGTTCTGTTACCGCGTCATGTGATGAATGCGTTATTACCCCGTCACGTGATGAATGCGTTATGTTACCGCGTCATGTGATGAATACGTTCTGTTACTGCGTCATGTGATGAATGCGTTCTGTTACCGTGTCACGTGATGAATGCGTTCTGTTACCGCGTCATGTGTAATGCGTTCCCATCCCTCAGTGCTCGATGAGTTAGCGTGTCGGAGGCGTGCAAGCGTGTAACGTGTTGTGACACAGACACACGGCCGGAGCAGTGTTATGACACCTGCTTTGGCGCGTGATGTCACCCGTCGTATAATTGATCATATTCACACCGCTCGCTTGCGCACTGAGGCCAAGAATGACTTTATACGCAAAATTAGTTACAGATGGTCGCGCAGTGGACGGTGCTGACCGCTCTGGTCCTGGCTGGGTACGAAAAGGGTACTTCCCCCGTGACGAGATGAAACGTTTGACGGTTTGAAGTTCGTGGCAGCGTAGAATATGATGTTACAGTTTTAAACGGAGGGAAAGAGCCAGTTCATCCTTGAGAGATTCACAGCCTTTGCCATTATTTGTTCTGGTCCTTTTCTCTAGTTGTAAAACAGCCCATTGTGACAAAATTAGACCACTGCGGGCTGCCTGCATCTACTTGTAAAGCCTTTTACCACTGACAGACTCATACGGAAGACGTCTCTGGGTGGCGTTTTGGGAGATCTGATCATGTTGTCTGAGCGTGTCTTCCGGGCGCATGGTCCAAGCGCGTGGTCAGAGCGCGTGGTCCGAGTATCTCGTCGTCCGAGCGTCTCGTCATCCGAGATGCGTCTTGTCGTCCAAGCGCAACGTCAGACCGTATCGTCCGAGCCCGTCGTCCGAGCGCCTGGTCCAATGGTATCGTGGTCCGGGCGCGTGGTCCGAGCGCGTGGTTCGAGTGTTTCGTCGTCCGAGCACCTCCTCGTCCGAGCGCCTCATCAACCGAGCGTTTCGGCGTCCGAGCGCGTGGTCCGTACGCGTGGTCCGAGTGCGTGGTCCAAGCGCGTGGTCCGAGCGCGTTGTCCGAGCCTATCGTTCAAACGTCTCGTCCGAGCGTGTCGTCCGAGCGTTGACCCTGCGTCGCTTCCTCGGCTGAAAAAGCGGTCCTAAAGCTGTGCACGTGCCTGAAAAACATGCTCGTGAACATCGGCGAGGTGCCAAACGGTTCGCGAGCGCCGTCAGGTCCAGCACCAAAACCCGAGAAGCCTTTGACTGAATCACTCGTCAGCTCGCGCTTTGAAACCGTCCTCTTATGTAAACAGAGAGGACTATGGACCCAGCACCCGCACCACTGTTTTTGCCTAAAAGTTGTCAAAAACATGATTTGACACTCGCCGCCAGTGTCGACGCGCGGCGGATCGTTTTACGTTGTTTGACATTTGGCTGATCGCGCGTCGTGGAGGCTGAGGGAAGATACCGGCTCGAGCTCAGAAAAACGGGCTTTATGTTCCGCCAAAGACTGTGACGCCAACACATGTAACAGCCTGCGATGGACGATACGGGCGCGGCCCCGAACGTGACTTTTCAGGAAGCTCGAGGGTCAGATCAGCGGTTCTGGCGACTGGGGCGAACCGGGGCCTTGTCCTGGACACGTTCTGCTCCGGTCTGGGTCATTGTTCTGCCGTTTTTTGGCCCGGGATCTCTGGTTCTCCTCTTGTTCTCCTTTAGTTCTCCTCTGGTTCTCTTCTAGTTCTCATCTGGTTCTCTTTTAGTTCTCTTCTGGTTCTCCTCTGGTTCTGCTCTGGTTCTCTTCTAGTTCTCCTCTGGTTCTCCTCTTCTTCTCCTCTATTTCTCCTCTGGTTCTCCTCTGGTTTCACATGAACGCTTCAAAAACAATATTACGTGACTTTTCCCATATTTGTCAATAATATCGCGAGATCTTCGTATGTCTGAACTATTCCGGGACGTGGTTGACTCCAGCTCCTATAGGCTTCATAACACTGTCAATTATTCATCCCATGTACTTTAACTGCATATATTTTTAATCCCGCCACTCTCCGCATACGAAACCGGCCCGACGTTCCAGATCGCCGTTCCATCGACGTTTCCAGCACGGGAAGAACCTTTCAAACACACGTTCATGAATGTTTGAGAGGAAGAGCAGACGGAGCAACTTTAAATCAATGTCAGTCATAAATTCTGCATCGGAAGCCGGACATTGGTCAAACATGTAGCGTGTTTTAGAGTGGTCGGTCTGTAGGACGGATGACGCACCCGCAAGCCACCTGGTTCTCCCCTGGTTCTCCTCTGGTTCTCCTCTGGTTCTCCTCCTGGTCACTGGTCAATGACCTCCGGGACGACTTTGTTGTTGAGTCATTTGATCTACGGCCACGTGTCTTGGACACTAGGGTGAGGAGAGGGGCAGAGCTGTAGATCACCACCTGGTGGTGAGTTGGATCCGTTGGTGGAGGAGGAAGCCGGACAGACTTGGCAGACCTAAGCGCATTGTGAGGGTCTGTTGGGAACGTCTTGTGGAGCCCTCTGTCAGTAGGGAATTCAACTCGCACCTCCGGGGAGCTTCTCCCATATCCCTGGGGACGCTGGGGACATTGAGTCCGAGTGGACCATGTTCTCCGCCTTCATTGTTGATGCAGCTGCTCGAAGCTGTGGTCGCAAGGTCTCCGGTGCTTGTCGTGGCGGCAACCCCCGAACCCGGTGGTGGACACCGGAAGTAAGGGATGTCGTCAGGCTGAAGAAAAAGGCAGGTACCACTCTTTGCCTGGTAAGCCTCCTGAGGTCGTTGACAAGTATTGGCAGGCCAAGCGGGGGAACTGTCTGGGGAGAGGGAAGTCTGGGAGTCCCTGCTTAGA
This sequence comes from Eucyclogobius newberryi, assembly GCF_026437365.1. Lineage (NCBI taxonomy): Eukaryota > Metazoa > Chordata > Actinopteri > Gobiiformes > Gobiidae > Eucyclogobius > Eucyclogobius newberryi. The sequence continues at coordinate 35,414,964 of NW_027315768.1, forward strand.
CTGATGCCCCCGCGACCCGGCCCCGGATAAAGCAGAAGAAACTGGATGGATGGATTTTCACACATATTTTCTTGATATTGCACAGATAAATCATACGGAGCTTATGTATCGGGTGAAGTGGAGACAGGACGAGATGGAAAAACAACATTGTGTTACCTCAGATGTCAACATAAGAAATAGTATCTGACTATCTGCGTCGTGATGAGTTTTCCATGTCCCACCTGACCACAGCCACTATACTGTTGTTCTGGACTGTGATTGGATGTCCAGAGCCTACCTGACCACAGACACACATACGGTTCTGGACTGTGATCCGAGGCCAGGTCCTTCTGAGCATCTTTTGGCTCCTATAGCAGGCGCTGTCCTCGGTTCTCCTCAGACCTCAGACGATCCCGGGGAAAGTGGATAAAAAGGCCCCCGACGTACCCCAGTGTGACGTGCGGTTCAAACGGATGTGGAAAACGCTTCACTCGCCTTTGTGCTCGTATTCAGTTTGTGTCGTCGCCTTGAAATGTTTCTGACCACAAACCAGAATGGAGATGTGTTTTGACAGATTTGTGTTGTGCTTTTGAGGCTTCACAAGGTCAAAGATCCTCTCCAAACATGGCACGAAACCAGGTCTAAACCAGGTCTAAACCAGGTCTAAACCAGGACTAAACCAGGTCTAAACCACGTCTAAACCCAGGGCCGGCCCAAGCCTTCAGGGGGCCCTAAGCGAAAACATTTTTGGGGGCCCCTCACCACGTCATCAGAATCAGTTTTATTGCCATTGTCAGTAAACAATTCACATATGGGAACTTTCATCAACGCAAACAAAGCACCAAAACTCCAGGGCATCCGCCAGTTAGTTTATTCTCAGCACCTCACAAGCTCAAATATTGATAACTTAAATCCCACAATGCAACTTGGTATTCCGCTGACATCGCCTCTACTCCTTGTACAAATAACACACGTCCCAGATATGTTTTTGGGCGTATTTGTGGGCGTTAAGGGTCGACAGCCACATTAGCAGTTTAAATTAATGAACAGGGGGGTCTGGGGGCTTTACCCCAGAGATTTTCAGACCTTTTTTGGGTCTGGTGCATTTTAATGTGGTCCAGACGCTAAAGTAAGAGTAAAATGTTGAGGTTGTAATGCTATAAAATGATGATGTGATGAAACTGTGCCAGGAGAAAATGACTAAAGCCAGTTATTAATACATTAGTGTACTTAATTACTCAATACAATATTGGCTATGAAAAATAATTATGATCAAATTGATTAATTTTAACTGAAAATGTAAAAGTAATAGTTATCCTTAATAATTTACTTTTACTGCTCCCAACTGTTACTTCTTGCCAAAGTGACAAAACAAGTTATATTAAATTAAACAAATGGCATAAGCATTGCTTGATTAACAATTAACACTGATAAAACAGTGCAAACATGTTATTCCCAGAGAATGAACAGAACCAGAAGTGAAGGTCCAAACCTCGCTTTAGTGAAGCGACTGCGTTTCTGCAACTTTGCCACTTTTATATAAAAATATATAGTATTATTCTATAACAGACGTAATTATAATATGTCTGGTTATTTTTCACTATCAATTTATTATAATTTATAACAAATAGTCTAATGATGCTTTTTAAATAAATTGAAATGTTTTATTGCTCTATTAAAAGTGAATTACAATATAAATGTTTGTTCTGATCTGAACATCACACACTGGACTCCTGCACCTTTACGTTCCTCTTATTGCACTTTAAGAAGTCAAAGTAAAACAGACATCACGAGTCACGATTGATCTCACACATGGTGATGTGAGAGAGAGGGGCAAACTCAAACCCGCTCATCTCTGACTGAGGCTGCACAGGGGCCCGGGACAGGGGCCCGGGACAGGGGCCGGGGACAGGGGCCCGGGACAGGGGCCGGGGACAGGGGCCCGGGACAGGGGCCGGGGACAGGGGCCCGGGACAGGGGCCCGGGACAGGGGCCCGGGACAGGGGCCGCACACTGTTCACTCCAAAGTCTCACGTCAGAGGTTCTGGACGAGACGGCGCTCGTCCGGACCGGATCTCACCTGCAGCTCACACTACGGGGCTGGTGTAAATGTGAAGCTTATTATCTTTCATTCAGACACATATTGTGCTCAGAGCTCTCGTCGCCTCCAGTCTGAGCGAACTAACGTGACAGAATCGTGTTGTTTCAAACAGCAGCATTAACCGTCTCTTTGTAAGAGAAGTTCAATACCTGGAGAGTGTTGTTGAGTTTGCAGTTTCTTTACATCGTCAAGAAGTTTCTTCTTTCGTTTTTCGGCATCGGGGGGATATATTCCTCTGGACATGAGGACCACGTTCTGTTGTGTTTATGTTTTGCTCTCGAGCTCCTCGCGCACGATGAAGTTGCCCAATCAGCGCAGGTTTGGTGTCTTGGTTGCCAGATTGTCATTACAAATAAATGCGGTTTGTGCGTTATATGTTACCGCTGTGTGCGCTGCCGCGCCAGCAGCGCTACTACACTAGTGGCGCACGCTGCGCTTGCACTTCGCATAAGACGGGTTGCCAGATTGGGGGCCCTATTAAAGCCTCGGGGCCTTACGCGGCTGCTTAGTTCGCTTATAGGCTGGGCGGGCCCTGTCTAAACCAGGTCTAAACCAGGTCTAAACCAGGTCTAAACCAGGTCTAAACCAGGTCTAAACCAGGTCTAAACCAGGTCGAAACCAGGTCTAAACCAGGACTAAACCAGGTCTAAACCAGGACTAAACCAGGTCTAAACCAGGTCGAAACCAGGTCGAAACCACGTCTAAACCAGGTCTAAACCAGGTCGAAACCAGGACTAAACCAGGTCTAAACCACGTCTAAACCAGGTCTAAACCAGGTCCAAACCAGGTCCAAACCAGGTCTAAACCAGGTCTAAACCAGGTCGAAACCAGGTCCAAACCAGGTCCAAACCAGGTCCAAACCAGGTCTAAACCAGGTCTAAACCAGGTCTAAACCAGGTCTAAACCAGGTCTAAACCAGGTCTAAACCAGGACTAAACCAGGTCTAAACCAGGACTAAACCAGGACTAAATCAGGGGCTAAACCAGGACTAAACCTGGTCTAAACCAGGACTAAACCAGGACTAAACCAGGGCTAAATCAGGGGCTAAACCAGGACTAAACCTGGTCTAAACCAGGACTAAATCAGGACTAAACCAGGGCTAAATCAGGGGCTAAACCAGGACTAAACCTGGTCTAAACCAGGACTAAATCAGGGCTAAACCAGGACTAAACCAGGACTAAACCAGGGACTAAACCAGGACTAAATCAGGACTAAACCAGGGCTAAATCAGGTCCAAACCAGGACTAAACCAGGTCTAAACCAGGGTCTAAACCGGGTCTAAACCAGGACTAAACCAGACAGTGGGGATCTGTGGACTTTGGAACTGTGGGTCATTTTAATAATATTCCTTTTTTCCTCCGTCTCTCGTTGTCCTCAAATGCTCCGGGAACAAACTGAACCAAAACTTGTCCCAAAAGACCCTCACTGTTCCCGCCTCGCCCCACGGTCCTGTCAGCCCTCGTCCCAGGAGACGCCACTCGGGCCCCGGCCAAAGGATCCGGGCACCGCGGGGGTCCACGGTCCAACAGAGAGCAGATTAGACCTGGACTGAGAGTGTGAAAGAGGATGTACCAGACGCATGAAAACGTGTGCAGAAACAGTGACAGGCCAGAACCAATCGGACGCTGCTGTGACACACATTAAGACCCCAAGAGCGTGGACTGTTTCTGGCCTTAAATCAACCCAAGGACAGCGTCTTCTGAGCCTCGTGTTGTTCTCCCTCCTGAACGGCAGCTTTTCCATCTGCATCGGCGAGGACGCTCCAAATATGGTCGTAATTTGTGTCTTTCTTTTTGAAAACAAATACAAATGACTTTTAATATCTCTTTCCTGAACATTAATATTAGAGGTAAATATGATATAGTGTGTGACACGAGCTCATAAAACATCAACCTGGATCATTAATGCAAGTGTTTAACTTCAACAGCCTGAATTCTGCTCCGGGGACTAAACCTGGGCTAAACCTGGGCTAAACCTGGACTAAACCAGGACTAAACCAGGACTAAACCTGGGCAAAACCAGGACTAAACCAGGACTAAACCAGGACTAAACCAGGACTAAACCTGGACTAAACCAGGACTAAACCAGGACTAAACCAGGACTAAACCAGGTCCGAATCAGGTCTAAACCAGGTCTAAACTAGGACTAAACCAGGACTAAACCAGGACTAAACCAGGTCTAAACCAGGTCTAAACCAGGACTAAACTAGGACTAAACCAGGGCTAAACCAGGTCTGAACCAGGTCTAAACCAGGTCTAAACTAGGACTAAACCAGGACTAAACCAGGTCTAAACCAGGGCTAAACCAGGTCTGAACCAGGTCTGAACCAGGTCTAAACCAGGTCTAAACCAGGACTAAACCAGGACTAAACCAGGACTAAACCAGGTCTAAACCAGGTCTAAACCAGGACTAAACTAGGACTAAACCAGGGCTAAACCAGGTCTGAACCAGGTCTTAACCAGGTCTAAACCAGGTCTAAACTAGGACTAAACCAGGACTAAACCAGGTCTAAACCAGGACTAAAACAGGACTAAATCGGGACTAAACCAGGACTAAACCGGGACTGAACAGGGACTAAACCTGGACTAAATAGGGACTAAACCAGGACTAAAACAGGACTAAATCGGGACTAAACCAGGACTAAACCAGGACTAAACCGGGACTGAACAGGGACTAAACCTGGACTAAATAGGGACTAAACCAGGACTATACCAGGCCTAAATCGGGACTAAACCAGCGCTAAACACCGCGTTTGGCTGTTTGGCTCTGGACCTCTCGTAAAAAGACCCCAGCTCATCACTGTCCATTGAAAATAAGGTATAGCCCTACAGGTGGTCTGAGCCTCGCCCTCAGGCTTTAAGTTCATCGTGAAAACGGCGGAAAGCTCAGAACATGTCAAATCCCTTGAGAAAATCCCACATATTTCAGGAATTGCAAAGGAATTTTGATTTCCCTCAAACAGTTCTATTGTTTTGGACATTCTTCTGACACAAAGAGGCTTCTCCATGTTCCATGAGTCCATGCAGCTACTCCAGTCCTTCCTCTGAGCTCACGTCGCTTTACTTTGTGCTGGATGCAAGATGCATCTGCTGACCACTGACATGAGACTGGAATCTGACTCTGCACATCGAAAATACAGCATCATTCTTTCCACTTTAAGCCCAGTCCTTGACCCGTGACGCAGTGACCGCCCTCTTTGTGATTGTAGCATCTGGACGTAACCCTCACCCTTAAGGCATCCATCCATTCATCTGATCACCGAACACGTATGTCCCAGCTACAGTTTTAAATCAAGTGAGAAGATAGTTTGCAGCACTTCATTATCCTCAGTCCAATATAAATGAACAATCGGACAGTCACAAAACACATGATAATGACGGGCCAAAACCCACCATAAACTCACCCAAAACCCACCCAAAACCCACCATAAACTCACCCAAAACTCACCCAAAACCCACCCAAAACCCACCATAAACTTACCCAAAACACACCCAAAACCCACCATAAACTCACTCAAAAATCACCCAAAACCCACCATAAACTCACCCAAAACCCACTCAAAACCCACCATAAACTCACCCAAAACTCACCCAAAACCCACCCAAAACCCACCATAAACTCACCCAAAACTCACCCAAAACTCACCCAAAACCCACCATAAACTCACCCAAACCCACTCAAAACCCACCATAAACTCACTCAAAACTCACCCAAAACCCACCCAAAACCCACCATAAACTCACCCAAAACACACCCAAAACCCACTCAAAACCCACCATAAACTCACTCAAAACTCACCCAAAACCCACCATAAACTCACCCAAACCCACTCAAAACCCACCATAAACTCACCCAAAACCCACCCAAAACCCACCATAAACTCACCCAAAACACACCCAAAACCCACCATAAACTCACTCAAAACTCACCCAAAACCCACCATAAACTCACCCAAACCCACTCAAAACCCACCATAAACTCACTCAAAACTCACCCAAAACCCACCATAAACTCACCCAAAACACACCCAAAACCCACCATAAACTCACTCAAAACTCACCCAAAACCCACCATAAACTCACCCTAACCCACTCAAAACCCACCATAAACTCACCCAAAACCCACTCAAAACCCACCATAAACTCACTCAAAACTCATCCAAAACCCACCATAAACTCACCCAAAACCCACTCAAAAAACCCACCATAAACTCACCCAAAACTCACCCAAAACCCACCATAAACTCACCCAAAACACACCCAAAACCCACCATAAACTCACTCAAAACTCACCCAAAACCCACCCAAAACCCACCATAAACTCACCCAAACCCACTCAAAACCCACCATAAACTCACCCAAAACTCACCCAAAACCCACTCAAAACCCACCATAAACTCACCCAAAACTCACCCAAAACCCACCCAAAACCCACCATTAAGTCACCCAAAACTCACCCAAAACCCACCATAAACTCACTCATAACTCACCCAAAACCCACCATAAACTCACCCAAAACTCACCCAAAACCCACCATAAACTCACCCAAAACCCACCCAAAACCCACCATAAACTCACCCAAAACCCACCCAAAACCCACCATAAACTCACCCAAAACTCACCCAAAACCCACCCAAAACCCACCATAAACTCACCCAAAACCCACCATAAACTCACTCATAACTCACCCAAAACCCACCATAAACTCACCCAAAACTCACCCAAAACCCACCATAAACTCACCCAAAACCCACCCAAAACCCACCATAAACTCACCCAAAACTCACCCAAAACCCACCCAAAACTCACCCAAAACCCACCCAAAACCCACCATAAACTCACCCAAAACCCACCCAAAACCCACCATAAACTCACCCAAAACTCACCCAAAACCCACCATAAACTCACTCAAAACTCACCCAAAACCCACCCAAAACCCACCATGAACTCACCCAAAACTCACCCAAAACTCACCCAAAACTCACCCAAAACTCACCCAAAACCCACCATAAACTCACTCAAAATCACCCAAAACCCACCATAAACTCACCCAAAACCCACTCAAAACCCACCATAAACTCACCCAAAACTCACCCAAAACCCACCCAAAACCCACCATAAACTCACCCAAAACACACCCAAAACCCACCATAAACTCACTCAAAACTCACCCAAAACCCACCATAAACTCACCCAAACCCACTCAAAACCCACCATAAACTCACTCAAAACTCACCCAAAACCCACCATAAACTCACCCAAAACACACCCAAAACCCACCATAAACTCACTCAAAACTCACCCAAAACCCACCATAAACTCACCCAAACCCACTCAAAACCCACCATAAACTCACCCAAAACTCACCCAAAACCCACCCAAAACCCACCATAAACTCACCCAAAACTCACCCAAAACTCACCCAAAACCCACCATAAACTCACCCAAACCCACTCAAAACCCACCATAAACTCACTCAAAACTCACCCAAAACCCACCCAAAACCCACCATAAACTCACCCAAAACACACCCAAAACCCACTCAAAACCCACCATAAACTCACTCAAAACTCACCCAAAACCCACCATAAACTCACCCAAACCCACTCAAAACCCACCATAAACTCACCCAAAACCCACCCAAAACCCACCATAAACTCACCCAAAACACACCCAAAACCCACCATAAACTCACTCAAAACTCACCCAAAACCCACCCAAAACCCACCATAAACTCACCCAAACCCACTCAAAACCCACCATAAACTCACCCAAAACACACCCAAAACCCACCATAAACTCACCCAAAACTCACCCAAAACCCACCATAAACTCACCCAAAACCCACCCAAAACCCACCATAAACTCACCCAAAACCCACCCAAAACCCACCATAAACTCACCCAAAACTCACCCAAAACCCACCCAAAACCCACCATAAACTCACCCAAAACCCACCATAAACTCACTCATAACTCACCCAAAACCCACCATAAACTCACCCAAAACTCACCCAAAACCCACCATAAACTCACCCAAAACCCACCCAAAACCCACCATAAACTCACCCAAAACTCACCCAAAACCCACCCAAAACTCACCCAAAACCCACCCAAAACCCACCATAAACTCACCCAAAACCCACCCAAAACCCACCATAAACTCACCCAAAACTCACCCAAAACCCACCATAAACTCACTCAAAACTCACCCAAAACCCACCCAAAACCCACCATGAACTCACCCAAAACTCACCCAAAACTCACCCAAAACTCACCCAAAACTCACCCAAAACCCACCATAAACTCACTCAAAAATCACCCAAAACCCACCATAAACTCACCCAAAACTCACCCAAAACCCACCCAAAACCCACCATAAACTCACCCAAAACACACCCAAAACCCACCATAAACTCACTCAAAACTCACCCAAAACCCACCATAAACTCACCCAAACCCACTCAAAACCCACCATAAACTCACCCAAAACTCACCCAAAACCCACTCAAAACCCACCATAAACTCACCCAAAACCCACTCAAAACCCACCATAAACTCACCCAAAACTCACCCAAAACCCACTCAAAACCCACCATAAACTCACCCAAAACCCACTCAAAACCCACCATAAACTCACTCAAAACTCATCCAAAACCCACCATAAACTCACCCAAAACCCACTCAAAAAACCCACCATAAACTCACCCAAAACTCACCCAAAACCCACCATAAACTCACCCAAAACACACCCAAAACCCACCATAAACTCACTCAAAACTCACCCAAAACCCACCCAAAACCCACCATAAACTCACCCAAACCCACTCAAAACCCACCATAAACTCACCCAAAACACACCCAAAACCCACCATAAACTCACTCAAAACTCACCCAAAACCCACCATAAACTCACCCAAAACACACCCAAAACCCACCATAAACTCACCCAAAACTCACCCAAAACCCACTCAAAACCCACCATAAACTCACCCAAAACTCACCCAAAACCCACCCAAAACCCACCATTAAGTCACCCAAAACTCACCCAAAACCCACCATAAACTCACTCATAACTCACCCAAAACCCACCATAAACTCACCCAAAACTCACCCAAAACCCACCATAAACTCACCCAAAACCCACCCAAAACCCACCATAAACTCACCCAAAACCCACCCAAAACCCACCATAAACTCACCCAAAACTCACCCAAAACCCACCCAAAACCCACCATAAACTCACCCAAAACCCACCATAAACTCACTCATAACTCACCCAAAACCCACCATAAACTCACCCAAAACTCACCCAAAACCCACCATAAACTCACCCAAAACCCACCCAAAACCCACCATAAACTCACCCAAAACTCACCCAAAACCCACCCAAAACTCACCCAAAACCCACCCAAAACCCACCATAAACTCACCCAAAACCCACCCAAAACCCACCATAAACTCACCCAAAACTCACCCAAAACCCACCATAAACTCACTCAAAACTCACCCAAAACCCACCCAAAACCCACCATGAACTCACCCAAAACTCACCCAAAACTCACCCAAAACTCACCCAAAACTCACCCAAAACCCACCATAAACTCACTCAAAAATCACCCAAAACCCACCATAAACTCACCCAAAACCCACTCAAAACCCACCATAAACTCACCCAAAACTCACCCAAAACCCACCCAAAACCCACCATAAACTCACCCAAAACACACCCAAAACTCACCCAAAACACACCCAAAACCCACCATAAACTCACTCAAAACTCACCCAAAACCCACCATAAACTCACCCAAACCCACTCAAAACCCACCATAAACTCACTCAAAACTCACCCAAAACCCACCATAAACTCACCCAAAACACACCCAAAACCCACCATAAACTCACTCAAAACTCACCCAAAACCCACCATAAACTCACCCAAACCCACTCAAAACCCACCATAAACTCACCCAAAACTCACCCAAAACCCACTCAAAACCCACCATAAACTCACCCAAAACCCACTCAAAACCCACCATAAACTCACTCAAAACTCATCCAAAACCCACCATAAACTCACCCAAAACCCACTCAAAAAACCCACCATAAACTCACCCAAAACTCACCCAAAACCCACCATAAACTCACCCAAAACACACCCAAAACCCACCATAAACTCACTCAAAACTCACCCAAAACCCACCCAAAACCCACCCAAAACCCACCATAAACTCACCCAAACCCACTCAAAACCCACCATAAACTCACCCAAAACACACCCAAAACCCACCATAAACTCACCCAAAACACACTCAAAACCCACCATAAACTCACCCAAAACTCACCCAAAACCCACCCAAAACCCACCATTAAGTCACCCAAAACTCACCCAAAACCCACCATAAACTCACTCATAACTCACCCAAAACCCACCATAAACTCACCCAAAACTCACCCAAAACCCACCATAAACTCACCCAAAACCCACCCAAAACCCACCATAAACTCACCCAAAACTCACCCAAAACCCACCCAAAACCCACCATAAACTCACCCAAAACTCACCCAAAACCCACCATAAACTCACTCAAAACTCACCCAAAACTCACCCAAAACTCACCCAAAACTCACCCAAAACCCACCCAAAACCCACCATAAACTCACTCAAAACTCACCCAAAACTCACCCAAAACTCACCCAAAACCCACCCAAAACCCACCATGAACTCACCCAAAACCCACCATAAACTCACTCAAAACTCACCCAAAACCCACTCAAAACCCACCATAAACTCACCCAAAACTCACCCAAAACCCACCATAAACTCACACCCAGCCCACCCCGTTCTCGTCTGTAGTACTGTACTGGGCCTGTGAAACTCCCAAACCAACACATGCTCAGAGTTTCCTCCGTCAGTGATTTTACTTCCTTGGATTTGCATGATTTCAATGTTGTCGCAGAGTTTGTGACCAATTATAATTACGTATCAGAAGCCAAAAACTACAGAGTCTCAGCTTCACAAAGAGTCCAGACACTTGGACCCCAAAGGTTCAGAATCAGCCTGAGGTTGGATCGGGTCAGTCGGAGGGATAAGAGAGGTCGAGGTTTCACTTTTATAGCTCTGTTTTGAAGAGATTTACGCTGAAGTAAGAGAGTTTCTTTGAACGAATATAAAAAGGAGGTTTCCAATACGTTTTGTGTAGTTTCGATATCGTGTCAGCATCGATCCGGCCGTCTTAAATGCGTGATCAAGAACATGTCATCAGCTCCACAGCCCGCACTGTCTCTCCGCTCGCCGCCCCACAGATCTAACCCTTTTTGTGTGAAACTCTCCATCTCCGTGTTTGACATGCGTCTACTGCCAGGCCCCATGTGCGGCTGTAACGCCACCCGTGTCCGGCCCGTCGTGGGAGACCTAAGAGTTCCCTGGACGAGAATCACAGGAGGCAGAAGATCTATGGTCCCCCTGGGTCCGACTGCAAGCTGCCCGTGCACCGGCCATTGTTTTCGTTTCAACCCTTCCAGCTCCATCACAGCTGCAAATCCTGCCTTTCACTGAGCGGAGACGAGAGGACGGCCACGCCAGCTTCAGAGGACGGCCACGCCAACTTCGGTCAAGGGCCATTTGGAAATATCTAACCCAACGCCAGAGCCTGACGATGGGAGAGCTGCTTGCAACTTCAGCCTCGGCTCCAACAATGTGTGGAAAGTCCATCCATTTGCATACTCCCACTGCAAGCCTGTTATATTAATCGTCTTTTTTCTGTTTTTTATCATAATTTGTCATAAAATCCAAGAACATATATCAAATAATGAGGGATTGGAGTTTGGAACGGATCAGAAACGGTCGTGTTTATTGAACGCGGCGATGGAAGAAAAGTGCTGAGTCTAAAACATGACTCATTTAGTGGAAAGTTATTGTAAAAAGATGTCATAAAACAGACAAAATAAAATCACAATGGGAGCTCGATGAATACCGGGTTTAACTGTGATTGTAAAGCTGTCTTTTCAAATTGTTCTGTCAGACGTGGCTTTCGCATTTGGAGCGTCATTTTATGGACATTTCGGGACGACAGGCGCGGATATTGCACACGTTCAGTTCAGAGCGCGATCGTTTGTCTTTGAATGTCCAATAAACCGAAATCGACTGACCACCGTGCGACTGAAGCGCGTATTTCCTGTCCTAAAAAGCCAAACATTCGAGGCCAAACTGTAGATGCTCGCTCCCACTGCCGCTCGTCAAACCTCTTTCTGATGAAAGTCAGCAGCAGCTCGCGTTCGTCCGTCGCCGTCGTCGTGTTCGTTCGGGCGATTCACCTTTGGCTCCGCCCCAAACCACAACGATGTGATTTCACTGATCGAATCTCTCCAAACTGTGAATTCAAGCTCTGGCACGGCAGTAGCAGATGTTCAAGACGCTACGTTCCAAACACATGTTAAAATAGTGTTGTAAATAGTAAAAATGGATTATTCCAGGTCTGATCTAATAAAAAACTGGATTATTCCAGGTCTGATCTAATAAAAAACTGGATTATTCCAGGTCTGATCTAATAAAAAACTGGATTATTCCAGGTCTGATCTAGTTAAATCTGTCCCACTCCCGCTCGTCGAACCTCTTTCCGCTAAAAGTCAGCAGCAGCTCGCGTTCGTCCGTCGCTGTCGTCGTGCTTATTTGCTCAATTCACCTTTGGCTCCGCCCCAAACCACAATGGACGTCAAATCTCTCCATCTAGGGATGAGCCCCGGGCGCAGAGCAGCAGTTTAAGACGCTCCTCTGTCGCTGAACTCTCGCCCGTTCTGTCACATGTGAAGTGTTCAGATTTAAGACAGATAGAGACTGTGTGTGTCCCTCGTGTCCCTCGTGTCCCTCGTGTCCCTCGTGTCCCTCGTACAAATGATGCCAAAAAGTCACATCTCAGAAAAAATATTTCAGGCGTCAGACCAAATAACTTAAGGAAAATAACAATCACAAATGACACAAATACACAAATGAATAAACACGTAAAATGTGGACTGCTAAACATTAGAGCAATTTCCTCCAAATCGCTCTTAGTTAATGAATTAATTAGTGACTATAACATAGATCTTCTAGCTCTAACTGAAACGTGGCTTCAACAAGACGACTACGTCAGACTAAATGAGTCCACCCCACCCACCCATGTTAACCCCACCCACCCATGTTAACCCCACCCACCCATGTAAACCCCACCCACCCATGTAAACCCCACCCACCCATGTAAACCCCACCCACCCATGTTAACTTTCAGACTGCCAGGAGCACAGGCCGAGGTGGTGGTGTGGCAGTGATCTCCCACTCAAGCCTACTCATGAGCCCTAAAACTAACAACGCATTTCACTCATTTGAAAGCCTTATGCTGTCAATCACATGTCCAAATATGAAAAACCAAAAAGGAGTTTTGTTCATAGTTATCTACCGACCTCCTGGTCCCTACTCAGAGTTTTTAACAGAGTTTTCTGACTTTATATCAAACTTAGTGTTAGCCTGGGATAAAATAGTTATAGTTGGAGACTTTAATATCCACGTGAACATGAGTGATGACGCTCTCAGTAATGCCTTCAGCGCCTTGTTAGACAGCATTGGTTTCACTCAGAATGTAAATAAACCGACTCACACTCACAAGAACACTCTGGATCTTGTCCTAACGTATGGAACAGAGATTAGTGACCTCATTGTCCTCCCTCAAAACCCTATATTGTCAGATCATTTCCTAATTACCTTTCAGTTTATTCTTAAAGATCATCCAGTCCCACAAAATAAAGTTATAATGAAAAGGACAATATCTGGAAAATCTATCTCAAAATTCAAAGAAATAATAGAGCCAATATTCAGTGACATGTCATGTGATCCTGCTGAGAACAGTTTTAGTCCCAGTTTAAGTGATCAATGTGTCGACTTGACCATGAATTCTCTGAAGTCTGCTCTTGACGTTGTCGCGCCGTTAAAACAGAAGGTCATTAGGCCAAAGCGCGCCTCCCCATGGTACAACCAAGAACTGCGTTCACATAAACAAAGAGTTAGAAAGTTAGAGGGATTATTTCGTCGCTCTCACACCGAAGAATCCCTAAAAGCATGGAAAAGTTGCCTGCTGTCCTAAAAGCAGGCTCTGTGTGAGGCCCAAACCAGATATTATTCAAATCTAATAGAAGTCAACAAAAGTAACACTAAATTCCTTTTCAGCACTGTAGCTAGGCTAACAAACTGTCACTGTGCAGTAGAGCCCTCAATCCCAGCTACACTTAGCTCTGATGATTTCCTCCTATTTTTTAACAATAAAATAAAAACAATCAGAGATAAATTAGATGAAATTACCCCCGCTATTAGCCCTGAACTAGCCCAAGCTGTAAATCTAACGTCCCATATAAATCCACCTGTAAACCTAGAAAGGTTCACAGCTGTTGATCAAGCAGAGATAACTTCAGCCATTATGTCCTCTAAAAGCTCAACTTGTGTCCTAGACCCCATTCCAAGCAGACTCCTCAAAGACATTCTTCCCCTAATTATAGACCCTATTCTTAATATAATAAATACTTCACTCCAAAGTGGCTATGTTCCACAGTCCTTCAAACATGCAGTCATTAAACCTCTTCTGAAAAAGCCTAATCTAGATCCCGACCTATTGGTAAACTACAGACCTATTTCAAATCTTCCCTTCGTCTCTAAAATCCTTGAAAAAGTTGTAGTAAAACAGCTTTGTCGCCACCTGCAGGACAATAACTTATTTGAAGTTTTCCAGTCAGGGTTCAGAGCCCACCACAGCACTGAAACTGCACTAGTTAAAGTCACAAATGATTTGTTATTAGCCGCTGACGATGGACTGGTCTCAATCCTGGTTCTGTTGGACCTCAGCGCAGCGTTTGACACCATCGACCACAACATTCTACTGCAGAGGTTAGAATGTGATGTAGGTGTTGGAGGAACAGCCCTCAGCTGGTTTAAATCCTATCTATCTGATAGGTACCAATTTGTTAATGTAAACCAGAGCTCCTCACCAAGCTCTAAAGTAATTTACGGTGTGCCACAGGGTTCGGTACTCGGTCCAATTCTGTTTACTCTTTATATGCTACCATTAGGCAACATTATTAGAAAGCATGGCATTAACTTCCACTGCTATGCAGATGACACTCAGCTGTATTTATCAATGAAACCTGATCAGAGCGATCAAGTAGACAGACTTAGTACTTGTGTGAAGGAGATAAAAACCTGGATGACACTAAACTACCTGCTTCTTAACCCTGAAAAAACCGAGGTCATTGTGCTTGGCCCTAAGCATCTACGAGACGCTCTATCTGAGCAGATAGTCACACTGGACAATGTCAGTGTAGCCTCCAGTTCTACTGTAAGAAACCTTGGAGTCTTATTTGACCAGGAGCTCTCATTTAAAGCTCATATAAATCAAGCTTGTAAAACAGCCTATTTCCATTTGCGCAACAAGAGCCAAAATCAGAAGAATCCTGCCTACAAGTGATGCCGATCCATGCATTTGTAACGACTAGATTAGACTACTGTAACTCCCTGCTTGCAGCGTGTCCTAAAAGCTCCATAAAAAGCTTTCAACTGGTTCAAAATGCAGCAGCAAGATTACTTACAGGAACAAAAAGAAGAGAGCACATTACGCCGGTGCTGGAGTCTCTTCACTGGCTCCCCGTCGAGTCTAGAATCAAATTCAAAATTCTACTCTTGACCTACAAAGCCATAAATGACATGGCCCCATCCTACCTCAAAGATGCTATAGAACCATATCATCCAAACAGAGCTCTTCGCTCTCAGAATGCTGGCCTTCTGGTGGTGCCAAGAGTCTCTAAAAGTACTGTAGGAGGTAGAGCGTTTAGCTCCCAAGCTCCTGTGTTATGGAATCAGCTCCCGACCCATGTTAAATATGCTGACACAGTCTCTTCATTTAAGTCCAGGCTTAAAACGTTCCTCTTCGAAATCACTTATGGTCAGAGTAGTTAGGAACAGAAACATAAACCCACAGCTTTAGCTACGCTGCCCTAGGAGTAACTATGCTGGGGGAAGTATGACAGCTTGAGCACTATCCTCTTCTTCTGACTACTTATGCTATCAAACAATATTTATTTTTTGATTCCACTTGCAAACTGTTCACCGCCTTCTTTTCTTTCTCTCACTTCTGAGGACCTGTGGACCCAGATGCCCCTCCCCTGGTGAAGTGGTCCCTGCCCTGTGTGGACGGTCCCTCATCTGCCTGAGGAGTGGCTCCAGTTCGCCTCAGTCGGTCCCTCATCTGCCTGAAGAGTGGGTCCAGCTCCAGTCTCCCTCGTGTCCGTCTGTCCGTCTGTGAGAGTCGGATCTCTCCTTCACTGGAACTCCTCCAGGTTTCTACGCTTTTTTCCCAAAGAGGTTTTTTTTGTAGTTTTTCCTGGCCGAGAAGGAGAGTCTAAGGACAGAGGACCCTGGGACATCGTCCCTCGCCACCACAGACATTGTCTGACTCCATCGCCACCACAGACATTGTTGATTCATTTCTCCCTGTGGCCCTCAGAGGCAACTGTTGTTGTGATTTTGGGCCTTACAAAAATAAATTGATTTGATTTGAAACGGTGAGTTCAAGCTCTGGCACGGCAGTCGCAGATGTTCAAGGTGCTACATTCCAAATACATGTTAAAATTGTGTTCGTGGCATCTTTGGATTGAAAAAAAACCCAAATTGCGTTCCGGATGCGAAGAAAAAGAAGCGACGTTGATGTAGCACGTGTAGCACGTGTTTTCACTCTCGACTCGAGCCCGATCCATGTTCTGAACCTTCCACAGCCTCCTCGGTCTGGTAAAGGGAAGAGGTCATCCCGAGCGCCTTTAAAACGTTATAGACCCTAAACTCAGCAGGACGCCGCCCCGGTGACTGAATCAGGTTAGGCTAACCTGAAAAGCTAGCGTGGAGTAGAAGCGCTTTCAGTGTGGTTTTTCGCCCGCGGTTTGACGAGTCCTGGTCGGCGCTGTAAAACCAAAGGCTAATGTAGCGTTGACTGATAATTGACTTTGTGGTGGAGGCGATGGGAGGAACATGTGTGGACCACGTCTCACTTCAACCTGCTGCTTCTCCTTTAACATCATTATTCCTCTTTTTATCTGTTTTTATTGTTTTGTGAGACCTTTTGGCGAATTTGTGCTCTTACTTTTACATCAAAAACCAACAAAACAAACAAAACAAGCCGATATCATAGCAATATGAACACGTATTGAGAAGAATAGGCTAAACTAGACTAAACCGGGACTAAAACGGGACTAAACCGGGACCAAACCGGGGCTAAACCGGGGCTAAACCGAGGACAAAATTGGGTCTAAACCGGGGCTAAACCCGGACTAAACCGGGACTAAGCCAGGATTAAACCAGGACTAAACCGGAACTAAACCAGGGCTAAACTGGGACTAAACCGGGACTAAACCGGGGCTAAACGGGACAAAATTTGGACTAAACCGAGACTAAACCGGGACTAAACCGGGACTAAACCAGGACTAAACCAGGACTAAACCAGGACTAAACCGGGAAAACAATAAATAAAACAAAACAAGCTGATAATATTGCCTGAAAAGCATAAAATGAATTCATAAACACATATTAAGAAAACTCATCCATTTCAGATTATTACTTCATGAAATTGTTTGAGTACAGATAAAACCTTTTCTTTTTCAGTCCATTGTCCCGGGACAGTGAGTCAACGCTTCTGTTGTGCGTCAGTGAGACTGGGACGTCCTGACCGCCCAGGTGGAAGGACCGCCGTGATGACCGCGACCGTGAGCGGTTTGTGGTCATCGGTCAGACGGCTAACGACCTGCGCTCGGCGTTCAGGCGTGAACACAAAAACACACGGAGACAGTAGGCGTGAAAAGAGTGCGTTAATGGCTCAATACGTCATCTCCGCTAATGGGATTCAGTATTTACGACCTTTACGCTCCTCTGATCCCATCGTCTAAATTACATCTGAAACACAATCTCGAGGCAGATCTCAGCAATTCACACAAAGACGTTCAGCGATTCCAGGTTTGTGCAGCTGAAGCTAGATTCCACAGAAGGTTTATCGCGGTGATCGAGTCTGCGTTTGGCGCTTTTTGACGTCTTGTTTTGGCCTGAGTCTGCGTTCGCTCTGGTCCAATCAGCTAGCTGCCGTGTGGAGCTCCTCCCCCTGAGCTAAAGTCCACCTGGAGCCCAAGAGCCAGACCGCTTTACCGCTTTGGGACTCTCAAGGCCCACTTTGGATCCTTTGAACGGACGCTTTATTTAAGATAACGATCCACTCCAAAGATAACCAGTGGAAACACGGCTAATGGCAGTGCTCACATGTCGTGAGGCGCTTTGAAAACCGCCTCAGTCTCAGAGAAAAGCAATGGGGATTTTTAGCCAATTAAATCACACTCGAAAGTGACTACGTCACTATGACTTTTGCCAGAGGAAAATAGCGACTGATACACCATGAAGCTAGAGTCAGAGGCATGTGCACATGTGTGTGGAAGTGCCACACTGCTTTGCTGCTTTATTTGTGTTGAAATGAAAGCAGCTGATATTGTATCAATCCGAACTGAGACATGTGATCATGTTACCATGACAACAAACACACTAAAGAGGAGTGTTTTTTTTTAGTTTTGTTACTTGCACTAAGTATCGCTTAACTTCTATTGATACAAATATACTTTTGTTATTAGAAAACTTATGAAAGAATGTTATAAATGTCTTTAAGAAGAACTTTCCAGCTGCAAAAATGTTTATGATGAAGTATAAAAATGTTCAGAGTAACTAATGCCACTTTGAAGCCAATTGTTTGTGTTTTTAGTTCCTCTTCATGTAGTAATGTGTACTCTACACTATAAGTGACAGTTATAGTTATATACTATACAAAAGTGGAAATAAAGTATGTTTAATTCATTCATTCAGTTGTAAATGTGTATCTAACATATATATCCAAACAGTCAATGTTAAATATTACATTTTGGACATTTAACAAAACAAATGTCAAATAGCGCGCCCTACGATTTGTACCAACAGCCACCACTGCTTATACCGCTTTTTATATTTAATTTAATGCTAGTTTGCGTTGTCGGCGGTACTTTATAAAAAAATGTGATGATAATAAATTTTATTTACATTGTAGAAATCAATAATCTAAGTGCAGCGGATCCATAAACCACGTAATAAAATAAGCGCCGCCTAAATTGAGCTCATTTTAAACCTGATATGGACTTGATTTGGTTCTGATCTAGTCCTTTGTTAGTCCTGGTCTAGTCCAGGTTTAGTTTTGCGTTTAGTCCTGGTGTAAATGCAAAGCCGTATCCAAAGTGAAGTAAAATAGATGGAAAAAGTTCCTCAGGATGTCTCTGACGTGGATCTCTTTTTACATTTGCAATAAAACAAGTGTCACGAACAGAAAGCGTCATATTCTGTGATAACACGGTCAGAAGTGCTCTCTGAAGTGCAGAGGCTTCAGCGCGGCGCGAAGCATCGTCCCTCTAAGGTTTTACAGCGTGAGTGGGCGCTGATCCGCTCTGAACGGAACACATGTGCGGCGAGGCTGTTCGTGGACGCCGTGTCAGAGCGCCGTTAAAAAAGATGCAAAAACCAGCTGAGAAGCTACGAGACACTTAGCTGCACTGACAGAGGGCGGGGCCGGGACTCCAAGGCAGGATTCAGGGAGATGTCAAACTTTGGATGGAGCTCTTAGTTTGGGAAGATTGTTGTGTCCGCTGAAAGAAAGAATCGAAACCAGGTCTAAAACAGGATTATTCCAGGTCCGATCTCATAAAACAGGATTATTCCAGGTCCGATCTCATAAAACAGGATTATTCCAGGTCCGATCTCATAAAACAGGATTATTCCAGGTCCGATCTCGTAAAACAGGATTATTCCAGGTCTGATCTAGTAAAAAACAGGATTATTCCAGGTCTGATCTAGTAAACAGGATTATTTCAGGTCTGATCTCGTAAAAAACTGGATTATTCCAGGTCTGATCTCGTAAAACGGGATTATTCCAGGTCTGATCTAGTAAAAAACGGGATTATTCCAGGTCTGATCTAGTAAAAAACAGGATTATTCCGAGTTTGATCTAGTAAAACAGGATTATTCCTGGTCTGATCTCGTAAAAAACTGGATTATTTCAGGTCTGATCTCGTAAAACAGGATTATTCCAGTTCTAATCTCATAAAACAGGATTATTCCAGGTCTAATCTAGGGCTAAACCGCGTCTAAAAAAGCACTGGACATCACACTATGTAGTTTCAATCAAGGATTTACCTATATTCGAGCAGGAACTAGTTTTAGAACCACTAGTCTGCAACGTCATAGGTGTTTAAATCTCTATCGCAAGGACGACGAAACCAAAGTACTCTAACAGGGTGTCCAAAGTAAACAAATACACAAGGATGAGCTGTCTGGTCCGACTGGCCGCAATCAACGATTCCGGAATCCCAACAAATCGGGCTTAAACTCTGGCTGTTTCGTTTCGTTTCCCCAAATCCCTTGCTACTTCGTATTTCCATCCATCCATTTTCTACCTCTTGTAGAGAAGGAGATCATCAGGGGTCGCGGGTCGGCGGGGTACAATCTGGACAGTGGCCAACTCGTCCACAAAGACATAGACATTATAGACAAATATTCACTCTCACATTCATCCACTAGGGCCAATTTAGAGTCACCAATTCTGCCGGAGAACCTGGAGAGAACCCACGGTAACACGGGGAGAACATGTAGACTCCACCCAGAGAGATCAAGTGATGTTAGTCTGGTCCGGGAATCGAACCCATGATCTCCTTCTTGGGAGGCAAGAGCGCTATTGCCACCGTGCACCCTACCAAGACATTACATTACCTCGTGTTTCGACTTGCGTAATGTTAGTTTGAAGTAACGGCACTCTTACTCGAGTATCCTTTTCGGCTGCTCTACCACCTCCGCGCCAAGTGTTAAGAGCCCCGTCCACGCCCGCCTTTGTCGCTAGTTTCAATTCGCGACGACAACAGCGCGTCATGCTTTAGTGACGCCCCGAGTCTCACCTGCTTTCGCCGCCCGTCCGTCCTCACCGCACCGCATTCCTCTGCTATAAATAACCTCTGACGAGACACTGGAAACAAGTCCGCGGACAGAAATAGAACGCGGAAAACATGCGGTGTTTATTATTGAAATACTCGGAAACGGAACGTTCAAAGGGGCCGCGGACAACGGAAACGGCTGCGGTTTATTTGTCCGTCGCGGACACTTTTTTCAGATCTGGAAAAACGGTTGACTCACTCTCCCTTTCGCCGCAAACGGAGCCCGAGGAGCTCGATGTAGGAAGACGAGCGCGAGGTATTTTGCGTTTTAGCTCGGATTTCCATTGTGGGAGCGGTTCCGATCCTGAAACGAGAGGACGTGCGGTCGCGAAGCCAGAAGGCGGCGGTTTAATCGCAGCGTCGACACTTCGCGCATCGATTGTCGTTGAGTGATGAACGGTCGTCAAAGGTGCACGTCGACTTCCGCAGTTCCATTTTTTCCATTCAGACGGTAAAACTGGTCATTTAAAGACGCCGGGCCTTGCGAGCTGGACCGTCGCAAGGTTTGACGTTGCGAGCGTCAGAAACGATGGACATGACGCCGCACGTTAATTTAGTGAAAAACTCTAGTTCCGATCGATTGATTGGCCTTTGTCGAACGATGCCAACGACAGCCGTCCGTATTGATAATAGGTGGAAGTGAATGAAACACAGGAAACGCTCTGACACAGACGGGGAAACATTCAAGAGACAAGTGTTCAGTGAGTTCCTGTTTTATAACTGCAGAACATCTTCTACTCGCTCAGACCTGCATCGCTCCACGTACAGCTCCAGGTCTCCGTTCACAAGGACCCCGCCCCCAGCTACGATGCAAAGTGTTTATTGGCAGGCGAGAAACATGTACAACACAAATGTGCAGAAGTTGATGCCGTTTTGGGGCTTCTGGCGATGAGGGCTGAAGGCTCCCGGGCCTCGAGACCCCTCCAGACCCCCGTCCAGGAGATAAACTATAATAATTAGAACAATTTAAAAGAGGGTGGGAGGGAGGGGCACGATGTCATGGACACAGGTGTATGTGATCTGGATGATTAAATAGTGCAGCGGCAGGAAGGGGCGTGGTCCTGCTCCCGAACTCAAGATAACAAACTATAATCTTCATTTATAACGTCCGTCGCCGAGGCCCAAAGGCAGTGGCGAAAACAAGCGTCTCAAACGTCTCGCCGTCATTCTTAGTTTTGCTCACGGTGCTAAAGTCAAAGTTAAAGTCAAAGTTAAAGTCGCTCCCGGAAGCGCGGCTCGTTCTGGTCGTGATGGACCAGGATGGCGAGGATCCCGGCTCTGCAGCCGCGATGGTCAACCCGGCTCCGTGGCGGCGAGGGTCCACCCGGCTCTGCGGCGAGGGTCCACCCGGCTCTGCGGCGAGGGTCCACCCGGCTCTGCGGCGAGGGTCCACCCGGCTCTGCGGCGAGGGTCCACCCAGCTCTGCGGCGAGGGTCCACCCGGCTCTGCGGCGAGGGTCCACCCGGCTCCGTGGGGAGGGTCCACCTGGCTCTGCTTTGCCCACGCTTTGAGCTCGGCTTCGGTACATTAAAGTAATTTATGGTTGAAAGCGCCGCACTGGAAACACCTACAACGAACGGCTCTGAACATGAAAGAGCCGCTGCTGTTTTCAGGCGGCTCCTTTGGACGCGCTCGTGAAGTTTCAGGTTATTTACAATATCATGTTTTTACGACATCTGGAGTTATGTTTGCTCATGAAACCACTCTTTTTTACATTTAGGGGATTCTTCTGTAGCTTGTCGGAGTTTATAGTGTAATAGCGTTGGTCATTTGAGTGGCACTTTCACCTCACAGCGAGCGGGTTCCGCGCTGGACTGCTGGGTCTCTATGTGGAGGTTGCATGTTCTCTCTGCGTCTGGGGAGAGTTTCCTCTGGTTTCAAAAGTATATTCAAAAGCACAGTGATCATTTTGACCGCCATCCTGAAATGAGAGGCATGTTTGACCATAATTGGACTCTATATATTTAAGTATGTTTGAAATGTTCATGGTTTTGGTCCCGGCTGTTGTTTCTTGCAATCCAGGTTTAAGTTCCAGGTTTAAGTTCCAGGTTTAAGTTCCAGGTTTAATCCCGGTCAAGTCCCATTTATTTGAACCCTTTTGAGAGAAGACTGAAATCTGAACTGCTGAAAAGAACAGGAAGAATGTTTAGAATTCAGTGTTTACACAGAATAAGACCAGACAAACGTGGAACATTTGGGTGTTTAAAGTTGCAGCCGTTGCCAAAGACGAATCCGATGAACGAGAAGAGTATAAGATCGAGTAATATCTTTAAAATCTTCGACGCTCGGAGCGACAGAGGACGAGCAGTCGAGAGTTGGGGCCGACGTGAACGTGTGCTATTTTTATTAGTCAGCGCGAGCCTGTGGAGATGGGGCGGGTGCTCGTCCTGATCAGCACCTCAGGGAGCTCCATGTCTGCGAGAGAGAGGCCCCAGCGTGACGTCAGGCATCCCACAAGCATGATCTCAAACTGGGCTCCTGCGCTCGGGCTCTGGGCGGGAGGCAGAGGTCACAGCGGCTCCGGCTTGAGACTGACCGTGACAAAGGTCCAGGGTCCTCCAGATGAAGGGTCCTCCAGATGAAGGTTCCTTCAGATGAAGGGTTCTCCAGATGAAGGGTCCTCCGGATGAAGGGTTCTCCAGATGAATGGTCCTCCAGATGAAGGGTTCTCCAGATGAAGGTTCCTTCAGATGAAGGGTTCTCCAGATGAAGGGTCCTCCGGATGAAGGGTTCTCCAGATGAATGGTTCTCCAGATGAAGGGTTCTCCAGATGAAGGGTCCTCCAGATGAATGGTTCTCCAGATGAAGGGTCCTCCAGATGAAGGTTCCTTCAGATGAAGGGTTCTCCAGATGAAGGGTCCTCCGGATGAAGGGTTCTCCAGATAAATGGTCCTCCAGATGAAGGGTTCTCCAGATGAAGGGTCCTCCAGATGAATGGTTCTCCAGATGAAGGGTTCTCCAGATGAAGGGTTCTCCAGATGAAGGGTTCTCCAGATGAAGGGTCCTCCAGATGATGGGTCCTCCAGATGAAGGGTCCTCCAGATGAAGGGTTCTCCAGATGAAGGATTTTCCAGATGAAGGGTTCTCCAAATGAAGGGTTCTCCAGATGAAGGATCCTCCAGATGAAGGGTTATCCAGATGAAGGGTTCTCCAGATTAAGGGTCCTCCAGATGAAGGGTTCTCCAGATGAAGGGTTCTCCAGATGAAGGGTTCTCCAGATGAAGGTTCCTTCAGATGAAGGGTTCTCCAGATGAAGGGTCCTCCGGATGAAGGGTTCTCCAGATGAATGGTTCTCCAGATGAAGGGTTCTCCAGATGAAGGGTCCTCCAGATGAATGGTTCTCCAGATGAAGGGTCCTCCAGATGAAGGTTCCTTCAGATGAAGGGTTCTCCAGATGAAGGGTCCTCCGGATGAAGGGTTCTCCAGATAAATGGTCCTCCAGATGAAGGGTTCTCCAGATGAAGGGTCCTCCAGATGAATGGTTCTCCAGATGAAGGGTTCTCCAGATGAAGGGTTCTCCAGATGAAGGGTTCTCCAGATGAAGGGTCCTCCAGATGATGGGTCCTCCAGATGAAGGGTCCTCCAGATGAAGGGTTCTCCAGATGAAGGATTTTCCAGATGAAGGGTTCTCCAAATGAAGGGTTCTCCAGATGAAGGATCCTCCAGATGAAGGGTTATCCAGATGAAGGGTTCTCCAGATTAAGGGTCCTCCAGATGAAGGGTTCTCCAGATGAAGGGTTCTCCAGATGAAGGGTCCTCCAGATGAAGGGTTCTCCAGATGAAGGGTTCTCCAGATGAAGGATTCTCCAGATGAAGGGTTCTCCAGATGAAGGGTTCTCCAGATGAAGGATTCTTCAGATGAAGGGTTCTTCAGATGAAGGGTTCTCCAGATGAAGGGTTCTCCAGATGAAGGGTTCTCCAGCCAGATGAAGGGTTCTCCAGATGAAGGGTCCTCCAGATGAAGGGTTCTCCAGATGAAGGGTCCTCTTCTCCCTCTGACCCTGTGCTCTTCATCCCGTCCTTCAAGGAGCGAACACTTAAGTCATCATTTTATTCATTTGATTAAATATAATTTAAAATATTTGCCAGCGAGCGGGTGGCGCGCCCCTCACCAGACGTTACACAGGTGAAGGGCGCAGCGTCTCGACCAAACGTTCTCTTTCAAGTGGTCCCTCGCTCCAGCTGAAAGCAGCCCCAGCTGAAAGTGGCTCCTTGCTCCAGCTGAAAGTGGCTCCTCGCTCCAGCTGAAAGCAGCCCCTCGCTCCAGCTGAAAGCGGCCCCTCGCTCCAGCTGAAAGCGGCCCCTCGCTCCAGCTGAAAGCGGCCCCTCGCTCCAGCTGAAAGTGGCCCCTCGCTCCAGCTGAAAGCGGCCCCTCGCTCCAGCTGAAAGTGGCCCCTCGCTCCAGCTGAAAGTGGCTCCTCGCTCCAGCTGAAAGTGGCCTCTCGCTCCAGCTGAAAATGGCTCCTCACTCCAGCTGAAAGTGGCTCCTCGCTCCAGCTGAAAGTGGCTCCTCGCTCCAGCTGAAAGTGGCTCCTCGCTCCAGTTGAAAGTGGCTCCTCGCTCCAGCTGAAAGTGGCTCCTCGCTCCAGCTGAAAGTGGCTCCTCGCTCCAGTTGAAAGTGGCTCCTCGCTCCAGCTGAAAGTGGCTCCTCGCTCCAGCTGAAAGTGGCTCCTCGCTCCAGTTGAAAGTGGCTCCTCGCTCCAGCTGAAAGTGGCTCCTCGCTCCAGCTGAAAGTGGCTCCTCGCTCCAGTTGAAAGTGGCTCCTCGCTCCAGCTGAAAGTGGCTCCTCGCTCCAGCTGAAAGTGGCTCCTCGCTCCAGTTGAAAGTGGCTCCTCGCTCCAGCTGAAAGTGGCTCCTCGCTCCAGTTGAAAGTGGCTCCTCGCTCCAGCTGAAAGACTTGAACAAACAGAACAAAAGAGCGGAGAAAATCAGCGACAGGAGGATGATGGATGAGCGCGCTGAGGGGCCCCAGAGCTAAATGCACCGCGGTCTGAAACCTGAGGACCAACGCTCTCCGGAACGAACGCCAGGGAAGAACAAGGACCTCCACCAGGAACCGCCTTTTTTCAACGGGAAATGGTTCTCAAACAGAACTAGACGAAGATAGACAAAGGTGGAGATCTAACAGGGCGTGGCCAGGCGCAAATCTGATCATGATCTGATTTCTGGAGTTATCGGATTAAAATAACGTTCCATCTGAGAGCGGTTTAAGAGCAGGTCTGTGAGCGCTTTGTCACGCCGAGGCCCTCACGCCGAGGCTCTCAACCCGAGGCCCTCACCCCGAGGCTCTCAACCCGAGGCCCCCACGCCGAGGCCCTCACGCGAGGCTCTCACCCTGAGGCTCTCAACCTGAGGCCCCCACGCCGAGGCCCTCACCCCTGGGCCCCCACGCCGAGGCCCTCATCATGAGGCCCCCACGCCGAGGCCCTCACCGCGAGGCTCTCAACCCGAGGCCCTCAACTCAAGGCTCTCAACCCGAGGCCCCCACGCTCTCACCCAGAGGCCGGGAGCTCGGATTCCCTCGCTTCAGCTCTGTCAGTGCGACGTTAACGCGCTCGCACAGATTCATCGACGTTCGTGCTCAGCGTGCGGAGCTGAAGCGCTGCGGTGTCTCTGCACGAGGACGTCTGTCAGCTTCAGTTTGGAGAGCGGGTCGTGACGTCGTTCAATCATAAACCAACGGAGCATTCGGACGCGTTTGAAATGTAATGTTAATGGTTCAGAGATCAAACGGGCAAAAACAGCATCTTTGTTCACAGGAAAACTATCCCCAGAGATAAAAAGCAAGGCGAGTTTATTTGTAGTACGTAAGTGTGAATATGAATTTACACATACAAACAAATAAGAACATAAAGAATCATTATAAACGTAACTTAATATGGTCACAAAGAAGATTAAATCCTTTCAGACTCTTTTGAACTTGGACTTGAACATGGTCTGAGCAGGAGGCCGGTCCATGTTTAGTCCTGACTCTGGGCACCAGCAGGAGGCCGGTCCATGTTTAGTCCTGACTCTGGCACCAGCAAGAGGCCGGTCCATGTTTAGTCCTGACTCTGGCACCAGCAGGAGGCCGCTCCATGTTTAGTCCTGACTCTGGGCACCAGCAGGAGGCCGGTCCATGTTTAGTCCTGACTCTGGCACCAGCAAGAGGCCGGTCCATGTTTAGTCCTGACTCTGGCACCAGCAGGAGGCCGGTCCATGTTTAGTCCTGACTCTGGCACCAGCAGGAGGCCGGTCCATGTTTAGTCCTGACTCTGGGCACCAGCAGGAGGCCGGTCCATGTTTAGTCCTGACTCTGGCACCAGCAGGAGGCCGGTCCATGTTTAGTCCTGACTCTGGCACCAGCAGGAGGCCGCTCCATGTTTAGTCCTGACTCTGGCACCAGCAGGAGGCCGCTCCATGTTTAGTCCTGACTCTGGCACCAGCAGGAGGCCGCTCCATGTTTAGTCCTGACTCTGGCACCAGCAGGAGGCCGGTCCATTTTTAGTCCTGACTCTGGCACCAGCAGGAGGACACTCCATTTTTAGTCCTGACTCTGGCACCAGCAGGAGGCCGGTCCATGTTTAGTCCTGACACTGGCACCAGCAGGAGGCCGCTCCATGTTTAGTCCTGACTCTGGCACCAGCAGGAGGCCGGTCCATGTTTAGTCCTGACTCTGGCACCAGCAGGAGGCCGCTCCATGTTTAGTCCTGACTCTGGCACTAGCAGGAGGCCGGTCCATGTTTAGTCCTGACTCTGGCACCAGCAGGAGGCCCCCGTGGTGGGACCCAGACCCTCAGATCCGGACACACTTCCCACTCACTTCCTTCCCTCTGTCACTTCCTTCCTCTTTTCCTGTCCTTGACTCAGACACATATTAATCGTTTAACCGTGACATAAGTTGTTGTGCTTTGTTCACTTGTTTGTTTCATGAATCTGGTTCATGCGGTTCAAAAAACACTCGTTTCATATTTCCTGGTGAAGGTGGAGATCTGAACATCTCCTGTGCTGTTCTTAAGTCCTTAAATCATCACTGTCTCGTTCTGGACATTTCGGACTCAAATCTCCTTTGTTACCCCTGCTCACATGAGCATGGCAAGCTAGCTTTGGTTTATTTCCCCGTGTTACTCAGGTGATAGACTCCTCTTGCATCCTAGCTTCCTCTCCTTGTTCAGACTTCCATGGCCCTCAGGTCTCTATTGGGCCCCTCCTACTCTTAGGTCCCTGTGGAGCCCCTCCCGCTCTCAGGTACCTGTGGGCTCGGCCCGGGGCCCCTCCCGCTCTCAGGTTCCTGAGGGCTCGGCCCGGGGCCCCTCCCGCTCTCACGTCCTTGTGGGCTCGGCCCGGGGCCCCTCCCGCTCTCAGTCCCCGTGGGGCCCCTCCCGCTCTCAGGTCCGGCTCTTGTGCTGGATGAAGTCATGTTTGAAGCGTTCCTGGCTGAGCGGCTGCTCAGTGTGTCCCTCTCAAACCCTGTGATTACAATGAGCGTAATAATAATAAAACTAACAATAGGGAGTGATACGTCTTTCATGAAACACGCTTTTGGGAAGGTCTTTGTGTAACGAGGCTGAATCCCAAACACATGTCAGAGTTAGAGCGACCGGGGCCCTGGGGCCGCTCTTTAATTTGTTTAACTTGATCTCATTTGTCACAAAGTTCAGCGAAGGCTTTAAAGTCATCGCTCTGATGTCATCCAAACAGAGTCAAAACACCTTATTATCACACGCTCGTCTTTACAACTGACCCTGGGATCTCCGGCTCAAAAGAGAAGAGACTTGGGGCCGTGTCGGTCTGCCTCAGGGCAGCTGTGACCACAGACCTTAACATGAATGTGAATAATCACATTATTTGTTTACATACAGGTGCTTTTGTCTCGGAAAGTTGGGATTTAGATTTTTTCGCAATAATAAAACGCCGGGCGTGAAAACCCTCGGGAAACTCCTTTGGCTCTCGATGGGGAGAGTCGTGCTTCCCTTGGGCCTTTTCACCTTAGGATTTACTTGGCTTTGTCTCCAACGGCTCCAAAAGATCATTTATCATTTCTGTCAGATTATAAAAATAAAAACAATTCCCCCGTCCATCTGTTAAGCTCATGCCCCGTCCCAAGACCCAGAACTGCTCCAGTGAAATCTGAAATCTGCTCCATAAGAGACGATAAAGAGCTACATTTCACTGTGCTCAGATATTCATAAAGAAAAGCAAGTGAAAGCAAGAAAAACAGTGATTCCCAACCTTGGAGTCAGGACCTACATTTAGGTCCCCAAAGAGAGGCTCAGGGGGCCCTCGTCGTTCCTATAAAGAGCCATCCAAACAGCGTTTCTTGAATTACAACGACCGGATGGCGTCGCCAGCGTATCCACGTGGAAACTGCCAGTCACCGGGAGAAAAAGATTGCTCACATTGAATCAGATTTTTGGATCACACGCCGTTGGACCAAGATGACCGTTCTATTCTTGAATAAACTGTCTCTGAGTCTGTTCACTGTGGGTCAAGAGAATCTAGCTCTCCATTATCGGCAAGAGCGAGAAGCAAAAGAAAAGAAGAGTCTATTTAGTAAATTTGTAACTATATTTGATCATGAAACGAATCGAGGCCAAAACGGCAAAGAAACACGTAATATCAGGCCTAGATTATAGCCACGGCACGTAATGGATCGAATCTCTTCTTCCTGGTTGGCTCGCATCGTGTCTTCCTGGTTGGATCGCACCGTGTTCTCCTGGTTGGCTCGCACAGTTGGTCGATTACGCGAACCATTCAAATGTGCGCGCATAGCAGAGGTTATGACCGACCCACCGCCTACATCCGAGGGCCCACAAAAACAGGTCTGACGGCTGCACTCGGACCCTGGGCCACAGTTTGGGTGAACCTGATCGATACCAAAACAAAACAGGCCAGAGATGATGCATCGCCTCGGCATGTTTCGACAATAACCTCACCTTTTGTCTGAAGTCCACGGACGGCGTCGTTATCGCCGCCCTTTCTGTTCCGTTCCTTTCCTTGTTATTTTTCCTATCCCTTCGGAGGACTTTAATCCGGATCTGCCTCGCTACAGTCAGAACAGTCCAGAAATATGTCGGAGCGGTCGCTGATGCACCATGGCGAGCGCACACCTTGGAAAGAGGGCTTGCTGCAGCATTGTCCTCGGCCCACTCGCACGGGGCGTGAAAACACCCCGGGGGAACTCCTTTGGCGCTCAATGGGGAGAAAGTCGGCGCCGCTATTTATAGACGTGCTTCCCTCGGGCCATTTCACGTGAGGATTTACTCGGCTTTGTTCGGCGCTCTCGCGCTAAAGCTCCATCTGTCACCGCTGTCAGACAGTGATTGAAACGTCCCTGGACTGTTTGCGAGCGCAGCAGGTCGCGGCAGGAGCGGTATCGCCCGGAGGCGTTTCTAGTTTCCGAACCCTTCCCTCGCAGCCGTTTTTAGCTAGCTTATCTCGCTTAGCATTGTGTTGGCAACGTCGCAAATATGCAAGCACGTCCTATATGCAAGCACGTCCTATTTCCAGCCACCGGCGAAGAAGCGTCAACGCTGGCAATTCTGATTTGTATTACTCTAGCCGGGTCGGCGTGGAAACGTCTCGGATATCGCAATTCGCAAAGGGTCGTTTTGGGGGTTTTCGCTCGAGGCAGAGTTTTAGTGAAAGTTTAGAGCGTGAAAATGGATTGTGCTGGACAGATCAGGAGTCGGTTTTGTCTGCACGTGCTGAACCAGTGCTGAACCAGGACTATACCAGGGCTAAAGCAGGAGCGAATGGACTTAATGGTGTCTAAACCAAGAACTAAAACAGGGTTAAAATGGAACAGAATTAATCAAAACCAGGTCCTAACCAGGAGCTAAACCAGAACTGAACCGGTTTGACTATGACTGGACAAAACCAGGACTAAATCCAGACTAAACTATGACTGAACTAGGACCAAACCAGGACCAAACCAGGACCAAAGCAGGTCTAATCCAGGACCAAAGCAGGCCAAAACCAGGACTAAAAGTAAAGGAAAACCTAGAGGAAAGAGTGTTGGACGCTGTGTTCTGATCATCTTTGTTTTTCAGCTCCAAATCCACAAAAGTCAATTGAGGTTGACGAATACGTCGACTTCTTGATTTACTTAAGTTCTGTCAGATTTGAAATTGGTCCAGAAGCGTTAACATCAGAGAGAAGACAAAAGCTGAACTTTAAACTATAAAATAAAGGTCTTCTCTAAACGTCACCGAAATCTCACCTTTTCATTTTGTCATTTTGGAGCTTCTGGGTTCGACTTCGAGGTTCTTATTGTCTTGTTGTTGATCTTATTGTTGAAGCTGTTTTATAACGACAAACGAGTCATACAACAGTGTCCGGTGACCAGTCGTGCAGCGGCCTTGAGAATCAGAGCAGAAACCCCCTGGTGCAGGTCACTGGTTCTCACTGGTCTGAGCGTCGGCCCGATTCAACTTCCACATGAGCCGCTCCACTCCCGGGTCTCATTTACACAACTTTGCAAAAGAAACAAAGACAAAAGACGTCCCCGAACGTACTAACTTTGCGAGAAAAAACAAGTTAAGCTTTTACACAGAAATTATTTGATTTCTTTGCAGCTCCGCTAGTCTCTCCATGGCCTAGCACCAAAGCACATCTGACATGTCAGTGCCATATGAACCATCTCGGACTCTGAGGACCTCAGGGACCGGCCTCCTGCTGGTGCCAGAGTCAGGACTAAACAGGGACCGGCCTCCTGCTGGTGCCAGAGTCAGGACTAAACATGGACCGGCCTCCTGCTGGTGCCAGAGTCAGGACTAAACATGGAGCGGCCTCCTGCTGGTGCCAGAGTCAGGACTAAACATGGAGCGGCCTCCTGCTGGTGCCAGAGTCAGGACTAAACATGGACCGGCCTCCTGCTGGTGCCAGAGTCAGGACTAAACATGGACCGGCCTCCTTCTGGTGCCAGAGTCAGGACTAAACATGGACCGGCCTCCTGCTGGTGCCAGAGTCAGGACTAAACATGGACCGGCCTCCTGCTGGTGCCAGAGTCAGGACTAAACATGGACCGGCCTCCTGCTGGTGCCAGAGTCAGGACTAAACATGGACCGGCCTCCTGCTGGTGCTAGAGTCAGGACTAAACATGGACCGGCCTCCTGCTGGTGCCAGAGTCAGGACTAAACATGGACCGGTCTCCTGCTGGTGCCAGAGTCAGGACTAAACATGGACCGGCCTCCTGCTGGTGCCAGAGTCAGGACTAAACATGGACCGGCCTCCTGCTGGTGCCAGAGTCAGGACTAAACATGGACCGGCCTCCTGCTGGTGCCAGAGTCAGGACATATGACTGAAAGGGTCTTCTCTTTTATTTCTTAAACTGTTTTGTGATTTATGTCATGTATTTGTGATTTTAATGCATTTTTCCTGCTGTGAAGCACTTTGAATCGCCTTCTTGGAGTAAAACAGTACTTTTAGTTCACTTGTAGAATGTATATCGGTGATAAGTTGGCGCTGCTGTCAGTATCTTGTCTTTCAACGTAACTTGTGTCTTCGTCAAAGGACTAAGAAATATGTGTTTTTCTGAGGCCCAGAGGAGGAGAAGAGGAGCTCGCAAACAAGATGGATGAAACAAGCGCGAGCGACGCTAAATCCAACTCCAGATCCAACGTTAGTGATTGAGGAAACAATGTTAGAACGGGGTGAACAGAGAGTCGCACCCATTTAATTATAACATTATGGAACATTCCAGTCAAAGCAGTGACACATCGACGCTCCGTCCTAAAGTTACACGCCGCGTCTCTAAAACTGCCATTAAAATATTGTGGAACACGGCGGCGCGAAACCCGATCCTCCTGGTGCTTCACGTGTTTCTATATTGATCCTATCTTCATGCGCGTCACATTAGCTGCACATAGCTGGCGCTGCGGCCGGCGCTGGAGCTGTGGCTGTGGCTGGAGGGCATCTGTCTCTTTGGCACGTCGGCGTTGACAGCGCATATCTCCCGCTCCTGCCACTGTTTGCTTTGGAGACTCGGCGGCACTGCGCCGGCACGAGAGCGGCCGCCAGGTCGTCCGACAATTAGTGACATGCAAGAATTTCCCCCGGCCCGGGCGAGGCGCGCTCTGTTCTGTTCGGCCCGGCGGAGGAGATGGAGGCGCAGATAGCGGCGCGGCGGCCCACGGGCCTTTGTCTGAGCTGAAGCCGGCGTGGTCGCTCCCGTAAACGCCGACGTCTGGCCCCGACGTGCCGCCTGGAGACAATGGTAACGCGACACTGGCACGGGGGATGAAGTGTCTCCTATGTGCACCGCAACGAGTGTCTCCTATGTGCACCGCAACGAGTGTCTCCTATGTGCACCGCGATAAGTGTCTCCTATGTGCACCGCAACGAGTGTCTCCTATGTGCACCGCAACAAGTGTCTCCTATGTGTACTGCAACGAGGGTCTCCTATGTGCACCGCAACAAGTGTCTCCTATGTACGCCGCAACGAGTGTCTCCTATGTGTACTGCAACGAGTGTCTCCTATGTGCACGGCAACGAGTGTCTCCTTTGTGCACCGCGATAAGTGTCTCCTTTGTGTACTGCAACGAGTGTCTCCTATGTGCACCGCGACAAGTGTCTCCTATGTGTACTGCAACAAGTGTCTCCTATGTGCACCGCAACGAGTGTCTCCTATGTGCACCACAACAAGTGTCTCCTATATGTACCGCAACGAATGTCTCCTATGTGCACCGCGACAAGTGTCTCCTATGTGCTCCGCAACAAGTGTCTCCTATGTCTCCTATGTGCACCGCTGCAAGTGTCTCCTATGTGCACCGCAACAAGTGTCTCCTATGTGCACCGCGACAAATGTCTTCTATGTGCACCGCAACGAGTGTCTCCTATGTGCACCGTAACAAGTGTCTCCTATGTCTCCTATGTGCACCGCAACGAGTGTCTCCTATGTACGCCGCAACGAGTGTCTCCTATGTGTACTGCAACGAGTGTCTCCTATGTGCACCGCAACGAGTGTCTCCTATGTGAACCGCAACAAGTTTCTCCTATGTCTCCTATGTGCACCGCAACGAGTGTCTCCTATGTGCACCGCAACGAGTGTCTCCTATGTGCACCACAACAATTGTCTCGTATGTCTCCTATGTGCACCGCGACAAGTGTCTCCTATGTCTCCTATGTGCACCGCGACAAGTGTCTCCTATGTGCACCGCAACAAGTGTCTCCTATGTCTCCTATGTGCACCGCGACAAGTGTCTCCTATGTGCACCGCAACAAGTGTCTCCTATGTCTCCTATGTGCACCTCGACAAGTGTCTCCTATGTGCACCGCGACAAATGTGCGGCTGCCCACTGGCCTTTGTCTGAGCTGAAGCCGGCGCGGTCGCTCCCGTAAACGCCGACGTCTGGCCCCGACGTGCCGCCTGGAGAAAATTGGTAACGCGACACTGGCACGGGGATGAAGTGTCTCCTATGTGCACCGCAACGAGTGTCTCCTATGTGCACCGCAACGAGTGTCTCCTTTGTGCACCGCGACAAGTGTCTCCTTTGTGTACTGCAACGAGTGTCTCCTATGTGCACCGCGACAAGTGTCTCCTATGTGTACTGCAACAAGTGTCTCCTATGTGCACCGCAACGAGTGTCTCCTATGTGCACCACAACAAGTGTCTCCTATATGTACCGCAACGAATGTCTCCTATGTGCACCGCGACAAGTGTCTCCTATGTGCTCCGCAACAAGTGTCTCCTATGTCTCCTATGTGCACCGCTGCAAGTGTCTCCTATGTGCACCGCGACAAATGTCTTCTATGTGCACCGCAACGAGTGTCTCCTATGTGCACCGCGACAAGTGTCTCCAATGTGCACCGCGACAAATGTCTTCTATGTGCACCGCAACGAGTGTCTTCTATGTGCACCGCAACGAGTGTCTCCTATGTCTCCTATGTGCACCGCAACAAGTGTCTCCTATGTGCACTGCAACAAGTGTCTCCTATGTGCACTGCAATGAGTGTCTCCTATTTGCACCGCAACAAGTGTCTCCTATGTGCACCGCAACGAGTGTCTCCTATGTGCACCGCAACGAGTGTCTCCTATGTGCACCGCAACGAGTGTCTCCTATGTGCACCGCGATAAGTGTCTCCTATGTGCACCGCAACAAGTGTCTCCTATGTCTCCTATGTGCATCGCGACAAGTGTCTCCTATGTTCACCGCGACAAGTGTCTCCTATGTGCATCGCGACGAGTGTCTCCTATGTGCACCGCAACGAGTATATCCTATGTGCACCGCAACGAGTGTATCCTATGTGCACCGCGACGAGTGTCTCCTATGTGCACCGCGACGAGTGTCTCCTATATGCACCGCGACGAGTGTCTCCTATGTGCACCGCAACAAGTGTTTCCTATGTGCACCGCAACGAGTGTCTCCTATGTGCACCGCAACGAGTGTCTCCTATATGCACCGCGACAAGTGTCTCCTATGTGCACCGCGACGAGTGTCTCCTATGTGCACCGCGACAAGTATCTCCTATATGCACCGCAACAAGTGTCTCCTATGTGTACCGCAACGAGTGTCTCCTATGTGCACCGCAGCGAGTGTCTCCTATATGCACCGCGACAAGTGTCTCCTATGTGCACCGCGACGAGTGTCTCCTATGTGCACCGCGACGAGTGTCTCCTATGTCTCCTATATGCACCGCAACAAGTGTCTCCTATGTCTCCTATGTGCACCGCGACAAGTGTCTCCTATGTGCACCGCGACGAATGTCTCCTATGTGCACCGCAACAAGTGTCTCCTATGTCTCCTATGTGCACCGCGACGAGTGTCTCCTATGTGCACCGCAACAAGTGTCTCCTATGTCTCCTATGTGCATCGTGACGATTGTCTCCTATGTGCACCGCGACAAGTGTCTCCAATGTGCACCGCGACAAATGTCTTCTATGTGCACCGCAACGAGTGTATCCTATGTGCACCGCAACGAGTGTCTCCTATGTGCACCGCAACGAGTGTCTCCTATGTGCACCGCGACAAGTGTCTCCTATGTGCACCGCAACGAGTGTCTCCTATGTGCACGGCGACAAGTATCTCCTATATGCATCGCAACAAGTGTCTCCTATATGTACCGCAACGAGTGTCTCCTATGTGCACCGCAACGAGTGTCTCCTATGTGCACCGCAACGAGTGTCTCCTATGTGCACCGCGATAAGTGTCTCCTATGTGCACCGCAACAAGTGTCTCCTATGTCTCCTATGTGCATCGCGACAAGTGTCTCCTATGTTCACCGCGACAAGTGTCTCCTATGTGCATCGCGACGAGTGTCTCCTATGTGCACCGCAACGAGTATATCCTATGTGCACCGCAACGAGTGTATCCTATGTGCACCGCGACGAGTGTCTCCTATGTGCACCGCGACGAGTGTCTCCTATATGCACCGCGACGAGTGTCTCCTATGTGCACCGCAACAAGTGTTTCCTATGTGCACCGCAACGAGTGTCTCCTATGTGCACCGCAACGAGTGTCTCCTATATGCACCGCGACAAGTGTCTCCTATGTGCACCGCGACGAGTGTCTCCTATGTGCACCGCGACAAGTATCTCCTATATGCACCGCAACAAGTGTCTCCTATGTGTACCGCAACGAGTGTCTCCTATGTGCACCGCAGCGAGTGTCTCCTATATGCACCGCGACAAGTGTCTCCTATGTGCACCGCGACGAGTGTCTCCTATGTGCACCGCGACGAGTGTCTCCTATGTCTCCTATATGCACCGCAACAAGTGTCTCCTATGTCTCCTATGTGCACCGCGACAAGTGTCTCCTATGTGCACCGCGACGAATGTCTCCTATGTGCACCGCAACAAGTGTCTCCTATGTCTCCTATGTGCACCGCGACGAGTGTCTCCTATGTGCACCGCAACAAGTGTCTCCTATGTCTCCTATGTGCATCGTGACGATTGTCTCCTATGTGCACCGCGACAAGTGTCTCCAATGTGCACCGCGACAAATGTCTTCTATGTGCACCGCAACGAGTGTATCCTATGTGCACCGCAACGAGTGTCTCCTATGTGCACCGCAACGAGTGTCTCCTATGTGCACCGCGACAAGTGTCTCCTATGTGCACCGCAACGAGTGTCTCCTATGTGCACGGCGACAAGTATCTCCTATATGCATCGCAACAAGTGTCTCCTATATGTACCGCAACGAGTGTCTCCTATGTGCACCGCAGCGAGTGTCTCCTATGTGCACTGCGACAAGTGTCTCCTATGTGCACCGCAACGAGTGTCTCCTATGTGCACCGCGACGAGTGCCTCCTATGTCTCCTATGTGCACCGCGACAAGTGTCTCCTATATGCACCGCAACAAGTGTCTCCTATGTCTCCTATGTGCATCGCAACAAGTGTCTCCTATGTGCACCGCGACGAGTGTCTCCTATGTGCACCGCAATGAGTGTCTCCTATGTGCACCGCGACAAGTGTCTCCTATGTGCACCGCAACAAGTGTCTCCTATGTGCACCGCGACAAATGTCTTCTATGTGCACCGCAACGAGTGTCTCCTATGTGCACCGCGACGAGTGTCTCCTATGTCTCCTATGTGCACCGCGACAAGTGTCTCCTATGTGCACCGCGACAAATGTCTTCTATGTGCACAGCAACGAGTGTCTCCTATGTGCACCGCGACGAGTGTCTCCTATGTCTCCTATGTGCACCGCGACAAGTGTCTCCTATGTGCACCGCAACGAGTGTCTTCTATGTGCACCGCAACGAGTGTCTCCTTTGTCTCCTATGTGCACCGCAACAAGTGTCTTCTATGTGCACCGCAACGAGTGTCTCCTTTGTCTCCTATATGCACCGCAACGAGTGTCTTCTATGTGCACCGCAACGAGTGTCTCCTTTGTCTCCTATGTGCACCGCAACAAGTGTCTCCTATGTGCACCGCAACAAGTGTCTCCTATGTGCACCGCAACGAGTGTCTCCTATGTGCACCGCAACGAGTGTCTCCTATGTGCACCTCAACAAGTGTCTCCTATGTGCACCGCAACGAGTGTCTCCTATGTGCACCGCAACGAGTGTCTCCTATGTGCACCGCGACAAGTGTCTCCTATGTGCACCGCAACAAGTGTCTCCTATGTCTCCTATGTGCATCGCGACAAGTGTCTCCTATGTGCACCGCAACAAGTGTCTCCTATGTCTCCTATGTGCATCGCGACAAGTGTCTCCTATGTGCACCGCAACAAGTGTCTCCTATGTCTCCTATGTGCACCGCGACAAGTGTCTCCTATGTGCACCGCAACAAGTGTCTCCTATGTCTCCTATGTGCATCGCGACAAGTGTCTCCTATGTGCACCGCGACAAGTGTCTCCTATGTGCACCGCAACAAGTGTCTCCTATGTCTCCTATGTGCATCGCGACAAGTGTCTCCTATGTGCACCGCGACGAGTGTCTCATATGTACACCGCAACAAGTGTCTCCTATGTGCACCGCGACAAATGTCTTCTATGTGCACCGCAACGAGTGTCTCCTATGTCTCCTATGTGCACCGCGACAAGTGTCTCCTATGTGCACCGCGACAAATGTCTTCTATGTGCACCGCAACAAGTGTCTCCTATGTAAACCGCAACGAGTGTCTTCTATGTGCACCGCAACGAGTGTCTCCTATGTCTCCTATGTGCACCGCGACAAGTGTCTCCTATGTGCACCGCGACGAGTGTCTCCTATGTGCACCGCGACGAGTGTCTCCTATGTCTCCTATGTGCACCGCGACAAGTGTCTCCTATATGCACCGCAACAAGTGTCTCCTATGTCTCCTATGTGCATCGCAACAAGTGTCTCCTATGTGCACCGCGACAAGTGTCTCCTATGTGCACCGCAATGAGTGTCTCCTATGTGCACCGCGACAAGTGTCTCCTATGTGCACCGCAACAAGTGTCTCCTATGTGCACCGCGACAAATGTCTTCTATGTGCACCGCAAGAAGTGTCTCCTATGTCTCCTATGTGCACCGCGACGAGTGTCTCCTATGTCTCCTATGTGCACCGCGACAAGTGTCTCCTATGTGCACCGCGACAAATGTCTTCTATGTGCACTGCAACGAGTGTCTCCTATGTGCACCGCGACGAGTGTCTCCTATGTCTCCTATGTGCAACGCGACAAGTGTCTCCTATGTGCACAGCGACAAATGTCTTCTATGTGCACCGCAACGAGTGTCTTCTATGTGCACCGCAACGAGTGTCTCCTTTGTCTCCTATGTGCACCGCAACAAGTGTCTCCTATGTGCACCGCAACAAGTGTCTCCTATGTGCACCGCAACGAGTGTCTCCTATGTGCACCGCAACGAGTGTCTCCTATGTGCACCTCAACAAGTGTCTCCTATGTGCACCGCAACGAGTGTCTCCTATGTGCACCGCAACGAGTGTCTCCTATGTGCACCGCGACAAGTGTCTCCTATGTGCACCGCAACAAGTGTCTCCTATGTCTCCTATGTGCATCGCGACAAGTGTCTCCTATGTGCACCGCAACAAGTGTCTCCTATGTCTCCTATGTGCACCGCGACAAGTGTCTCCTATGTGCACCGCAACAAGTGTCTCCTATGTCTCCTATGTGCATCGCGACAAGTGTCTCCTATGTGCACCGCAACAAGTGTCTCCTATGTCTCCTATGTGCATCGCGACAAGTGTCTCCTATGTGCACCGCGACAAGTGTCTCCTATGTGCACCGCGACAAGTGTCTCATATGTACACCGCAACAAGTGTCTCCTATGTGCACCGCGACAAATGTCTTCTATGTGCACCGCAACGAGTGTCTCCTATGTCTCCTATGTGCACCGCGACAAGTGTCTCCTATGTGCACCGCGACAAATGTCTTCTATGTGCACCGCAACGAGTGTCTCCTATGTGCAACGCGACGAGTGTCTCCTATGTCTCCTATGTGCATCGCGACAAGTGTCTCCTATGTGCACCGCGACAAGTGTCTCCTATGTGCACCGCAACAAGTGTCTCCTATGTGCACCGCGACAAATGTCTTCTATATGCACCGCAACGAGTGTCTTCTATGTGCACCGCAACGAGTGTCTCCTTTGTCTCCTATGTGCACCGCAACAAGTGTCTCCTATGTGCACCGCAACAAGTGTCTCCTATGTGCACCGCAACGAGTGTCTCCTATGTGCACCGCAACGAGTGTCTCCTATGTGCACCTCAACAAGTGTCTCCTATGTGCACCGCAACGAGTGTCTCCTATGTGCACCGCAACGAGTGTCTCCTATGTGCACCGCGACAAGTGTCTCCTATGTGCACCGCAACAAGTGTCTCCTATGTCTCCTATGTGCATCGCGACAAGTGTCTCCTATGTGCACCGCAACAAGTGTCTCCTATGTCTCCTATGTGCACCGCGACAAGTGTCTCCTATGTGCACCGCAACAAGTGTCTCCTATGTCTCCTATGTGCATCGCGACAAGTGTCTCCTATGTGCACCGCGACAAGTGTCTCCTATGTGCACCGCAACAAGTGTCTCCTATGTCTCCTATGTGCATCGCGACAAGTGTCTCCTATGTGCACCGCGACGAGTGCCTCATATGTACACCGCAACAAGTGTCTCCTATGTGCACCGCGACAAATGTCTTCTATGTGCACCGCAACGAGTGTCTCCTATGTCTCCTATGTGCACCGCGACAAGTGTCTCCTATGTGCACCGCGACAAATGTCTTCTATGTGCACCGCAACAAGTGTCTCCTATGTAAACCGCAACGAGTGTCTTCTATGTGCACCGCAACGAGTGTCTCCTATGTCTCCTATGTGCACCGCGACAAGTGTCTCCTATGTGCACCGCGACGAGTGTCTCCTATGTGCACCGCGACGAGTGTCTCCTATGTCTCCTATGTGCACCGCGACAAGTGTCTCCTATATGCACCGCAACAAGTGTCTCCTATGTCTCCTATGTGCATCGCAACAAGTGTCTCCTATGTGCACCGCGACAAGTGTCTCCTATGTGCACCGCAATGAGTGTCTCCTATGTGCACCGCGACAAGTGTCTCCTATGTGCACCGCAACAAGTGTCTCCTATGTGCACCGCGACAAATGTCTTCTATGTGCACCGCAAGAAGTGTCTCCTATGTCTCCTATGTGCACCGCGACGAGTGTCTCCTATGTCTCCTATGTGCACCGCGACAAGTGTCTCCTATGTGCACCGCGACAAATGTCTTCTATGTGCACTGCAACGAGTGTCTCCTATGTGCACCGCGACGAGTGTCTCCTATGTCTCCTATGTGCAACGCGACAAGTGTCTCCTATGTGCACAGCGACAAATGTCTTCTATGTGCACCGCAACGAGTGTCTTCTATGTGCACCGCAACGAGTGTCTCCTTTGTCTCCTATG
This sequence comes from Eucyclogobius newberryi, assembly GCF_026437365.1. Taxonomy (NCBI): domain Eukaryota; kingdom Metazoa; phylum Chordata; class Actinopteri; order Gobiiformes; family Gobiidae; genus Eucyclogobius; species Eucyclogobius newberryi. The sequence goes on from NW_027315768.1 coordinate 35,456,376, forward strand.
TGCACCGCAACAAGTGTCTCCTATGTGCACCGCAACAAGTGTCTCCTATGTGCACCGCAACGAGTGTCTCCTATGTGCACCGCAACGAGTGTCTCCTATGTGCACCTCAACAAGTGTCTCCTATGTGCACCGCAACGAGTGTCTCCTATGTGCACCGCAACGAGTGTCTCCTATGTGCACCGCGACAAGTGTCTCCTATGTGCACCGCAACAAGTGTCTTCTATGTCTCCTATGTGCATCGCGACAAGTGTCTCCTATGTGCACCGCAACAAGTGTCTCCTATGTCTCCTATGTGCACCGCGACAAGTGTCTCCTATGTGCACCGCAACAAGTGTCTCCTATGTCTCCTATGTGCATCGCGACAAGTGTCTCCTATGTGCACCGCGACAAGTGTCTCCTATGTGCACCGCGACAAGTGTCTCCTATGTGCACCGCAACAAGTGTCTCCTATGTCTCATATGTACACCGCAACAAGTGTCTCCTATGTGCACCGCGACAAATGTCTTCTATGTGCACCGCAACGAGTGTCTCCTATGTCTCCTATGTGCACCGCGACAAGTGTCTCCTATGTGCACCGCGACAAATGTCTTCTATGTGCACCGCAACGAGTGTCTCCTATGTGCACCGCGACGAGTGTCTCCTATGTCTCCTATGTGCATCGCGACAAGTGTCTCCTATGTGCACCGCGACAAGTGTCTCCTATGTGCACCGCAACAAGTGTCTCCTATGTCTCATATGTACACCGCAACAAGTGTCTCCTATGTGCACCGCGACAAATGTCTTCTATGTGCACCGCAACGAGTGTCTCCTATGTCTCCTATGTGCACCGCGACAAGTGTCTCCTATGTGCACCGCGACAAATGTCTTCTATGTGCACCGCAACGAGTGTCTCCTATGTGCACCGCGACGAGTGTCTCCTATGTCTCCTATGTGCACCGCGACAAGTGTCTCCTATGTACACCGCAACGAGTGTCTTCTATGTGCACCGCAACGAGTGTCTCCTTTGTCTCCTATGTGCACCGCAACAAGTGTATCCTATGTGCACCGCAACGAGTGTCTCCTATGTGCACCGCAACAAGTGTCTCCTATGTGCACCGCAACGAGTGTCTTCTATATGCACCGCAACGAGTGTCTCCTTTGTCTCCTATGTGCACCGCAACAAGTGTATCCTATGTGCACCGCAACGAGTGTCTCCTATGTGCACCGCAACGAGTGTCTCCTATGTGCACCGCAACAAGTGTCTCCTATGTGCACCTCAACAAGTGTCTCCTATGTGCACCGCAACGAGTGTCTCCTATGTGCACCGCAACGAGTGTCTCCTATGTGCACCGCGACAAGTGTCTCCTATGTGCACCGCAACAAGTGTCTCCTATGTCTCCTATGTGCATCGCGACAAGTGTCTCCTATGTGCACCGCGACAAGTGTCTCCTATGTGCACCGCGACAAGTGTCTCCTATGTGCACCGCAACAAGTGTCTCCTATGTCTCCTATGTGCATCGCGACAAGTGTCTCCTATGTGCACCGCAACGAGTGTATCCTATGTGCACCGCGACGAGTGTCTCATATGTACACCGCAACAAGTGTCTCCTATGTGCACCGCGACAAATGTCTTCTATGTGCACCGCAACGAGTGTCTCCTATGTCTCCTATGTGCACCGCGACAAGTGTCTCCTATGTGCACCGCGACAAATATCTTCTATGTGCACCGCAACGAGTGTCTCCTATGTGCACCGCGACCAGTGTCTCCTATGTCTCCTATGTGCACCGCGACAAGTGTCTCCTATGTACACCGCAACGAGTGTCTTCTATGTGCACCGCAACGAGTGTCTCCTTTGTCTCCTATGTGCACCGCAACAAGTGTATCCTATGTGCACCGCAACGAGTGTCTCCTATGTGCACCGCAACAAGTGTCTCCTATGTGCACCGCAACGAGTGTCTTCTATATGCACCGCAACGAGTGTCTCCTTTGTCTCCTATGTGCACCGCAACAAGTGTATCCTATGTGCACCGCAACGAGTGTCTCCTATGTGCACCGCAACGAGTGTCTCCTATGTGCACCGCGACAAGTGTCTCCTATGTGCACCGCAACAAGTGTCTCCTATGTCTCCTATGTGCATCGCAACAAGTGTCTCCTATGTGCACCGCGACAAGTGTCTCCTATGTGCACCGCGACAAATGTCTCCTATGTGCACCGCGACAAATGTCTTCTATGTGCACCGCAACGAGTGTATCCTATGTGCACCGCAACGAGTGTCTCCTATGTGCACCGCGACGAGTGTCTCCTATGTGCACCGCAACAAGTGTCTCCTATGTCTCCTATGTGCATCGCGACAAGTGTCTCCTATGTGCACCGCGACAAGTGTCTCCTATGTGCACTGCGACAAGTGTCTCCTATGTGCACAGCAACAAGTGTCTCCTATGTCTCCTATGTGCATCGCGACAAGTGTCTCCTATGTGCACCGCAACGAGTGTATCCTATGTGCACCGCGACGAGTGTCTCATATGTACACCGCAACAAGTGTCTCCTATGTGCACCGCGACAAATGTCTTCTATGTGCACCGCAACGAGTGTCTCCTATGTCTCCTATGTGCACCGCGACAAGTGTCTCCTATGTGCACCGCGACAAATATCTTCTATGTGCACCGCAACGAGTGTCTCCTATGTGCACCGCGACCAGTGTCTCCTATGTCTCCTATGTGCACCGCGACAAGTGTCTCCTATGTACACCGCAACGAGTGTCTTCTATGTGCACCGCAACGAGTGTCTCCTTTGTCTCCTATGTGCACCGCAACAAGTGTATCCTATGTGCACCGCAACGAGTGTCTCCTATGTGCACCGCAACAAGTGTCTCCTATGTGCACCGCAACGAGTGTCTTCTATATGCACCGCAACGAGTGTCTCCTTTGTCTCCTATGTGCACCGCAACAAGTGTATCCTATGTGCACCGCAACGAGTGTCTCCTATGTGCACCGCAACGAGTGTCTCCTATGTGCACCGCGACAAGTGTCTCCTATGTGCACCGCAACAAGTGTCTCCTATGTCTCCTATGTGCATCGCAACAAGTGTCTCCTATGTGCACCGCGACAAGTGTCTCCTATGTGCACCGCGACAAATGTCTCCTATGTGCACCGCGACAAATGTCTTCTATGTGCACCGCAACGAGTGTATCCTATGTGCACCGCAACGAGTGTCTCCTATGTGCACCGCGACGAGTGTCTCCTATGTGCACCGCAACAAGTGTCTCCTATGTCTCCTATGTGCATCGCGACAAGTGTCTCCTATGTGCACCGCGACAAGTGTCTCCTATGTGCACTGCGACAAGTGTCTCCTATGTGCACAGCAACAAGTGTCTCCTATGTCTCCTATGTGCATCGCGACAAGTGTCTCCTATGTGCACCGCAACGAGTGTATCCTATGTGCACCGCGACGAGTGTCTCATATGTACACCGCAACAAGTGTCTCCTATGTGCACCGCGACAAATGTCTTCTATGTGCACCGCAACGAGTGTCTCCTATGTCTCCTATGTGCACCGCGACAAGTGTCTCCTATGTGCACCGCGACAAATATCTTCTATGTGCACCTCAACAAGTGTCTCCTATGTGCACCGCAACGAGTGTCTCCTATGTGCACCGCAACGAGTGTCTCCTATGTGCACCGCGACAAGTGTCTCCTATGTGCACCGCAACAAGTGTCTCCTATGTCTCCTATGTGCATCGCGACAAGTGTCTCCTATGTGCAACGCAACAAGTGTCTCCTATGTCTCCTATGTGCACCGCGACAAGTGTCTCCTATGTGCACCGCGACAAGTGTCTCCTATGTGCACCGCGACAAGTGTCTCCTATGTGCACCGCAACAAGTGTCTCCTATGTCTCCTATGTGCATCGCGACAAGTGTCTCCTATGTGCACCGCAACAAGTGTCTCCTATGTCTCCTATGTGCATCGCGACAAGTGTCTCCTATGTGCACCGCGACAAGTGTCTCCTATGTGCACCGCGACAAGTGTCTCCTATGTGCACCGCAACAAGTGTCTCCTATGTCTCATATGTACACCGCAACAAGTGTCTCCTATGTGCACCGCGACAAATGTCTTCTATGTGCACCGCAACGAGTGTCTCCTATGTCTCCTATGTGCACCGCGACAAGTGTCTCCTATGTGCACCGCGACAAATGTCTTCTATGTGCACCGCAACGAGTGTCTCCTATGTGCACCGCGACGAGTGTCTCCTATGTCTCCTATGTGCACCGCGACAAGTGTCTCCTATGTACACCGCAACGAGTGTCTTCTATGTGCACCGCAACGAGTGTCTCCTTTGTCTCCTATGTGCACCGCAACGAGTGTCTCCTATGTGCACCGCAACGAGTGTCTCCTATGTGCACCGCAACAAGTGTCTCCTATGTGCACCTCAACAAGTGTCTCCTATGTGCACCGCAACGAGTGTCTCCTATGTGCACCGCAACGAGTGTCTCCTATGTGCACCGCGACAAGTGTCTCCTATGTGCACCGCAACAAGTGTCTCCTATGTCTCCTATGTGCATCGCGACAAGTGTCTCCTATGTGCACCGCGACAAGTGTCTCCTATGTGCACCGCGACAAGTGTCTCCTATGTGCACCGCAACAAGTGTCTCCTATGTCTCCTATGTGCATCGCGACAAGTGTCTCCTATGTGCACCGCAACGAGTGTATCCTATGTGCACCGCGACGAGTGTCTCATATGTACACCGCAACAAGTGTCTCCTATGTGCACCGCGACAAATGTCTTCTATGTGCACCGCAACGAGTGTCTCCTATGTCTCCTATGTGCACCGCGACAAGTGTCTCCTATGTGCACCGCAACAAATATCTTCTATGTGCACCGCAACGAGTGTCTCCTATGTGCACCGCGACCAGTGTCTCCTATGTCTCCTATGTGCACCGCGACAAGTGTCTCCTATGTACACCGCAACGAGTGTCTTCTATGTGCACCGCAACGAGTGTCTCCTTTGTCTCCTATGTGCACCGCAACAAGTGTATCCTATGTGCACCGCAACGAGTGTCTCCTATGTGCACCGCAACAAGTGTCTCCTATGTGCACCGCGACCAGTGTCTCCTATGTGCACCGCGACAAGTGTCTCCTATGTACACCGCAACGAGTGTCTTCTATGTGCACCGCAACGAGTGTCTCCTTTGTCTCCTATGTGCACCGCAACAAGTGTATCCTATGTGCACCGCAACGAGTGTCTCCTATGTGCACCGCAACAAGTGTCTCCTATGTGCACCGCGACAAGTGTCTCCTATGTGCACCGCAACAAGTGTCTCCTATGTCTCCTATGTGCATCGCAACAAGTGTCTCCTATGTGCACCGCGACAAGTGTCTCCTATGTGCACCGCGACAAATGTCTCCTATGTGCACCGCGACAAATGTCTTCTATGTGCACCGCAACGAGTGTATCCTATGTGCACCGCAACGAGTGTCTCCTATGTGCACCGCGACGAGTGTCTCCTATGTGCACCGCAACAAGTGTCTCCTATGTCTCCTATGTGCATCGCGACAAGTGTCTCCTATGTGCACCGCGACAAATGTCTCCTATGTGCATCGCGACAAGTGTCTCCTATGTGCACCGCAACGAGTGTATCCTATGTGCACCGCGACGAGTGTCTCATATGTACACCGCAACAAGTGTCTCCTATGTGCACCGCGACAAGTGTCTCCTATGTGCACCGCGACAAATGTCTCCTATGTGCATCGCGACAAGTGTCTCCTATGTGCACCGCAACGAGTGTATCCTATGTGCACCGCGACGAGTGTCTCATATGTACACCGCAACAAGTGTCTCCTATGTGCACCGCGACAAATGTCTTCTATGTGCACCGCAACGAGTGTCTCCTATGTCTCCTATGTGCACCGCGACAAGTGTCTCCTATGTGCACCGCGACAAATATCTTCTATGTGCACCGCAACGAGTGTCTCCTATGTGCACCGCGACCAGTGTCTCCTATGTCTCCTATGTGCACCGCGACAAGTGTCTCCTATGTACACCGCAACGAGTGTCTTCTATGTGCACCGCAACGAGTGTCTCCTTTGTCTCCTATGTGCACCGCAACAAGTGTATCCTATGTGCACCGCAACGAGTGTCTCCTATGTGCACCGCAACAAGTGTCTCCTATGTGCACCGCGACCAGTGTCTCCTATGTGCACCGCGACAAGTGTCTCCTATGTACACCGCAACGAGTGTCTTCTATGTGCACCGCAACGAGTGTCTCCTTTGTCTCCTATGTGCACCGCAACAAGTGTATCCTATGTGCACCGCAACGAGTGTCTCCTATGTGCACCGCAACAAGTGTCTCCTATGTCTCCTATGTGCATCGCGACAAGTGTCTCCTATGTGCACCGCGACAAGTGTCTCCTATGTGCACCGCGACAAGTGTCTCCTATGTGCACCGCAACAAGTGTCTCCTATGTCTCCTATGTGCATCGCGACAAGTGTCTCCTATGTGCACCGCAACGAGTGTATCCTATGTGCACCGCGACGAGTGTCTCATATGTACACCGCAACAAGTGTCTCCTATGTGCACCGCGACAAATGTCTTCTATGTGCACCGCAACGAGTGTCTCCTATGTCTCCTATGTGCACCGCGACAAGTGTCTCCTATGTGCACCGCGACAAATATCTTCTATGTGCACCGCAACGAGTGTCTCCTATGTGCACCGCGACCAGTGTCTCCTATGTCTCCTATGTGCACCGCGACAAGTGTCTCCTATGTACACCGCAACGAGTGTCTTCTATGTGCACCGCAACGAGTGTCTCCTTTGTCTCCTATGTGCACCGCAACAAGTGTATCCTATGTGCACCGCAACGAGTGTCTCCTATGTGCACCGCAACAAGTGTCTCCTATGTGCACCGCGACCAGTGTCTCCTATGTGCACCGCGACAAGTGTCTCCTATGTACACCGCAACGAGTGTCTTCTATGTGCACCGCAACGAGTGTCTCCTTTGTCTCCTATGTGCACCGCAACAAGTGTATCCTATGTGCACCGCAACGAGTGTCTCCTATGTGCACCGCAACAAGTGTCTCCTATGTGCACCGCGACAAGTGTCTCCTATGTGCACCGCAACAAGTGTCTCCTATGTCTCCTATGTGCATCGCAACAAGTGTCTCCTATGTGCACCGCGACAAGTGTCTCCTATGTGCACCGCGACAAATGTCTCCTATGTGCACCGCGACAAATGTCTTCTATGTGCACCGCAACGAGTGTATCCTATGTGCACCGCAACGAGTGTCTCCTATGTGCACCGCGACGAGTGTCTCCTATGTGCACCGCAACAAGTGTCTCCTATGTCTCCTATGTGCATCGCGACAAGTGTCTCCTATGTGCACCGCGACAAGTGTCTCCTATGTGCACTGCGACAAGTGTCTCCTATGTGCACAGCAACAAGTGTCTCCTATGTCTCCTATGTGCATCGCGACAAGTGTCTCCTATGTGCACCGCAACGAGTGTATCCTATGTGCACCGCGACGAGTGTCTCATATGTACACCGCAACAAGTGTCTCCTATGTGCACCGCGACAAATGTCTTCTATGTGCACCGCAACGAGTGTCTCCTATGTCTCCTATGTGCACCGCGACAAGTGTCTCCTATGTGCACCGCGACAAATATCTTCTATGTGCACCGCAACGAGTGTCTCCTATGTGCACCGCGACCAGTGTCTCCTATGTCTCCTATGTGCACCGCGACAAGTGTCTCCTATGTACACCGCAACGAGTGTCTTCTATGTGCACCGCAACGAGTGTCTCCTTTGTCTCCTATGTGCACCGCAACAAGTGTATCCTATGTGCACCGCAACGAGTGTCTCCTATGTGCACCGCAACAAGTGTCTCCTATGTCTCCTATGTGCATCGCGACAAGTGTCTCCTATGTGCACCGCGACAAGTGTCTCCTATGTGCACCGCGACAAGTGTCTCCTATGTGCACCGCAACAAGTGTCTCCTATGTCTCCTATGTGCATCGCGACAAGTGTCTCCTATGTGCACCGCAACGAGTGTATCCTATGTGCACCGCGACGAGTGTCTCATATGTACACCGCAACAAGTGTCTCCTATGTGCACCGCGACAAATGTCTTCTATGTGCACCGCAACGAGTGTCTCCTATGTCTCCTATGTGCACCGCGACAAGTGTCTCCTATGTGCACCGCGACAAATATCTTCTATGTGCACCGCAACGAGTGTCTCCTATGTGCACCGCGACCAGTGTCTCCTATGTCTCCTATGTGCACCGCGACAAGTGTCTCCTATGTACACCGCAACGAGTGTCTTCTATGTGCACCGCAACGAGTGTCTCCTTTGTCTCCTATGTGCACCGCAACAAGTGTATCCTATGTGCACCGCAACGAGTGTCTCCTATGTGCACCGCAACAAGTGTCTCCTATGTGCACCGCGACCAGTGTCTCCTATGTGCACCGCGACAAGTGTCTCCTATGTACACCGCAACGAGTGTCTTCTATGTGCACCGCAACGAGTGTCTCCTTTGTCTCCTATGTGCACCGCAACAAGTGTATCCTATGTGCACCGCAACGAGTGTCTCCTATGTGCACCGCAACAAGTGTCTCCTATGTGCACCGCGACAAGTGTCTCCTATGTGCACCGCAACAAGTGTCTCCTATGTCTCCTATGTGCATCGCAACAAGTGTCTCCTATGTGCACCGCGACAAGTGTCTCCTATGTGCACCGCGACAAATGTCTCCTATGTGCACCGCGACAAATGTCTTCTATGTGCACCGCAACGAGTGTATCCTATGTGCACCGCAACGAGTGTCTCCTATGTGCACCGCGACGAGTGTCTCCTATGTGCACCGCAACAAGTGTCTCCTATGTCTCCTATGTGCATCGCGACAAGTGTCTCCTATGTGCACCGCGACAAGTGTCTCCTATGTGCACTGCGACAAGTGTCTCCTATGTGCACAGCAACAAGTGTCTCCTATGTCTCCTATGTGCATCGCGACAAGTGTCTCCTATGTGCACCGCAACGAGTGTATCCTATGTGCACCGCGACGAGTGTCTCATATGTACACCGCAACAAGTGTCTCCTATGTGCACCGCGACAAATGTCTTCTATGTGCACCGCAACGAGTGTCTCCTATGTCTCCTATGTGCACCGCGACAAGTGTCTCCTATGTGCACCGCGACAAATATCTTCTATGTGCACCGCAACGAGTGTCTCCTATGTGCACCGCGACCAGTGTCTCCTATGTCTCCTATGTGCACCGCGACAAGTGTCTCCTATGTACACCGCAACGAGTGTCTTCTATGTGCACCGCAACGAGTGTCTCCTTTGTCTCCTATGTGCACCGCAACAAGTGTATCCTATGTGCACCGCAACGAGTGTCTCCTATGTGCACCGCAACAAGTGTCTCCTATGTGCACCGCAACGAGTGTCTTCTATATGCACCGCAACGAGTGTCTCCTTTGTCTCCTATGTGCACCGCAACAAGTGTATCCTATGTGCACCGCAACGAGTGTCTCCTATGTGCACCGCAACGAGTGTCTCCTATGTGCACCGCGACAAGTGTCTCCTATGTGCACCGCAACAAGTGTCTCCTATGTCTCCTATGTGCATCGCAACAAGTGTCTCCTATGTGCACCGCGACAAGTGTCTCCTATGTGCACCGCGACAAATGTCTCCTATGTGCACCGCGACAAATGTCTTCTATGTGCACCGCAACGAGTGTATCCTATGTGCACCGCAACGAGTGTCTCCTATGTGCACCGCGACGAGTGTCTCCTATGTGCACCGCAACAAGTGTCTCCTATGTCTCCTATGTGCATCGCGACAAGTGTCTCCTATGTGCACCGCGACAAGTGTCTCCTATGTGCACTGCGACAAGTGTCTCCTATGTGCACAGCAACAAGTGTCTCCTATGTCTCCTATGTGCATCGCGACAAGTGTCTCCTATGTGCACCGCAACGAGTGTATCCTATGTGCACCGCGACGAGTGTCTCATATGTACACCGCAACAAGTGTCTCCTATGTGCACCGCGACAAATGTCTTCTATGTGCACCGCAACGAGTGTCTCCTATGTCTCCTATGTGCACCGCGACAAGTGTCTCCTATGTGCACCGCGACAAATATCTTCTATGTGCACCGCAACGAGTGTCTCCTATGTGCACCGCGACGAGTGTCTCCTATGTCTCCTATGTGCACCTCAACAAGTGTCTCCTATGTGCACCGCAACGAGTGTCTCCTATGTGCACCGCAACGAGTGTCTCCTATGTGCACCGCGACAAGTGTCTCCTATGTGCACCGCAACAAGTGTCTCCTATGTCTCCTATGTGCATCGCGACAAGTGTCTCCTATGTGCAACGCAACAAGTGTCTCCTATGTCTCCTATGTGCACCGCGACAAGTGTCTCCTATGTGCACCGCGACAAGTGTCTCCTATGTGCACCGCGACAAGTGTCTCCTATGTGCACCGCAACAAGTGTCTCCTATGTCTCCTATGTGCATCGCGACAAGTGTCTCCTATGTGCACCGCAACAAGTGTCTCCTATGTCTCCTATGTGCATCGCGACAAGTGTCTCCTATGTGCACCGCGACAAGTGTCTCCTATGTGCACCGCGACAAGTGTCTCCTATGTGCACCGCAACAAGTGTCTCCTATGTCTCATATGTACACCGCAACAAGTGTCTCCTATGTGCACCGCGACAAATGTCTTCTATGTGCACCGCAACGAGTGTCTCCTATGTCTCCTATGTGCACCGCGACAAGTGTCTCCTATGTGCACCGCGACAAATGTCTTCTATGTGCACCGCAACGAGTGTCTCCTATGTGCACCGCGACGAGTGTCTCCTATGTCTCCTATGTGCACCGCGACAAGTGTCTCCTATGTACACCGCAACGAGTGTCTTCTATGTGCACCGCAACGAGTGTCTCCTTTGTCTCCTATGTGCACCGCAACGAGTGTCTCCTATGTGCACCGCAACGAGTGTCTCCTATGTGCACCGCAACAAGTGTCTCCTATGTGCACCTCAACAAGTGTCTCCTATGTGCACCGCAACGAGTGTCTCCTATGTGCACCGCAACGAGTGTCTCCTATGTGCACCGCGACAAGTGTCTCCTATGTGCACCGCAACAAGTGTCTCCTATGTCTCCTATGTGCATCGCGACAAGTGTCTCCTATGTGCACCGCGACAAGTGTCTCCTATGTGCACCGCGACAAGTGTCTCCTATGTGCACCGCAACAAGTGTCTCCTATGTCTCCTATGTGCATCGCGACAAGTGTCTCCTATGTGCACCGCAACGAGTGTATCCTATGTGCACCGCGACGAGTGTCTCATATGTACACCGCAACAAGTGTCTCCTATGTGCACCGCGACAAATGTCTTCTATGTGCACCGCAACGAGTGTCTCCTATGTCTCCTATGTGCACCGCGACAAGTGTCTCCTATGTGCACCGCGACAAATATCTTCTATGTGCACCGCAACGAGTGTCTCCTATGTGCACCGCGACCAGTGTCTCCTATGTCTCCTATGTGCACCGCGACAAGTGTCTCCTATGTACACCGCAACGAGTGTCTTCTATGTGCACCGCAACGAGTGTCTCCTTTGTCTCCTATGTGCACCGCAACAAGTGTATCCTATGTGCACCGTAACGAGTGTCTCCTATGTGCACCGCAACAAGTGTCTCCTATGTGCACCGCGACCAGTGTCTCCTATGTGCACCGCGACAAGTGTCTCCTATGTACACCGCAACGAGTGTCTTCTATGTGCACCGCAACGAGTGTCTCCTTTGTCTCCTATGTGCACCGCAACAAGTGTATCCTATGTGCACCGCAACGAGTGTCTCCTATGTGCACCGCAACAAGTGTCTCCTATGTGCACCGCGACAAGTGTCTCCTATGTGCACCGCAACAAGTGTCTCCTATGTCTCCTATGTGCATCGCAACAAGTGTCTCCTATGTGCACCGCGACAAGTGTCTCCTATGTGCACCGCGACAAATGTCTCCTATGTGCACCGCGACAAATGTCTTCTATGTGCACCGCAACGAGTGTATCCTATGTGCACCGCAACGAGTGTCTCCTATGTGCACCGCGACGAGTGTCTCCTATGTGCACCGCAACAAGTGTCTCCTATGTGCACCGCAACGAGTGTCTCCTATGTCTCCTATGTGCACCGCGACAAGTGTCTCCTATGTGTACCGCGACAAATGTCTTCTATGTGCACCGCAACGAGTGTCTCCTATGTGCACCGCGACGAGTGTCTCCTATGTGCACCGCGACAAGTGTCTCCTATGTACACCGCAACGAGTGTCTTCTATGTGCACCGCAACGAGTGTCTCCTTTGTCTCCTATATGCACCGCAACAAGTGTATCCTATGTGAACCGCAACGAGTGTCTCCTATGTGCACCGCAACAAGTGTCTCCTATGTGCACCGCGACAAATGTCTTCTATGTGCACCGCAACGAGTGTCTCCTTTGTCTCCTATGTGCACCGCAACAAGTGTATCCTATGTGCACCGCAACAAGTGTATCCTATGTCCACCGCAACGAGTGTCTCCTATGTGCACCGCAACGAGTGTCTCCTATGTGCACCGCAACGAGTGTCTCCTATGTGCACCGCAACGAGTGTCTCCTTTTTCTCCTATATGCACCGCAACAAGTGTATCCTATGTGAACCGCAACGAGTGTCTCCTATGTGCACCGCAACAAGTGTATCCTATGTGCACCGCAACAAGTGTATCCTATGTCCACCGCAACGAGTGTCTCCTATGTGCACCGCAACGAGTGTCTCCTATGTGCACCGCAACGAGTGTCTCCTATGTGCACCGCAACGAGTGTCTCCTTTGTCTCCTATATGCACCGCAACAAGTGTATCCTATGTGAACCGCAACGAGTGTCTCCTATGTGCACCGCAACAAGTGTCTCCTATGTGCACCGCGACAAATGTCTTCTATGTGCACCGCAACGAGTGTATCCTATGTGCACCGCAACGAGTGTCTCCTATGTGCACCGCGACGAGTGTCTCCTATGTGCACCGCAACAAGTGTCTCCTATGTGCACCGCAACGAGTGTCTCCTATGTCTCCTATGTGCACCGCGACAAGTGTCTCCTATGTACACCGCAACAAGTGTCTCCTATGTACACCGCAACGAGTGTCTTCTATGTGCACCGCAACGAGTGTCTCCTTTGTCTCCTATATGCACCGCAACAAGTGTATCCTATGTGAACCGCAACGAGTGTCTCCTATGTGCACCGCAACAAGTGTCTCCTATGTGCACCGCGACAAATGTCTTCTATGTGCACCGCAACGAGTGTCTCCTTTGTCTCCTATGTGCACCGCAACAAGTGTATCCTATGTGCACCGCAACAAGTGTATCCTATGTCCACCGCAACGAGTGTCTCCTATGTGCACCGCAACGAGTGTCTCCTATGTGCACCGCAACGAGTGTCTCCTATGTGCACCGCAACGAGTGTCTCCTTTGTCTCCTATATGCACCGCAACAAGTGTATCCTATGTGAACCGCAACGAGTGTCTCCTATGTGCACCGCAACAAGTGTATCCTATGTGCACCGCAACAAGTGTATCCTATGTCCACCGCAACGAGTGTCTCCTATGTGCACCGCAACGAGTGTCTCCTATGTGCACCGCAACGAGTGTCTCCTATGTGCACCGCAACGAGTGTCTCCTTTGTCTCCTATATGCACCGCAACAAGTGTATCCTATGTGAACCGCAACGAGTGTCTCCTATGTGCACCGCAACAAGTGTCTCCTATGTGCACCGCGACAAATGTCTTCTATGTGCACCGCAACGAGTGTCTCCTTTGTCTCCTATGTGCACCGCAACAAGTGTATCCTATGTGCACCGCAACAAGTGTATCCTATGTCCACCGCAACGAGTGTCTCCTATGTGCACCGCAACGAGTGTCTCCTATGTGCACCGCAACGAGTGTCTCCTATGTGCACCGCAACGAGTGTCTCCTTTGTCTCCTATATGCACCGCAACAAGTGTATCCTATGTGAACCGCAACGAGTGTCTCCTATGTGCACCGCAACAAGTGTATCCTATGTGCACCGCAACAAGTGTATCCTATGTCCACCGCAACGAGTGTCTCCTATGTGCACCGCAACAAGTGTCTCCTATGTGCACCGCAACGAGTGTCTCCTATGTGCACCGCAACGAGTGTCTCCTTTGTCTCCTATATGCACCGCAACAAGTGTATCCTATGTGAACCGCAACGAGTGTCTCCTATGTGCACCGCAACAAGTGTCTCCTATGTGCACCGCACACATAGGCGCTGGGTTGGCAGAGCGTGGTGTCCCAGAACAAAGGGCGGGGCCCTCCAGGAATCCGGCTGGTGAACTGGCAGCGGGGGCGGAGTTTGAGGTTGTTCTGGGCCAGAGGAATCCAGAAGAATGCTGCGGCGGTGCCAAGCGGCCACTGCAGCCAGTGCGGCGGCAAAGACGTTCTGCTGTACAGTTGATGCCATGTGCGCCCTACACGACCCTTCATTAAGTTAGGGTTAGGTTAGGGTTAAAGGTCCCATAACATGCAAAATCGACTTTTCAGAGCTTTTAACCTTCTTACATTGCTATTTGTGCTTCATATATGTCCAGAGTGTTTTTGTTATTGATTCCCGCAGTGTTTAGCTACATTACAGACTATCTCCTTTCCTCCAATCTCCAAACTGACGGGGGGTGGCTACAAGCACACGTCATCATCCCCCCTCACCCTCCCCCCCCTCACCCTCCCGCCTGCCGCCTCCCGCCTTCTTCCCCCCGGCTCCGCGCTGCTGCAGGCTGTGTCTCCCTACAAGCCCATTCCGGAGTTTTTCTGCTTCGATTTACGAGGAAACACGGTTCAAAGAGGCACAAAACGTCATTAATGATATCGCACTCTTTACTATTATCACAATGGTGAAGGTTTATGTGGCAGTTGATGCAGCAACCGGGACAAAAAACGAGAGAAGTTCTATCCGATACCGAAAAACCAGGAAATAAGAGCGCAATGGACATAAGACTTATTTATATATATATATATATATATATATATATATATATATATATATATATATATATATATATCTGTTCTGCGCACGCTGTAGAATCAACACGTTTTTATTCAGTCTCAAAGTAGACTCTCACTCACTCCGCGCTGCTCCGCGGAGCTTACAGCAGACAGTTGTCATGGGTGGGCGGGGCACACACGCTCTCTGAGACTACGTCACGGGTGGGCGGGGCACACACGCTCTCTGAGACTACGTCACGGGTTGGGCGGGGCACACACGCTCTCTGAGACTACGTCACGGGTGGGCGGGGCACACACGCTCTCTGAGACTACGTCACGGGTGGGCGGGGCACACACGCTCTCTGAGACTACGTCACGGGTGGGCGGGGCACACACGCTCTCTGAGACTACGTCACGGGTTGGGCGGGGGAGCCAGATGGCTCTTCACAAGGGTGGGGGCGAATATCAAACCAAGCCGTTTGCATTTCCGGGTTGGTGAGGGGGTCCAAGGTCTGGGTGATATTTCTTAACTATTATGTTAAGGGTGTTGCACAACACTTATTATTATCAATGATACACTTAGGATGGACTACGAAACGTGAAAAAAGCATGTTATGGCACCAAGTTGGGGTTAAGTTAGTGTTAAGTTGGTTTAATTTAGGGTTAAGTTGGGGTTAAGTTAGGGTTAAGTTAGGGTTAAGTTAGGGTTAGGGTTAAGTTAGGGTTAAGTTGGGGTTAAGTTAGGGTTAAGTTAGGGTTAAGTTGGGGTTAAGTTAGGGTTAAGTTAGGGTTAGGGTTAATTTAGGGTTAAGTTGGGGTTAAGTTAGGGTTAAGTTGGGGTTAAGTTAGGGTTAAGTTGGTTTAATTTAGGGTTAAGTTGGGGTTAAGTTAGGGTTAAGTTAGGGTTACGTTAGGGTTAAGTTAGGGTTAAGTTGGGGTTAAGTTAGGGTTGAGTTAGGGTTAAGTTGGTTTAATTTAGGGTTAAGTTGGGGTTAAGTTAGGGTTAAGTTAGGGTTAAGTTAGGGTTACGTTAGGGTTAAGTTAGGGTTAGGGTTAAGTTAGGGTTAAGTTGGGGTTAAGTTGGGGTTAAGTTAGGGTTAAGTTAGGGTTAGGGTTAAGTTGGGGTTAAGTTAGGGTTAAGTTAGGGTTAGGGTTAATTTAGGGTTAAGTTGGGGTTAAGTTAGGGTTAAGTTGGGGTTAAGTTAGGGTTAAGTTGGTTTAATTTAGGGTTAAGTTGGGGTTAAGTTAGGGTTAAGTTAGGGTTACGTTAGGGTTAAGTTAGGGTTAAGTTGGGGTTAAGTTAGGGTTAAGTTAGGGTTAAGTTGGGGTTAAGTTAGGGTTAAGTTAGGGTTAAGTTGGTTTAATTTAGGGTTAAGTTGGGATTAAGTTAGGGTTAAGTTAGGGTTACGTTAGGGTTAAGTTAGGGTTAAGTTGGGGTTAAGTTAGGGTTAAGTTGGGGTTAAGTTGGGGTTAAGTTAGGGTTAAGTTGGTTTAATTTAGGGTTAAGTTGGGGTTAAGTTAGTGTTAAGTTAGGGTTAAGTTAGGGTTACGTTAGGGTTAAGTTAGGGTTAGGGTTAAGTTGGGGTTAAGTTAGGGTTAAGTTAGGGTTAGGGTTAAGTTGGGGTTAAGTTAGGGTTAAGTTAGGGTTAAGTTAGGGTTGGAGCAAACTCAGAGTTTTCTGTCAGTAAAAAGAAGGTCGGTTTCGTCCATAGTAACAGGCTCCACAGGCTCTTCTCTGGTTTAGGCGAATCAGCAGTCAGCACAGTGACATGTGACACTCAAAGAGTTATCGTGTGAAACATTTCAGTAAAAGGTCATGACCTTCACACGACCTCTACATGCTTTTCCCCTTTTTAACCTTTTTTATGCTTCTGGTTTTTCCATTTCAGTTTTAAATGTTTAAATGAACTTGAACTGACTGAGAACGTTTATCTCCAGCAGAACCGAACGTGATTCACACTCAAAAGAACTCAGCGTTTTCCTCTTTCGTCGTTGAGAACATAAATCCGTTGAAATTGACCCAAAACACGACCATCATCGACCGAAGCTTTTACATGTCTGTGTCTTTCGTCTTTACGGTGGAGATCTGAAGTTCTCGTGAAGCTCGAGTCGCCCGAACTCGTCTGCAGACGCCGAGCCGACGGTGTTTGTGTAAAATGAGGAGGTCAGAAGTCAAAGGATGGGATGGGTGGACGCACACCTCTGCAGCACGACCCTTCACCTCGCGCTGCTGTCCAAATAAAAGAGCAGCGGCCAACGCCCCGGGACATTGTCTCAGAGGTGGGACCGTTAACCCCATCGTACGTGGGCCAATCCCAAACAAGTCGAGATCCACGGGAAAAAGATCTGAATAAAGTCCAGACGAGACGGGACAGTGTGTGTGTGTGAGTGTGTGTGTGTGTGTGTGTGTGTGTGTGTGAGTGTGTGTGTGTGTGTGTGTGTGTGTGTGAGTGTGTGTGTGTGTGTGTGTGTGTGTGTGTGTGTGTGTGTGTGTGTGTGTGTGAGTGTGTGTGTGTGTGTGTGTGTGTGAGTGTGTGTGTGTGTGTGTGTGAGTGTGTGTGTGTGTGTGTGTGTGTGTGTGTGAGTGTGTGTGTGTGTGTGTGTGTGTGTGTGAGTGTGTGTGTGTGTGTGTGTGTGTGTGTGTGTGTGTTTAAGTTAAAAAGCACACAATGTATTTATTTGTATTGAACTGGTTTGAAGTGTTTTCTGCTGATGTTTCATGAGACACAATGTTTCCTCTGAAGTCTGTTCATCTTTCATGATTGTGGTCAATTCTTCATATTTTGTTTAACTGCTACTGAATAAAAATGATGATGCACTTTACACTTCTTTTGAAGTCATTTTGAATTTTGCACGTAAAAATGAGATTAATCGCGATTAAAATTGTAATCGTTGCCCAGCCCTAATATAGATATGATATATGGATATGATATATGATATATGGATATGATATAAGGATATGGATATGATATGTGGATATGATATATGATATATGGATATGATATAAGGATATGGATATGATATATAGATATGATATATGGATATTATATATGGACATGATATATGGATATGGATGATATATGGATATGGATATGATATATGGATATGATGTATGGATATGATATATGGATATGATATATGGATATGATGTATGGATATGATATATGGATATGGATATGATATATGGATATGATATATGGATATGACATATGGATATGGATATGATATATAGATATGATATATGGATATGATATATGGATATGATATGTGGATGTGAAATATAGTAATGATATATGGATATGATGTATGGATATGATATGTGGATATGATATATGGATGTGATATGTGGATGTGAAATATAGTAATGATATATGGATATGATGTATGGATATGATATATGGATATATGGATATGATATATAGATATGATATATGGATATGATATATGGATATGGATATGATATGTGGATATGATATATGGATATGATATATGGATATGATATATGGATATGGATATGATATGTGGATGTGATATATGGATATGATATGTGGATGTGATATATGGATATGATGTCGGTGTAATCCCTCATTGGTCCAGGCGTGTTCCATTGTAGAAAAAGCTTCAGTTGTAGTCATCTGGACTCAGTTTGAAAAAATAGACGTTTCGACTCTCATCCAAGAGTCATTGTCAATAAAAGAATTTAGATCGAGAACTCCGATATTAATACTGTTCTGTGGTAAGTCCCGCCCATTGGGAGGAGCCTTCCTGAAGTAGAAAGAGTTGTTTGTTTCAACAGAAACTCCCCCCTTGTATCTACCGAGCTAGCCTATTCAGAATCTTAATGGGCTATTAGAATCCTCTTTGTCTTTGTGAGACCCTGGCTCAACCACCCTGAGTACCTGATTAGCATCTAAATGTCCTGGTCCTGGTCCTCTACCTTTCCAGGGGTTCAGTATACCATTATAGATACCAGGAAGATTGAATCTTAGCCCTCCATTTCTGTTTAAAGAAGGTCTTTCTTTTTTAACAAAAATAGCTTCCTTGACTCCTCTTTCAAACCATCTTTTCTCCTGCTTAAAACCTTCACCTCACCGTCTTCAAACGAGTGATTAGAGGCTTCAAGATGGAGATGCACGGCGCTCTGAGGTCCTGAACTTGTATTTCTTATGTGCTGATAGAGCCTCTTGTGTAGAGGCTGTTTCGTCTCACCTATGTAACGTTCTTTACAACTTTCTTCCAATGCAGTGAAGAAAGAGGAGTCAAGGAAGCTATTTTTGTTAAAAAAGAAAGACCTTCTTTAAACAGAAATGGAGGGCTAAGATTCAATCTCCCTGGTATCTATCTAAGAACATGCAGAACATACTGAACATGAAGAACATACAGAACATACAGAACATGAAGAACATACTGAACATAGAGAATATGCAGAACATGCAGAACATGCAGAACATACAGAACATACTGAACATGAAGAACATGCAGAACATACTGAACGTACTGAACATACTGAACATGAAGAACATGAAGAACATGAAGAACATACAGAACATACAGAACATACTGAACATGCAGAACATACAGAACATACTGAACATGAAGAACATGAAGAACATGAAGGACATACAGAACATGCAGAACATACTGAACATGAAGAACATACAGAACATACTGAACATGCAGAACATGAAGAACATGCAGAACATGCAGAACATACTGAACATACTGAACATGCAGAACATGCAGAACATGCAGAACATGCTGAACATGCAGAACATACTGAACATGCTGAACATGCAGAACATGTAGAACATACTGAACCTGAAGAACATACTGAACATACTGAACATGAAGAACATGAAGAATATACAGAGCATGCAGAACATGCAGAACATACAGAAAATGCAGAACATGCAGACCATACTGAACATACTGAACATGAAGAACATACAGAACATGCAGAACATACTGAACATACTGAACATGAAGAATATGAAGAACATGCAGAACATACTGAAAATGCTGAACATGCAGAAAATACTGAACATGAAGAACATGAAGGACATACAGAACATGCAGAACATGAAGAACATGAAGAGCATACAGAACATACAGAACATGCAGAACATGCAGAACATACAGAACATACAGAACATGCAGAACATACAAAACATACTGAACTTGAAGAACATGCAGAACATACAGAACATACAGAACATACTGAACATGAAGAACATGCAGAACATACTGAACATACTGAACATACAGAACATACTGAACATGAAGAACATGCAGAACATACTGAACATACTGAACATGAAGAACATGAAGGACATACAGAACATGTAGAACATACTGAACATGCAAAACACGAAGAACATGCAGAACATACTGAACATGAAGAACATACAGAACATACAGAACATACTGAACATGAAGAATATGCAGAACATACTGAACATACTGAATATGAAGAACATGAAGGATATACGGAACATAATGAACATAGAGAACATAAAGAACATGAAGAACATACAGAACTTACAGAACATGCAGAACATACAGAACATACAGAACATGAAGAACATACAGAACATGCAGAACATGCAGAACATACAGAACATGCAGAACATGCAGAACATACTTAACATGCTGAACATGCAGAACATGCAGAACATACTGAACATGAAGAACATACTTAACATACTGAACATGAAGAACATGAAGAACATGAAGAATATACAGAACATGCAGAACATTAAGAACATGCAGAAAATGCAGAACAGGAAGAACATGCAGAACATACTGAACATGAAGAACATACAGAACATACAGAACATACAGAACATACTGAACATGAAGAACATGCAGAACATACTGAACATACTGAACATGAAGAACATGAAGGACATACAGAACATGCAGAACATAATGAACATAGAGAACATGCAGAACATGAGGAACATGAAGAACATGAAGAACATACAGAACATACAGAACAAGCAGAATATACAGAACATACAGAACATGAAGAACATGAAGAACATACAGAACATACAGAACATGCAGAACATGCAGAACATACAGAACATACAGAGCATACTGAACATGAAGAACATGCAGAACATACTGAACATACTGAACATACTGAACATGAAGAACATGAAGAACATACAGAACATACAGAACATGCAGAACATACAGAACATACAGAACATACTGAACATGAAGAACATGCAGAACATACTGAACATACTGAACATGAAGAACATGAAGGACATACAGAACATGCAGAACATACTGAACATAGAGAACATGCAAAACACGAAGAACATGAAGAACATACAGAACATACTGAACATGAAGAACATGCAGAACATACTGAATATGAAGAACATGAAGGACATACAGAACATAATGAACATAGAGAATATGTAGAACATGAAGAACATGAAGAACATACAGAACTTACAGAACATGCAGAACATACAGAACATACAGAACATGAAGAACATACAGAACATACAGAACATACTGAACATGAAGAACATGCAGAACATACTGAACATGAAGAACATACAAAACATACAGAACATACTGAACATGAAGAACATGCAGAACATACTGAACATACTGAATATGAAGAACATGAAGGATATACAGAACATGCAGAACATACTGAACATAGAGAACATACTGAACATGAAGAACATGCAGAACATACTGAACATACTGAACATACTGAACATGAAGAACATGAAGAACATACAGAACATACAGAACATGCAGAACATACAGAATATACAGAACATACTGAACATGAAGAACATGCAGAACATACTGAACATACTGAACATGAAGAACATGAAGGACATACAGAACATGCAGAACATACTGAACATAGAGAACATGCAGAATACGAAGAACATGCAGAACATACTGAACATGAAGAACATACAAAACATACAGAACATACTGAACATGAAGAACATGCAGAACATACTGAATATGAAGAACATGAAGGATATACAGAAAATAATGAACATAGAGAACATGCAGAACATGAAGAACATGAATAACATACAGAACTTACAGAACATGCAGAACATACAGAACATACAGAACATACAGAACCTACTGAACATGAAGAACATGCAGAACATACTGAACATGAAGAACATGAAGAACATACAGAACATACAGAACATGCAGAACATACAGAACATACAGAACATACTGAACATGCAGAACATACAGAACCTACTGAACATGAAGAACATACTGAACATGAAGAACATGAAGAATATACAGAAAATGCAGAACATGCAGAACATACAGAACATACAGAAAATGCAGAACATGCAGACCATACTGAACATACTGAACATGAAGAACATACAGAACATGCAGAACATGCAGAACATACTGAACATACTGAACATGAAGAATATGAAGAACATGCAGAAAATACTGAACATACTGAACATACTGATCATGAAGAACATACAGAACATGCAGAACATACTGAACATGAAGAACATGCAGAACATACAGAACATACTGAACATGAAGAACATGCAGAACATACTGAATATACTGAACATGAAGAACATACAGAACATGCAGAACATGCAGAACATACAGAACATACAGAACATACTGAACATGAAGAACATGCAGAAGATACTGAACATACTGAACATGCAGAACATGAAGAACATGAAGAACATGCAGAACATACTGAACATGCTGAACATGCTGAACATGCAGAACATGAAGAACATACAGAACATGCAGAACATGCAGAACATACTGAACATACTGAACATGAAGAACATGAAGAACATAAAGAACATACTGAACATACTGAACATGAAGAACATGCAGAACATACTGAACATGCAAAACATGCAGAACATGCAGAACATACTGAACATGAAGAACATACTTAACATACTGAACTTGAAGAACATGAAGAATATACAGAACATGCAGAACATGCAGAACATACTGAACATGAAGAACATGAAGAACATACAGAACATGCAGAACATGCAGAACATACTGAACATACTGAACATGAAGAACATGAAGAAAATGCAGAACATACTGAACATGCAGAACATGCAGAACATGCAGAACATACTGAACATGCAGCACATGCTGAACATGCAGAAGATGCAGAACATGCAGAACATGCAGAACATACTGAACATGCAAAACATGCAGAACATGCAGAACATACTGAACATGCTGAACATGCAGAACATGCAGAACATGCAGAACATACTGAACACACTGAACATGAAGAACATACTGAACATACAGAACATGCAGAACATGCACAACATACTGAACATACAGAACATGCAGAACATCAAATCAAATCAAATCAAATCAAATCAATTTATTTTTGTAAGGCCCAAAATCACAACAACAGTTGCCTCTGAGGGCCACAGGGAGAAATGAATCAACAATGTCTGTGGTGGCGATGAAGTCAGACAACGTCTGTGGTGGCGATGAAGTCAGACAATGTCTGTGGTGGCGAGGGACGATGTCCCAGGGTCCTCTGTCCTTAGACTCTCCTTCTCGGCCAGGAAAAACTACAAAAAAACCTCTTTGGGAAAAAAGCGTAGAAACCTGGAGGAGTTCCAATGAAGGAGAGATCCGACTCTCACAGACGGACAGACGGACACAAGGAGACTGGAGCTGGACCCACTCTTCAGGCAGAAGAGGGACCGTCTGAGTCGAGCTGGACCCACTCTTCAGGCAGAAGAGGGACCGTCTGAGTCGAGCTGGACCCACTCTTCAGGCAGAAGAGGGACCGTCGGAGGCGAGCTGGACCCACTCTTCAGGCAGATGAGGGACCGTCGGAGGCGAACTGGACCCACTCTTCAGGCAGATGAGGGACCGACTGAAGCGAACTGGAGCCACTCTTCAGGCAGATGAGGGACCGTCCACACAGGGCAGGGACCACTTCACCAGGGGAGGGGCATCTGGGTCCACAGGTCCTCAGGAGTGAGAGAAAGAAAAGAAGGCGGTGAACAGTTTGCAAGTGGAATCAAAAAATAAATATTGTTTGATAGCATAAGTAGTCAGAAGAAGAAGAGGATAGTGCTCAAGCTGTCATACTTCCCCCAGCATAGTTACTCCTAGGGCAGCGTAGCTGAAGCTGTGGGTTTATCTTTCTGTTCCTAACTACTCTGACCATAAGCGATTTCGAAGAGGAACGTTTTAAGCCTGGACTTAAATGAAGAGACTGTGTCAGCATATTTAACATGGGTCGGGAGCTGATTCCATAACACAGGAGCTTGGTAGCTAAACGCTCTACCTCCTACAGTACTTTTAGAGACTCTTGGCACCACCAGAAGGCCGGCATTCTGAGAGCGAAGAGCTCTGTTTGGATGATATGGTTCTATAGCATCTTTGAGGTAGGATGGGGCCATGTCATTTATGGCTTTGTAGGTCAAGAGTAGAATTTTGAATTTGATTCTAGACTCGACGGGGAGCCAGTGAAGAGACTCCAGCACCGGCGTAATGTGCTCTCTTCTTTTTGTTCCTGTTAGTAATCTTGCTGCTGCATTTTGAACCAGTTGAAAGCTTTTTATGGAGCTTTTAGGACACGCTGCAAGCAGGGAGTTACAGTAGTCTAATCTAGTCGTTACAAATGCATGGATAAGTTTTTCGGCATCACTTTTAGGCAGGATTCTTCTGATTTTGGCGATGTTGCGCAAATGGAAATAGGCTGTTTTACAAGCTTGATTTATATGAGCTTTAAATGAGAGCTCCTGGTCAAATAAGACTCCAAGGTTTCTTACAGTAGAACTGGAGGCTACACTGACATTGTCCAGTGTGACTATCTGCTCAGATAGAGCGTCTCGTAGATGCTTAGGGCCAAGCACAATGACCTCGGTTTTTTCAGGGTTAAGAAGCAGGTAGTTTAGTGTCATCCAGGTTTTTATCTCCTTCACACAAGCACTAAGTCTGTCTACTTGATCGCTCTGATCAGGTTTCATTGATAAATACAGCTGAGTGTCATCTGCATAGCAGTGGAAGTTAATGCCATGCTTTCTGATAATGTTGCCTAATGGTAGCATATAAAGAGTAAACAGAATTGGACCGAGTACCGAACCCTGTGGCACACCGTAAATTACTTTAGAGCTTGGTGAGGAGCTCTGGTTTACATTAACAAATTGGAACCTATCAGATAGATAGGATTTAAACCAGCTGAGGGCTGTTCCTCCAACACCTACATCACATTCTAACCTCTGCAGTAGAATGTTGTGGTCGATGGTGTCAAACGCTGCGCTGAGGTCCAACAGAACCAGGATTGAGACCAGTCCATCGTCAGCGGCTAATAACAAATCATTTGTGACTTTAACTAGTGCAGTTTCAGTGCTGTGGTGGGCTCTGAACCCTGACTGGAAAACTTCAAATAAGTTATTGTCCTGCAGGTGGCGACAAAGCTGTTTTACTACAACTTTTTCAAGGATTTTAGAGACGAAGGGAAGATTTGAAATATGTCTGTAGTTTACCAATAGGTCGGGATCTAGATTAGGCTTTTTCAGAAGAGGTTTAATGACTGCATGTTTGAAGGACTGTGGAACATAGCCACTTTCGAGTGAAGTATTTAATATATTAAGAATAGGGTCTATAATTAGGGGAAGAATGTCTTTGAGGAGTCTGCTTGGAATGGGGTCTAGGACACAAGTTGAGCTTTTAGAGGACATAATGGCTGAAGTTATCTCTGCTTGATCAACAGCTGTGAACCTTTCTAAGTTTACAGGTGGATTTATATGGGACGTTAGATTTACAGCTTGGGCTAGTTCAGGGCTAATAGCGGGGGTAATTTCATCTAATGTATCTCTGATTGTTTTTATTTTATTATTAAAAAATAGGAGGAAATCATCAGAGCTGAGTGTAGCTGGGATTGAGGGCTCTACTGCACAGTGACAGTTTGTTAGCCTAGCTACAGTGCTGAAAAGGAATTTAGTGTTACTTTTGTTGACTTCTATTAGATTTGAATAATATCTGGTTTGGGCCTTACGCAGAGCCTGCTTATAGGACAGCAGGCAACTTTTCCATGCTTTTAGGGATTCTTCGGTGGGAGAGCGACGAAATAATCCCTCTAACTTTCTAACTTTTTGTTTATGTGAACGCAGTTCTTGGTTGTACCATGGGGAGGCGCGCTTTGGCCTAATGACCTTCTGTTTTAACGGCGCGACAACGTCAAGAGCAGACTTCAGAGAATTCATGGTCAAGTCGACACATTGATCACTTAAACTGGGACTAAAACTGTTCTCAGCAGGATCACATGACATGTCACTGAATATTGGCTCTATTATTTCTTTGAATTTTGAGATAGATTTTTCAGATATTGTCCTTTTCATTATAACTTTATTTTGTGGGACTGGATGATCTTTAAGAATAAACTGAAAGGTAATTAGGAAATGATCTGACAATATAGGGTTTTGAGGGAGGACAATGAGGTCACTAATCTCTGTTCCATACGTTAGGACAAGATCCAGAGTGTTCTTGTGAGTGTGAGTCGGTTTATTTACATTCTGAGTGAAACCAATGCTGTCTAACAAGGCGCTGAAGGCATTACTGAGAGCGTCATCACTCATGTTCACGTGGATATTAAAGTCTCCAACTATGACTATTTTATCCCAGGCTAACACTAAGTTTGATATAAAGTCAGAAAACTCTGTTAAAAACTCTGAATAGGGACCAGGAGGTCGGTAGATAACTATGAACAAAACTCCTTTTTGGTTTTTCATATTTGGACATGTGATTGACAGCATAAGGCTTTCAAATGAGTGAAATGCGTTGTTAGTTTTAGGGCTCATGAGTAGGCTTGAGCGTGAGATCACTGCCACACCACCACCTCGGCCTGTGCTCCTGGCAGTCTGAAAGTTAACATGGGTGGGTGGGGTTTACATGGGTGGGTGGGGTTTACATGGGTGGGTGGGGTTAACATGGGTGGGTGGGGTTAACATGGGTGGGTGGGGTGGACTCATTTAGTCTGACGTAGTCGTCTTGTTGAAGCCACGTTTCAGTTAGAGCTAGAAGATCTATGTTATAGTCACTAATTAATTCATTAACTAAGAGCGATTTGGAGGAAATTGCTCTAATGTTTAGCAGTCCACATTTTACGTGTTTATTCATTTGTGTATTTGTGTCATTTGTGATTGTTATTTTCCTTAAGTTATTTGGTCTGACGCCTGAAACATTTTTTCTGAGATGTGACTTTTTGGCATTATTTGTACGAGGGACACGAGGGACACGAGGGACACGAGGGACACGAGGGACACGAGGGACACACACAGTCTCTATCTGTCTTGAATCTGAACACTTCACATGTGACAGAGCGGGCGAGAGTTCAGCGACAAAGGAGCGTCTTAAACTGCTGCTCTGCACCTGGGGCTCATCCCTAGATGGTCACTTAACACGACTAAGACTATCGGTCAAATTCCGAACTAATAGGGATGTACCCTCCGAAGTCGGATGGATGCCATCCCTGCGTATGAGCCCGGGCTTTCCCCAAAACGCACTCCAGTTATCAATAAAGACAACGTTGTTTTGAGGGCACCATCTGGATAACCAGTTGTTGAATGCTGAGAGACGGCTGTACAATTCAGCATTGATCCGATTGGGCAGGGGACCAGAAAATATTACAGTGTCTGACATCGACTTCGCTAGGTCACACACCGCGGCTACTTGAACTTTGAGCACCTCTGATTGTCTCCGCCGGGCGTCGTTACCGCCTGCGTGAATCACGACTCGCCGGAAACGGGTCCTGCTCCGCTTTAAGATCCTAAGGTTTCCTTCGATATCACCCATTCTGGCCCCCGGGTAACACCTAACGCTAGCAGCTGGCAGCTTCACGTCTCTAACAGTAGAACTCCCGATTACAAGAGTTTCTCTCGTGTGTTCAGCGGGCGTGTGATCGCTGAGGGGAGAAAACCTATTATAGACGTGAAGCTCACGGCGCTCTGAGGTTCGGCGTTTAGCGCCTTGTCCCCTCCGAACTGTCACAAATTGGTCCCTATTCTGTTCCTGGTCTAGTCCTGGCTGCACGGGAGACGCTGAGGGGCTGAGCTCGGTCTTACTGCTACTGCTAATGCTAATGCTACACCCTGCAGCGCGGTCCGGTAGCCCTCGCGCTAAAACCGAACTATAACTGGACTTAAGCTCCTCTAAACAGCGGATCCGCGCTTCTAACTCCGTAACCCTGGCCTCCAAAACTACCACTACACTGCACTTCACGCACCTATCATCAGAGAAGGAGCCAGGGTTCTGACTCGACATATGACAGCTCAAACAGGTAAAGGTAGATCCAGCCATGACGCTAGCGGCTAGGCTACGCTAGGCTAGTTCAGGCTGGAGCTAGAGAGTGAGGAGGGCTTTTTAATCCACGAAATACTGAAAAGCGAGCGGCTTGAGGCTCCGGATTGTTTGCGGAGAAATCAAACGTTCACTTTCGTGTATATGATGCGTAAATAGTGTGTATAATTCGTGGATTAATCGGTAAAAGGCTCTAAGAACGAACAGCTCTTAAAACGCGACACACTCACCGGAAATGACGTCACCGACGAGGTGACGTCATTGAACATGCAGAACATGCAGAACATACTGAACAAACTGAACATGAAGAACATGAAGAACATACAGAACATGAAGAACATGCAGAACATACTGAACATACAGAACATGCAGAACAAGAAGAACATGCAGAACATACAGAACATACAAAACATGCAGAACATGCAAAACATGCAGAACATGCAGAACATACTGAACATACTGAACATGCTGAACATGCTGAACATGCAGAACATGCAGAACATACTGAACATGCTGAACATGCAGAACATGCAGAACATACTGAACATGCTGAACATGCAGAACATGCTGAACATGCAGAACATGCAGAACATGCAGAACATACACAACATACTGAACATACTGAACATGAAGAACATGAAGAACATACAGAACATGCAGAACATGCAGAACATACTGAACATGAAGAACATGAAGAACATACAGAGCATACTGAACATGAAGAACATGCAGAACATACTGAACATACTGAACATGAAGAACATGCAGAACATACTGAACATGCAAAACATGCAGAACATGCAGAACATACTGAACATGCTGAACATGCAGAACATGCAGAACATACTGAACATGAAGAACATACTTAACATACTGAACATGAAGAACATGAAGAACATGAAGAATATACAGAACATGCAGAACATGAAGAACATGCAGAACATACTGAAAATGCTGAACATGCAGAACATGCAGAACTTGCAGAACATACTGAACATCCTGAACATGCACAGAAATGCAGAACATGGAGAATATACTGAACATGCAAAACATGCAGAACATGCAGAACATGCAGAACATGCTGAACATGCAGAACATGCAGAACACACTGAACATACTGAACATGAAGAACATACAGAACATGCAGAACATACTGAACATACAGACCATGCAGAACATGCACAACATACTGAACATACTGAACATACTGAACATGAAGAACATGAAGAACATACAGCACATACTGAACATGAAGAACATGAAGAACATACAGCACATACTGAACATGAAGAACATGCAGAACATACTGAACATACTGAACATACAGAACATGCAGAACATGCAAAACATGCAGAACATGCAGAACATACTGAACATGCTGAACATGCAGAACATGCTGAACATGCAGAACATGCTGAACATGCAGAACATGCAGAACATACTGAACATACTGAACATGCAGAACATGCAGAACATGCTGAACATGCTGAACATGCAGAACATGCTAAACATGCTGAACATGCAGAATATGCAGAACATACTGAACATGCTGAACATGCAGAACATGCTGAACATGCAGAACATGCAGAACATGCTGAACATGCAGAACATACTGAACATGCTGAACATGCAGAACATACTGAACATGCTGAACATGCAGAACAAACTGAACATGCAGAACATGCAGAACATGCAGAACATGCTGAGCATGCTGAACATGCAGAACATGCAGAACATACTGAACATGCTGAACATGCAGAACATACTGAACATGCAGAACATGCAGAACATGCTGAACATGCAGAACATGCAGAACATGCAGAACATGCTGAACATGCAGAACATACTGAACATGCAGAACATGCAGAACATGAAGAACATGCAGAACATGCAGAACATGCTGAACATACAGAACAAGCAGGTGCTTATTTCACTGGTGCTGGTGCTCCTGGTGTCTTCGTGTGTCCTCTCGCTCCTCGTGTCTTCCTGTGTCCTCTCGCTCCTCGAGTCTTCGTGTGTCCTCTCGCTCCTCGTGTCTTCGTGTGTCCTCTCGCTCCTCGTGTCTTCGTGTGTCCTCTCGCTCCTCGTGCCTTCGTGTGTCCTCTCGCTCCTCGTGTCTTCGTGTGTCCTCTCGCTCCTCGTGTCTTCGTGTGTCCTCTCGCTCCTCGTGTCTTCGTGTGTCCTCTCGCTCCTCTCGTCTTCGTGTGTCCTCTCGCTCCTCGTGCCTTCGTGTGTCCTCTCGCTCCTCGTGCCTTCGTGTGTCCTCTCGCTCCTCGTGTCTTCGTGTGTCCTCTCGCTCCTCGTGTCTTCGTGTGTCCTCTCGCTCCTCGTGTCTTCGTGTGTCCTCTCGCTCCTCGTGCCTTCGTGTGTCCTCTCGCTCCTCATTTCCTCGTGTGTCCTCTCGCTCCTCGTGTCTTCGTTTGTCCTCTCGCCCCTCGTGTCCTTGTGTCTCCTCTCGCTCCTCGAGTCTTCGTGTGTCCTCTCGCTCCTCGTGTCTTCGTGTGTTCTCTCGCTCCTCGTGTCCTTGTGTGTCCGCTCGCTCCTCGTGTCCTCGTGTGTCCTCTCGCTCCTTGTGTCTTTGTGTGTCCTCTCTGCGTTTGCCTCGTCTCTCACTCCAGACTCATAAACACAGATGGTGGACATTTATGGAGTGCTGGAGATGAGACGTTCAGCGTCGTGGGCTTTGGACGAGGACAAGCTACACGTGTTCAGAGGCTGTAAGACACGGGACAGATGAATCCAACAGGTGAAAGAGACGAGCCAAGTGTCAGGGAGAAGAGTGAGGCCCGAGGGGGACACTACTCAACACCCGGAGAGGCCCAGCTCAGGGGGCCCCACCGGGGCCCACACCAGAGTCAATACTGGGCAGATCTGACCTGCTACTCTGGGCTGGTTCCCTCTTCACATTTCTGCTGTTGTTTATGGTCTTAAATGCTGTTGTTTCTGGTCTTAAATGCTGTTGTTTCTGGTCTTAAATGCTGTTGTTTATGGTCTTAAATGCTGTTGTTTATGGTCTTAAATGCTGATGTTTGTGGTCTTAAATGCTGTTGTTTCTGGTCTTAAATGCTGTTGTTTCTGGTCTTAAATGCTGTTGTTTCGGGTCTTAAATGCTGTTGTTTCTGGTCTTAAATGCTGTTGTTTCTGGTCTTAAATGCTGTTGTTTGTGGTCTTAAATGCTGTTGTTTATGGTCTTAAATGCTGTTGTTTGTGGTCTTAAATGCTGTTGTTTCTGGTCTTAAATGCTGTTGTTTATGGTCTTAAATGCTGTTGTTTGTGGTCTTAAATGTTGTTTGTGGTCTTAAATGCTGTTGTTTCTTGTCTTAAATGCTGTTGTTTCTGGTCTTAAATGCTGTTGTTTCTGGTCTTAAATGCTGTTGTTTCTGGTCTTAAATGCTGTTGTTTGTGGTCTTAAATGCTGTTGTTTATGGTCTTAAATGCTGTTGTTTGTGGTCTTAAATGCTGTTGTTTCTGGTCTTAAATGCTGTTGTTTATGGTCTTAAATGCTGTTGTTTGTGGTCTTAAATGTTGTTTGTGGTCTTAAATGCTGTTGTTTCTGGTCTTAAATGCTGTTGTTTCTGGTCTTAAATGCTGTTGTTTCTGGTCTTAAATGCTGTTGTTTATGGTCTTAAATGCTGTTGTTTGTGGTCTTAAATGTTGTTTGTGGTCTTAAATGCTGTTGTTTCTTGTCTTAAATACTTTTGTTTCTTGTCTTAAATGCTGTTGTTTCTGGTCTTAAATGCTGTTGTTTATGGTCTTAAATGCTGTTGTTTCTGGTCTTAAATGCTGTTGTTTCTGGTCTTAAATGCTGTTGTGTATGGTCTTAAATGCTGTTGTTTCTGGTCTTAAATGCTGTTGTTTCTGGTCTTAAATGCTGTTGTTTGTGGTCTTAAATGCTGTTGTTTATGGTCTTAAATGCTGTTGTTTGTGGT
Source organism: Eucyclogobius newberryi (assembly GCF_026437365.1). Lineage (NCBI taxonomy): Eukaryota > Metazoa > Chordata > Actinopteri > Gobiiformes > Gobiidae > Eucyclogobius > Eucyclogobius newberryi. The sequence goes on from NW_027315768.1 coordinate 35,488,632, forward strand.
CTTAAATGCTGTTGTTTCTGGTCTTAAATGCTGTTGTTTATGGTCTTAAATGCTGTTGTTTGTGGTCTTAAATGTTGTTTGTGGTCTTAAATGCTGTTGTTTCTTGTCTTAAATGCTGTTGTTTCTGGTCTTAAATGCTGTTGTTTCTGGTCTTAAATGCTGTTGTTTATGGTCTTAAATGCTGTTGTTTGTGGTCTTAAATGTTGTTTGTGGTCTTAAATGCTGTTGTTTCTTGTCTTAAATGCTTTTGTTTCTTGTCTTAAATGCTGTTGTTTCTGGTCTTAAATGCTGTTGTTTATGGTCTTAAATGCTGATGTTTGTGGTCTTAAATGCTGTTGTTTGTGGTTGTAAATGCTGTTGTTTCGGGTCTTAAATGCTGTTGTTTCAAGGTCTTAAATGCTGTTGTTTGTGGTCTTAAATACTGTTGTTTCTGGTCTTAAATGTTGTTGTTTCTGGTCTTAAATGCTGTTTCTGGTCTTAAATGCTGTTGTTTCTGGTCTTAAATGCTGTTGTTTATGGTCTTAAATGCTGTTGTTTCTGGTCTTAAATGCTGATGTTTATGGGCTTAAATGCTGTTGTTTCTGGCCTTAAATGCTGTTGTTTCTGGTCTTAAATGCTGTTGTTTCTGGTCTTAAATGCTGTTGTTTCTGGTCTTAAATGCTGTTGTTTGTGGTCTTAAATGTTGTTTGTGGTCTTAAATGCTGTTGTTTCTTGTCTTAAATGCTGTTGTTTCTGGTCTTAAATGCTGTTGTTTGTGGTCTTAAATGCTGTTGTTTATGGTCTTACCTGCTGTTGTTTCTGGTCTTAAATGCTGTTTATGGTCTTAAATGCTGTAGTTTATGGTCTTGAATGCTGTTGTTTGTGGTCTTAAATGCTGTTGTTTGTGGTCTTAAATGCTGTTGTTTCTGGTCTCAAATGCTGATGTTTATGGTCTTAAATGCTGTTGTTTCTGGTCTAAAATGCTGTTGTTTATGGTCTTAAATGCTGTTGTGTATGGTCTTAAATGCTGTTGTTTATGGTCTTAAATGCTGTTGTTTGTGGTCTTAAGAGCTGTTGGGTATGGTCTTAAATGCTGTTGTTTCTGGTCTAAAATGCTGTTGTTCATGGTCTTAAATGCTGTTGTTTCTGGTCTTAAATGCTGTTGTTTCTGGTCTTAAATGCTGATGTTTGTGGTCTTAAATGCTGTTGTTTGTGGTCTTAAATGCTGATGTTTATGGTCTTAAATGCTTTTATTTCTGGTCTTAAATGCTGTTGTTTCTGGTCTTAAATGCTGTTGTTTCTGGTCTTAAATGCTGTTGTTTCTAGTCTTAAATGCTGTTGTTTCTTGTCTTAAATGCTGTTGTTTGTGGTCTTAAATGCCGTTGTTTGTGGTCTCAAATGCTGAAGTTTATGGTCTTAAATGCTGTTATTTCTGGTCTTAAATGCTATTGTTTCTGGTCTTAAATGCTGTTGTTTATGGTCTTAAATGCTGTTGTTTGTGGTCTTAAATGTTGTTTCTTGTCTTAAATGCTGTTGGGTTTCTGGTCTTAAATGCTGTTGTTTGTGGTCTTAAATGCTGTTGTTTGTGGTCTTACATGCTGTTGTTTCTGGTCTTAAATGCTGTTGTTTATGGTCTTAAATGCTGTTGTTTCTGGGCTTAAATGCTGTTGTTTGTGGTCTTAAATACTGTTGTTTCTGGTCTTAAATGTTGTTGTTTCTGGTCTTAAATGCTGTTTCTGGTCTTAAATGCTGTTGTTTCTGGTCTTAAATGCTGTTGTTTATGGTCTGAAATGCTGTTGTTTATGGTCTTAAATGCTGATGTTTGTGGTCTTAAATGCTGTTGTTTCTGGTCTTAAATGCTGTTGTTTCTGGTCTTAAATGCTGTTGTTTCGGGTCTTAAATGCTGTTGTTTCTGGTCTTAAATGCTGTTGTTTCTGGTCTTAAATGCTGTTGTTTGTGGTCTTAAATGCTGTTGTTTATGGTCTTAAATGCTGTTGTTTGTGGTCTTAAATGCTGTTGTTTCTGGTCTTAAATGCTGTTGTTTATGGTCTTAAATGCTGTTGTTTGTGGTCTTAAATGTTGTTTGTGGTCTTAAATGCTGTTGTTTCTTGTCTTAAATGCTGTTGTTTCTGGTCTTAAATGCTGTTGTTTCTGGTCTTAAATGCTGTTGTTTCTGGTCTTAAATGCTGTTGTTTGTGGTCTTAAATGCTGTTGTTTATGGTCTTAAATGCTGTTGTTTGTGGTCTTAAATGCTGTTGTTTCTGGTCTTAAATGCTGTTGTTTATGGTCTTAAATGCTGTTGTTTGTGGTCTTAAATGTTGTTTGTGGTCTTAAATGCTGTTGTTTCTGGTCTTAAATGCTGTTGTTTCTGGTCTTAAATGCTGTTGTTTCTGGTCTTAAATGCTGTTGTTTATGGTCTTAAATGCTGTTGTTTGTGGTCTTAAATGTTGTTTGTGGTCTTAAATGCTGTTGTTTCTTGTCTTAAATACTTTTGTTTCTTGTCTTAAATGCTGTTGTTTCTGGTCTTAAATGCTGTTGTTTATGGTCTTAAATGCTGTTGTTTCTGGTCTTAAATGCTGTTGTTTCTGGTCTTAAATGCTGTTGTGTATGGTCTTAAATGCTGTTGTTTCTGGTCTTAAATGCTGTTGTTTCTGGTCTTAAATGCTGTTGTTTGTGGTCTTAAATGCTGTTGTTTATGGTCTTAAATACTGTTGTTTGTGGTCTTAAATGCTGTTGTTTCTGGTCTTAAATGCTGTTGTTTATGGTCTTAAATGCTGTTGTTTGTGGTCTTAAATGTTGTTTGTGGTCTTAAATGCTGTTGTTTCTTGTCTTAAATGCTGTTGTTTCTGGTCTTAAATGCTGTTGTTTCTGGTCTTAAATGCTGTTGTTTATGGTCTTAAATGCTGTTGTTTGTGGTCTTAAATGTTGTTTGTGGTCTTAAATGCTGTTGTTTCTTGTCTTAAATGCTTTTGTTTCTTGTCTTAAATGCTGTTGTTTCTGGTCTTAAATGCTGTTGTTTATGGTCTTAAATGCTGATGTTTGTGGTCTTAAATGCTGTTGTTTGTGGTTGTAAATGCTGTTGTTTCGGGTCTTAAATGCTGTTGTTTCAAGGTCTTAAATGCTGTTGTTTGTGGTCTTAAATACTGTTGTTTCTGGTCTTAAATGTTGTTGTTTCTGGTCTTAAATGCTGTTTCTGGTCTTAAATGCTGTTGTTTCTGGTCTTAAATGCTGTTGTTTATGGTCTTAAATGCTGTTGTTTCTGGTCTTAAATGCTGATGTTTATGGGCTTAAATGCTGTTGTTTCTGGCCTTAAATGCTGTTGTTTCTGGTCTTAAATGCTGTTGTTTCTGGTCTTAAATGCTGTTGTTTCTGGTCTTAAATGCTGTTGTTTGTGGTCTTAAATGTTGTTTGTGGTCTTAAATGCTGTTGTTTCTTGTCTTAAATGCTGTTGTTTCTGGTCTTAAATGCTGTTGTTTGTGGTCTTAAATGCTGTTGTTTATGGTCTTACCTGCTGTTGTTTCTGGTCTTAAATGCTGTTTATGGTCTTAAATGCTGTAGTTTATGGTCTTGAATGCTGTTGTTTGTGGTCTTAAATGCTGTTGTTTGTGGTCTTAAATGCTGTTGTTTCTGGTCTCAAATGCTGATGTTTATGGTCTTAAATGCTGTTGTTTCTGGTCTAAAATGCTGTTGTTTATGGTCTTAAATGCTGTTGTGTATGGTCTTAAATGCTGTTGTTTATGGTCTTAAATGCTGTTGTTTGTGGTCTTAAGAGCTGTTGGGTATGGTCTTAAATGCTGTTGTTTCTGGTCTAAAATGCTGTTGTTCATGGTCTTAAATGCTGTTGTTTCTGGTCTTAAATGCTGTTGTTTCTGGTCTTAAATGCTGATGTTTGTGGTCTTAAATGCTGTTGTTTGTGGTCTTAAATGCTGATGTTTATGGTCTTAAATGCTTTTATTTCTGGTCTTAAATGCTGTTGTTTCTGGTCTTAAATGCTGTTGTTTCTGGTCTTAAATGCTGTTGTTTCTAGTCTTAAATGCTGTTGTTTCTTGTCTTAAATGCTGTTGTTTGTGGTCTTAAATGCCGTTGTTTGTGGTCTCAAATGCTGAAGTTTATGGTCCTAAATGCTGTTATTTCTGGTCTTAAATGCTATTGTTTCTGGTCTTAAATGCTGTTGTTTATGGTCTTAAATGCTGTTGTTTGTGGTCTTAAATGTTGTTTCTTGTCTTAAATGCTGTTGGGTTTCTGGTCTTAAATGCTGTTGTTTGTGGTCTTAAATGCTGTTGTTTGTGGTCTTACATGCTGTTGTTTCTGGTCTTAAATGCTGTTGTTTATGGTCTTAAATGCTGTTGTTTCTGGGCTTAAATGCTGTTGTTTGTGGTCTTAAATACTGTTGTTTCTGGTCTTAAATGTTGTTGTTTCTGGTCTTAAATGCTGTTTCTGGTCTTAAATGCTGTTGTTTCTGGTCTTAAATGCTGTTGTTTATGGTCTGAAATGCTGTTGTTTCTGGTCTTAAATGCTGATGTTTATGGGCTTAAATGCTGTTGTTTCTGGTCTTAGATGCTGTTTTTTCTGGTCTTAAATGCTGTTGTTTCTGGTCTTAAATGCTGTTATTTATGGTCTTAAATGCTGTTGTTTATGGTCTTGCATACTGTTGTTTGTGGTCTTAAATGCTGTTGTTTGTGGTCTTAAATGCTGTTGTTTCTGGTCTTAAATGCTGTTGTTTCTGGTCTTAAATGCTGTTGTTTGTGGTCTTAAATACTGTTGTTTCTGGTCTTAAATGTTGTTGTTTCTGGTCTTAAATGCTGTTGTTTATGGTCTTAAATGCTGTTGTTTCTGGTCTTAAATGCTGATGTTTATGGGCTTAAATGCTGTTGTTTCTGGTCTTAAATGCTGTTGTTTATGGTCTTAAATGCTGTTGTTTGTGGTCTTAAATACTGTTTTTTCTGGTCTTAAATGCTGTTGTTTATGGTCTTAAATGCTGTTGTTTCTGGTCTAAAATGCTGTTGTTTCTGGTCTTAAATGCTGTTGTTTCTGGTCTTAAATGCTGTTGTTTCTGGTCTTAAATGCTGTTGTTTCTGGTCTTAAATGCTGTTGTTTCTGGTCTTAAATGCTGTTGTTTCTGGTCTTAAATGCTGTTGTTTCTGGTCTTAAATGCTGATGTTTATGGGCTTAAATGCTGTTGTTTCTGGTCTTAAATGCTGTTGTTTATGGTCTTAAATGCTGTTGTTTGTGGTCTTAAATACTGTTTTTTCTGGTCTTAAATGCTGTTGTTTATGGTCTTAAATGCTGTTGTTTCTGGTCTACAATGCTGTTGTTTCTGGTCTTAAATGCTGTTGTTTCTGGTCTTAAATGCTGTTGTTTCTGGTCTTAAATGCTGTTGTTTCTGGTCTTAAATGCTGTTGTTTCTGGTCTTAAATGCTGTTGTTTCTGGTCTTAAATGCTGTTGTTTCTGGTCTTAAATGCTGATGTTTATGGGCTTAAATGCTGTTGTTTATGGTCTTAAATGCTGTTGTTTGTGGTCTTAAATGCTGTTGTTTCTGGTCTTAAATGCTGTTGTTTATGGTCTTAAATGCTGTTGTTTCTTGTCTTAAATGCTGTTGTTTCTGGTCTTAAATGCTGTTGTTTCTTGTCTTAAATGCTGTTGTTTCTGGTCTTAAATGCTGTTGTTTCTGGTCTTAAATGCTGTTGTTTATGGTCTTAAATGGTGTTGTTTGTGGTCTTAAATGTTGTTTGTGGTCTTAAATGCTGTTGTTTCTGGTCTAAAATGCTGTTGTTGATGGTCTTAAATGCTGTTGTGTATGGTCTTAAATGCTGTTGTTTATGGTCTTAAATGCTGTTGTTTGTGGTCTTGAATGCTGTTGGGTATGGTCTTAAATACTGTTGTTTCTGGTCTTAAATGTTGTTGTTTCTGGTCTTAAATGCTGTTTCTGGTCTTAAATGCTGTTGTTTCTGGTCTTAAATGCTGTTGTTTATGGTCTTAAATGCTGTTGTTTCTGGTCTTAAATGCTGTTGTTTCTGGTCTAAAATGCTGTTGTTTATGGTCTTAAATGCTGTTGTGTATGGTCTTAAATGCTGTTGTTTATGGTCTTAAATGCTGTTGTTTGTGGTCTTGAATGCTGTTGGGTATGGTCTTAAATGCTATTGTTTCTGGTCTAAAATGCTGTTGTTCATGGTCTTAAATGCTGTTGTTTCTGGTCTTAAATGCTGTTGTTTCTGGTCTTAAATGCTGATGTTTGTGGTCTTAAATGCTGTTGTTTGTGGTCTTAAATGCTGATGTTTATGGTCTTAAATGCTGTTATTTCTGGTCTTAAATGCTGTTGTTTCTGGTCTTAAATGCTGTTGTTTCTGGTCTTAAATGCTGTTGTTTCTTGTCTTAAATGCTGTTGTTTATGGTCTTAAATGCTGTTGTTTGTGGTCTTAAATGTTGTTTGTGGTCTTAAATGCTGTTGTTTCTTGTCTTAAATGCTGTTGTTTCTGGTCTTAAATGCTGTTGTTTCTGGTCTTAAATGCTGTTGTTTATGGTCTTAAATGGTGTTGTTTGTGGTCTTAAATGTTGTTTGTGGTCTTAAATGCTGTTGTTTCTTGTCTTAAATGCTGTTGTTTCTGGTATTAAATGCTGTTGTTTATGGTCTTAAATGCTGTTGTTTCTGGTCTTAAATGCTGTTGTTTATGGTCTTAAATGCTGTTGTTTGTGGTCTTAAATGCTGTTGGGTATGGTCTTAAATGCTGTTGTTTCTGGTCTAAAATGCTGTTGTTCATGGTCTTACCTGCTGTTGTTTCTGGTCTTAAATGCTGATGTTTGTGGTCTTAAATGCTGATGTTTATGGTCTTAAATGCTGTTATTTCTGGTCTTAAATGCTGTTGATTCTGGTCTTAAATGATGTTGTTTCTGGTCTTAAATGCTGTTGATTCTGGTCTTAAATGATGTTGTTTCTGGTCTTAAATGCTGTTGTTTCTAGTCTTAAATGCTGTTGTTTCTTGTCTTAAATGCTGTTGTTTGTGGTCTTAAATGCTGAAGTTTATGGTCTTAAATGCTGTTATTTCTGGTCTTAAATGCTGTTGTTTCTGGTCTTAAATGCTGTTGTTTATGGTCTTAAATGTTGTTTCTTGTCTTAAATGCTGTTGGGTTTCTGGTCTTAAATGCTGTTGTTTGTGGTCTTATATGCTGTTGTTTGTGGTCTTACATGCTGTTGTTTCTGGTCTTAAATGCTGTTGTTTATGGTCTTAAATGCTGTTGGGTTTCTGGTCTTAAATGCTGTTGTTTGTGGTCTTAAATGATGTTGTTTATGGTCTTGGATGCTGTTGTTTCTGGCCTTAAATGCTGTAGTTTATGGTCTTAAATGCTGTTGTTTATGGTCTTGAATACTGTTGTTTGTGGTCTTAAATGCTGTTGTTTGTGGTCTTAAATGCTGTTGTTTCTGGTCTTAAATGCTGTTGTTTCTGGGCTTAAATGCTGTTGTTTGTGGTCTTAAATGCTGTTGTTTATGGTCTTACATGCTGTTGTTTCTGGCCTTAAATGCTGTTGTTTCTGGTCTTAAATGCTGTTGTTTGTGGTCTTAAATACTGTTGTTTCTGGTCTTAAATGTTGTTGTTTCTGGTCTTAAATGCTGTTTCTGGTCTTAAATGCTGTTGTTTCTGGTCTTAAATGCTGTTGTTTATGGGCTTAAATGCTGTTGTTTCTGGTCTTAAATGCTGTTGTTTCTGGTCTTAAATGCTGTTATTTATGGTCTTAAATGCTGTTGTTTATGGTCTTGAATACTGTTGTTTGTGGTCTTAAATGCTGTTGTTTGTGGTCTTAAATGCTGTTGTTTCTGGTCTTAAATGCTGTTGTTTCTGGTCTTAAATGCTGTTGTTTGTGGTCTTAAATACTGTTGTTTCTGGTCTTAAATGTTGTTGTTTCTGGTCTTAAATGCTGTTTCTGGTCTTAAATGCTGTTGTTTCTGGTCTTAAATGCTGTTGTTTCTGGTCTTAAATGCTGTTGTTTCTGGTCTTAAATGCTGATGTTTATGGGCTTAAATGCTGTTGTTTCTGGTCTTAAATGCTGTTGTTAATGGTCTTAAATGCTGTTGTTTCTGGTCTTAAATGCTGATGTTTATGGGCTTAAATGCTGTTGTTTCTGGTCTTAAATGCTGTTGTTTCTGGTCTTAAATGCTGTTGTTTCTGGTCTTAAATGCTGATGTTTATGGGCTTAAATGCTGTTGTTTATGGTCTTAAATGCTGTTGTTTGTGGTCTTAAATGCTGTTGTTTCTGGTCTTAAATGCTGTTGTTTATGGTCTTAAATGCTGTTGTTTGTGGTCTTAAATGTTGTTTGTGGTCTTAAATGCTGTTGTTTCTTGTCTTAAATGCTGTTGTTTCTGGTCTTAAATGCTGTTGTTTCTGGTCTTAAATGCTGTTGTTTATGGTCTTAAATGCTGTTGTTTGTGGTCTTAAATGTTGTTTGTGGTCTTAAATGCTGTTGTTTCTTGTCTTAAATGCTGTTGTTTCTGGTCTTAAATGCTGTTGTTTATGGTCTTAAATGCTGTTGTTTCTTGTCTTAAATGCTGATGTTTGTGGTCTTAAATGCTGTTGTTTGTGGTCTTAAATGCTGTTGTTTCTGGTCTTAAATGCTGATGTTTATGGGCTTAAATGCTGTTGTTTCTGTTCTTAAATGCTGTTGTTTCTGGTCTTAAATGCTGTTGTTTCAAGGTCTTAAATGCTGTTGTTTGTGGTCTTAAATACTGTTGTTTCTGGTCTTAAATGTTGTTGTTTCTGGTCTTAAATGCTGTTTCTGGTCTTAAATGCTGTTGTTTCTGGTCTTAAATGCTGTTGTTTATGGTCTTAAATGCTGTTGTTTCTGGTCTTAAATGCTGTTGTTTCTGGTCTTAAATGCTGATGTTTATGGGCTTAAATGCTGTTGTTTATGGTCTTAAATGCTGTTGTTTGTGGTCTTAAATGCTGTTGTTTCTGGTCTTAAATGCTGTTGTTTATGGTCTTAAATGCTGTTGTTTGTGGTCTTAAATGTTGTTTGTGGTCTTAAATGCTGTTGTTTCTTGTCTTAAATGCTGTTGTTTCTGGTCTTAAATGCTGTTGTTTCTGGTCTTAAATGCTGTTGTTTATGGTCTTAAATGCTGTTGTTTGTGGTCTTAAATGTTGTTTGTGGTCTTAAATGCTGTTGTTTCTGGTCTTAAATGCTGTTGTTTCTGGTCTTAAATGCTGATGTTTATGGGCTTAAATGCTGTTGTTTATGGTCTTAAATGCTGTTGTTTGTGGTCTTAAATGCTGTTGTTTCTGGTCTTAAATGCTGTTGTTTATGGTCTTAAATGCTGTTGTTTGTGGTCTTAAATGTTGTTTGTGGTCTTAAATGCTGTTGTTTCTTGTCTTAAATGCTGTTGTTTCTGGTCTTAAATGCTGTTGTTTCTGGTCTTAAATGCTGTTGTTTATGGTCTTAAATGCTGTTGTTTGTGGTCTTAAATGTTGTTTGTGGTCTTAAATGCTGTTGTTTATTGTCTTAAATGCTGTTGTTTCTGGTCTTAAATGCTGTTGTTTATGGTCTTAAATGCTGTTGTTTCTTGTCTTAAATGCTGATGTTTGTGGTCTTAAATGCTGTTGTTTGTGGTCTTAAATGCTGTTGTTTCGGGTCTTAAATGCTGATGTTTATGGTCTTAAATGCTGTTGTGTATGGTCTTAAATGCTGTTGTTTATGGTCTTAAATGCTGTTGTTTCGGGTCTTAAATGCTGATGTTTATGGTCTTAAATGCTGTTGTGTATGGTCTTAAATGCTGTTGTTTATGGTCTTAAATGCTGTTGTTTCTGGTCTTAAATGCTGATGTTTATGGGCTTAAATGCTGTTGTTTCTGTTCTTAAATGCTGTTGTTTCTGGTCTTAAATGCTGTTGTTTCAAGGTCTTAAATGCTGTTGTTTGTGGTCTTAAATACTGTTGTTTCTGGTCTTAAATGTTGTTGTTTCTGGTCTTAAATGCTGTTTCTGGTCTTAAATGCTGTTGTTTCTGGTCTTAAATGCTGTTGTTTATGGTCTTAAATGCTGTTGTTTCTGGTCTTAAATGCTGATGTTTATGGGCTTAAATGCTGTTGTTTCTGGTCTTAAATGCTGTTGTTTCTGGTCTTAAATGCTGTTGTTTCTGGTCTTAAATGCTGTTGTTTCTGGTCTTAAATGCTGTTGTTTATGGTCTTAAATGCTGTTGTTTATGGTCTTGAATACTGTTGTTTGTGGTCCTAAATGCTGTTGTTTGTGGTCTTAAATGCTGTTGTTTCTGGTCTTAAATGCTGTTGTTTCTGGTCTTAAATGCTGATGTTTATGGGCTTTAATGCTGTTGTTTCTGTTCTTAAATGCTGTTGTTTCTGGTCTTAAATGCTGTTGTTTCAAGGTCTTAAATGCTGTTGTTTGTGGTCTTAAATACTGTTGTTTCTGGTCTTAAATGTTGTTGTTTCTGGTCTTAAATGCTGTTTCTGGTCTTAAATGCTGTTGTTTCTGGTCTTAAATGCTGTTGTTTATGGTCTTAAATGCTGTTGTTTCTGGTCTTAAATGCTGATGTTTATGGGCTTAAATGCTGTTGTTTCTGGTCTTAAATGCTGTTGTTTCTGGTCTTAAATGCTGTTGTTTCTGGTCTTAAATGCTGTTGTTTCTGGTCTTAAATGCTGTTGTTTATGGTCTTAAATGCTGTTGTTTATGGTCTTGAATACTGTTGTTTGTGGTCCTAAATGCTGTTGTTTATGGTCTTAAATGCTGTTGTTTCTGGTCTTAAATGCTGTTGTTTCTGGTCTAAAATGCTGTTGTTTATGGTCTTAAATGCTGTTGTGTATGGTCTTAAATGCTGTTGTTTATGGTCTTAAATGCTGTTGTTTGTGGTCTTAAATGCTGTTGGGTATGGTCTTAAATGCTGTTGTTTCTGGTCTAAAATGCTGTTGTTCATGGTCTTACCTGCTGTTGTTTCTGGTCTTAAATGCTGATGTTTGTGGTCTTAAATGCTGATGTTTATGGTCTTAAATGCTGTTATTTCTGGTCTTAAATGCTGTTGATTCTGGTCTTAAATGATGTTGTTTCTGGTCTTAAATGCTGTTGATTCTGGTCTTAAATGATGTTGTTTCTGGTCTTAAATGCTGTTGTTTCTAGTCTTAAATGCTGTTGTTTCTTGTCTTAAATGCTGTTGTTTGTGGTCTTAAATGCTGAAGTTTATGGTCTTAAATGCTGTTATTTCTGGTCTTAAATGCTGTTGTTTCTGGTCTTAAATGCTGTTGTTTATGGTCTTAAATGTTGTTTCTTGTCTTAAATGCTGTTGGGTTTCTGGTCTTAAATGCTGTTGTTTGTGGTCTTATATGCTGTTGTTTGTGGTCTTACATGTTGTTGTTTCTGGTCTTAAATGCTGTTGTTTATGGTCTTAAATGCTGTTGGGTTTCTGGTCTTAAATGCTGTTGTTTGTGGTCTTAAATGATGTTGTTTATGGTCTTAGATGCTGTTGTTTCTGGCCTTAAATGCTGTAGTTTATGGTCTTAAATGCTGTTGTTTATGGTCTTGAATACTGTTGTTTGTGGTCTTAAATGCTGTTGTTTGTGGTCTTAAATGCTGTTGTTTCTGGTCTTAAATGCTGTTGTTTCTGGGCTTAAATGCTGTTGTTTATGGTCTTAAATGCTGTTGTTTATGGTCTTAAATGCTGATGTTTGTGGTCTTAAATGCTGTTGTTTGTGGTCTTAAATGCTGTTGTTTCGGGTCTTAAATGCTGTTGTTTCAAGGTCTTAAATGCTGTTGTTTGTGGTCTTAAATACTGTTGTTTCTGGTCTTAAATGTTGTTGTTTCTGGTCTTAAATGCTGTTTCTGGTCTTAAATGCTGTTGTTAATTGTCTTAAATGCTGATGTATATGGGCTTAAATGCTGTTGTTTCTGGTCTTAAATGCTGTTGTTTCTGGTCTTAAATGCTGTTGTTTCTGGTCTTAAATGCTGTTGTTTCTGGTCTTAAATGCTGTTGTTTATGGTCTTAAATGCTGTTGTTTATGGTCTTGAATACTGTTGTTTGTGGTCCTAAATGCTGTTGTTTGTGGTCTTAAATGCTGTTGTTTCTGGTCTTAAATGCTGTTGTTTCTGGTCTTAAATGCTGTTGTTTGTGGTCTTAAATACTGTTGTTTCTGGTCTTAAATGTTGTTGTTTCTGGTCTTAAATGCTGTTTCTGGTCTTAAATGCTGTTGTTTCTGGTCTTAAATGCTGTTGTTTATGGTCTTAAATGCTGTTGTTTCTGGTCTTAAATGCTGTTGTTTCTGGTCTAAAATGCTGTTGTTTATGGTCTTAAATGCTGTTGTGTATGGTCTTAAATGCTGTTGTTTATGGTCTTAAATGCTGTTGTTTGTGGTCTTAAATGCTGTTGGGTATGGTCTTAAATGCTTTTGTTTCTGGTCTAAAATGCTGTTGTTCATGGTCTTACCTGCTGTTGTTTCTGGTCTTAAATGCTGATGTTTGTGGTCTTAAATGCTGATGTTTATGGTCTGAAATGCTGTTGTTTCTGGTCTTAAATGCTGTTGTTTATGGTCTTAAATGTTGTTTCTTGTCTTAAATGCTGTTGGGTTTCTGGTCTTAAATGCTGTTGTTTGTGGTCTTATATGCTGTTGTTTGTGGTCTTACATGTTGTTGTTTCTGGTCTTAAATGCTGTTGTTTATGGTCTTAAATGCTGTTGGGTTTCTGGTCTTAAATGCTGTTGTTTGTGGTCTTAAATGATGTTGTTTATGGTCTTAGATGCTGTTGTTTCTGGCCTTAAATGCTGTAGTTTATGGTCTTAAATGCTGTTGTTTATGGTCTTGAATACTGTTGTTTGTGGTCTTAAATGCTGTTGTTTGTGGTCTTAAATGCTGTTGTTTCTGGTCTTAAATGCTGTTGTTTCTGGGCTTAAATGCTGTTGTTTATGGTCTTAAATGCTGTTGTTTATGGTCTTAAATGCTGATGTTTGTGGTCTTAAATGCTGTTGTTTGTGGTCTTAAATGCTGTTGTTTCGGGTCTTAAATGCTGTTGTTTCAAGGTCTTAAATGCTGTTGTTTGTGGTCTTAAATACTGTTGTTTCTGGTCTTAAATGTTGTTGTTTCTGGTCTTAAATGCTGTTTCTGGTCTTAAATGCTGTTGTTAATTGTCTTAAATGCTGATGTATATGGGCTTAAATGCTGTTGTTTCTGGTCTTAAATGCTGTTGTTTCTGGTCTTAAATGCTGTTGTTTCTGGTCTTAAATGCTGTTGTTTCTGGTCTTAAATGCTGTTGTTTATGGTCTTAAATGCTGTTGTTTATGGTCTTGAATACTGTTGTTTGTGGTCCTAAATGCTGTTGTTTGTGGTCTTAAATGCTGTTGTTTCTGGTCTTAAATGCTGATGTTTCTGGTCTTAAATGCTGTTGTTTGTGGTCTTAAATACTGTTGTTTCTGGTCTTAAATGTTGTTGTTTCTGGTCTTAAATGCTGTTTCTGGTCTTAAATGCTGTTGTTTCTGGTCTTAAATGCTGTTGTTTATGGTCTTAAATGCTGTTGTTTCTGGTCTTAAATGCTGTTGTTTCTGGTCTAAAATGCTGTTGTTTATGGTCTTAAATGCTGTTGTGTATGGTCTTAAATGCTGTTGTTTATGGTCTTAAATGCTGTTGTTTGTGGTCTTAAATGCTGTTGGGTATGGTCTTAAATGCTTTTGTTTCTGGTCTAAAATGCTGTTGTTCATGGTCTTACCTGCTGTTGTTTCTGGTCTTAAATGCTGATGTTTGTGGTCTTAAATGCTGATGTTTATGGTCTTAAATGCTGTTATTTCTGGTCTTAAATGCTGTTGATTCTGGTCTTAAATGATGTTGTTTCTGGTCTTAAATGCTGTTGATTCTGGTCTTAAATGATGTTGTTTCTGGTCGTAAATGCTGTTGTTTCTAGTCTTAAATGCTGTTGTTTCTTGTCTTAAATGCTGTTGTTTGTGGTCTTAAATGCTGAAGTTTATGGTCTTAAATGCTGTTATTTCTGGTCTTAAATGCTGTTGTTTGTGGTCTTAAATGCTGTTGTTTATGGTCTTAAATGCTGTTGTTTGTGGTCTTAAATGTTGTTTCTTGTCTTAAATGCTGTTGGGTTTCTGGTCTTAAATGCTGTTGTTTGTGGTCTTATATGCGTTTGTTTGTGGTCTTACATGCTGTTGTTTCTGGTCTTAAATGCTGTTGTCTATGGTCTTAAATGCTGTTGGGTTTCTGGTCTTAAATGCTGTTGTTTGTGGTCTTAAATGATGTTGTTTATGGTCTTAGATGCTGTTGTTTCTGGCCTTAAATGCTGTAGTTTATGGTCTTAAATGCTGTTGTTTATGGTCTTGAATACTGTTGTTTGTGGTCTTAAATGCTGTTGTTTGTGGTCTTAAATGCTGTTGTTTCTGGTCTTAAATGCTGTTGTTTCTGGGCTTAAATGCTGTTGTTTGTGGTCTTAAATGCTGTTGTTTATGGTCTTACATGCTGTTGTTTCTGGCCTTAAATGCTGTTGTTTCTGGTCTTAAATGCTGTTGTTTGTGGTCTTAAATACTGTTGTTTCTGGTCTTAAATGTTGTTGTTTCTGGTCTTAAATGCTGTTTCTGGTCTTAAATGCTGTTTCTGGTCTTAAATGCTGTTGTTTCTGGTCTTAAATGCTGTTGTTTCTGGTCTTAAATGCTGTTGTTTCTGGTCTTAAATGCTGATGTTTATGGGCTTAAATGCTGTTGTTTATGGTCTTAAATGCTGTTGTTTGTGGTCTTAAATGCTGTTGTTTGTGATCTTAAATGCTGTTGTTTATGGTCTTAAATGCTGTTGTTTGTGGTCTTAAATGTTGTTTGTGGTCTTAAATGCTGTTGTTTCTTGTCTTAAATGCTGTTGTTTCTGGTCTTAAATGCTGTTGTTTCTGGTCTTAAATGCTGTTGTTTATGGTCTTAAATGCTGTTGTTTGTGGTCTTAAATGTTGTTTGTGGTCTTAAATGCTGTTGTTTCTTGTCTTAAATGCTGTTGTTTCTGGTCTTAAATGCTGTTGTTTATGGTCTTAAATGCTGTTGTTTATGGTCTTAAATGCTGATGTTTGTGGTCTTAAATGCTGTTGTTTGTGGTCTTAAATGCTGTTGTTTCGGGTCTTAAATGCTGTTGTTTCAAGGTCTTAAATGCTGTTGTTTGTGGTCTTAAATACTGTTGTTTCTGGTCTTAAATGTTGTTGTTTCTGGTCTTAAATGCTGTTTCTGGTCTTAAATGCTGTTGTTTCTGGTCTTAAATGCTGTTGTTTATGGTCTTAAATGCTGTTGTTTCTGGTCTTAAATGCTGATGTATATGGGCTTAAATGCTGTTGTTTCTGGTCTTAAATGCTGTTGTTTCTGGTCTTAAATGCTGTTGTTTCTGGTCTTAAATGCTGTTGTTTCTGGTCTTAAATGCTGTTGTTTATGGTCTTAGATGCTGTTGTTTCTGGCCTTAAATGCTGTAGTTTATGGTCTTAAATGCTGTTGTTTATGGTCTTGAATACTGTTGTTTGTGGTCTTAAATGCTGTTGTTTGTGGTCTTAAATGCTGTTGTTTCTGGTCTTAAATGCTGTTGTTTCTGGGCTTAAATGCTGTTGTTTATGGTCTTAAATGCTGTTGTTTATGGTCTTAAATGCTGATGTTTGTGGTCTTAAATGCTGTTGTTTGTGGTCTTAAATGCTGTTGTTTCGGGTCTTAAATGCTGTTGTTTCAAGGTCTTAAATGCTGTTGTTTGTGGTCTTAAATACTGTTGTTTCTGGTCTTAAATGTTGTTGTTTCTGGTCTTAAATGCTGTTTCTGGTCTTAAATGCTGTTGTTAATTGTCTTAAATGCTGATGTTTCTGGTCTTAAATGCTGTTGTTTCTGGTCTTAAATGCTGTTGTTTCTGGTCTTAAATGCTGTTGTTTCTGGTCTTAAATGCTGTTGTTTATGGTCTTAAATGCTGTTGTTTATGGTCTTGAATACTGTTGTTTGTGGTCCTAAATGCTGTTGTTTGTGGTCTTAAATGCTGTTGTTTCTGGTCTTAAATGCTGATGTTTCTGGTCTTAAATGCTGTTGTTTGTGGTCTTAAATACTGTTGTTTCTGGTCTTAAATGTTGTTGTTTCTGGTCTTAAATGCTGTTTCTGGTCTTAAATGCTGTTGTTTCTGGTCTTAAATGCTGTTGTTTATGGTCTTAAATGCTGTTGTTTCTGGTCTTAAATGCTGTTGTTTCTGGTCTAAAATGCTGTTGTTTATGGTCTTAAATGCTGTTGTGTATGGTCTTAAATGCTGTTGTTTATGGTCTTAAATGCTGTTGTTTGTGGTCTTAAATGCTGTTGGGTATGGTCTTAAATGCTTTTGTTTCTGGTCTAAAATGCTGTTGTTCATGGTCTTACCTGCTGTTGTTTCTGGTCTTAAATGCTGATGTTTGTGGTCTTAAATGCTGATGTTTATGGTCTTAAATGCTGTTATTTCTGGTCTTAAATGCTGTTGATTCTGGTCTTAAATGATGTTGTTTCTGGTCTTAAATGCTGTTGATTCTGGTCTTAAATGATGTTGTTTCTGGTCTTAAATGCTGTTGTTTCTAGTCTTAAATGCTGTTGTTTCTTGTCTTAAATGCTGTTGTTTGTGGTCTTAAATGCTGAAGTTTATGGTCTTAAATGCTGTTATTTCTGGTCTTAAATGCTGTTGTTTGTGGTCTTAAATGCTGTTGTTTATGGTCTTAAATGCTGTTGTTTGTGGTCTTAAATGCTGTTGTTTATGGTCTTACATGCTGTTGTTTCTGGCCTTAAATGCTGTTGTTTCTGGTCTTAAATGCTGTTGTTTGTGGTCTTAAATACTGTTGTTTCTGGTCTTAAATGTTGTTGTTTCTGGTCTTAAATGCTGTTTCTGGTCTTAAATGCTGTTTCTGGTCTTAAATGCTGTTGTTTCTGGTCTTAAATGCTGTTGTTTCTGGTCTTAAATGCTGTTGTTTCTGGTCTTAAATGCTGATGTTTATGGTCTTAAATGCTGTTATTTCTGGTCTTAAATGCTGTTGATTCTGGTCTTAAATGATGTTGTTTCTGGTCTTAAATGCTGTTGATTCTGGTCTTAAATGATGTTGTTTCTGGTCTTAAATGCTGTTGTTTCTAGTCTTAAATGCTGTTGTTTCTTGTCTTAAATGCTGTTGTTTGTGGTCTTAAATGCTGAAGTTTATGGTCTTAAATGCTGTTATTTCTGGTCTTAAATGCTGTTGTTTGTGGTCTTAAATGCTGTTGTTTATGGTCTTAAATGCTGTTGTTTGTGGTCTTAAATGTTGTTTCTTGTCTTAAATGCTGTTGGGTTTCTGGTCTTAAATGCTGTTGTTTGTGGTCTTATATGCGTTTGTTTGTGGTCTTACATGCTGTTGTTTCTGGTCTTAAATGCTGTTGTCTATGGTCTTAAATGCTGTTGGGTTTCTGGTCTTAAATGCTGTTGTTTGTGGTCTTAAATGATGTTGTTTATGGTCTTAGATGCTGTTGTTTCTGGCCTTAAATGCTGTAGTTTATGGTCTTAAATGCTGTTGTTTATGGTCTTGAATACTGTTGTTTGTGGTCTTAAATGCTGTTGTTTGTGGTCTTAAATGCTGTTGTTTCTGGTCTTAAATGCTGTTGTTTCTGGGCTTAAATGCTGTTGTTTGTGGTCTTAAATGCTGTTGTTTATGGTCTTACATGCTGTTGTTTCTGGCCTTAAATGCTGTTGTTTCTGGTCTTAAATGCTGTTGTTTGTGGTCTTAAATACTGTTGTTTCTGGTCTTAAATGTTGTTGTTTCTGGTCTTAAATGCTGTTTCTGGTCTTAAATGCTGTTTCTGGTCTTAAATGCTGTTGTTTCTGGTCTTAAATGCTGTTGTTTCTGGTCTTAAATGCTGTTGTTTCTGGTCTTAAATGCTGATGTTTATGGGCTTAAATGCTGTTGTTTATGGTCTTAAATGCTGTTGTTTGTGGTCTTAAATGCTGTTGTTTGTGATCTTAAATGCTGTTGTTTATGGTCTTAAATGCTGTTGTTTGTGGTCTTAAATGTTGTTTGTGGTCTTAAATGCTGTTGTTTCTTGTCTTAAATGCTGTTGTTTCTGGTCTTAAATGCTGTTGTTTCTGGTCTTAAATGCTGTTGTTTATGGTCTTAAATGCTGATGTTTGTGGTCTTAAATGCTGTTGTTTGTGGTCTTAAATGCTGTTGTTTCGGGTCTTAAATGCTGTTGTTTCAAGGTCTTAAATGCTGTTGTTTGTGGTCTTAAATACTGTTGTTTCTGGTCTTAAATGTTGTTGTTTCTGGTCTTAAATGCTGTTTCTGGTCTTAAATGCTGTTGTTTCTGGTCTTAAATGCTGTTGTTTATGGTCTTAAATGCTGTTGTTTCTGGTCTTAAATGCTGATGTATATGGGCTTAAATGCTGTTGTTTCTGGTCTTAAATGCTGTTGTTTCTGGTCTTAAATGCTGTTGTTTCTGGTCTTAAATGCTGTTGTTTCTGGTCTTAAATGCTGTTGTTTATGGTCTTAGATGCTGTTGTTTCTGGCCTTAAATGCTGTAGTTTATGGTCTTAAATGCTGTTGTTTATGGTCTTGAATACTGTTGTTTGTGGTCTTAAATGCTGTTGTTTGTGGTCTTAAATGCTGTTGTTTCTGGTCTTAAATGCTGTTGTTTCTGGGCTTAAATGCTGTTGTTTATGGTCTTAAATGCTGTTGTTTATGGTCTTAAATGCTGATGTTTGTGGTCTTAAATGCTGTTGTTTGTGGTCTTAAATGCTGTTGTTTCGGGTCTTAAATGCTGTTGTTTCAAGGTCTTAAATGCTGTTGTTTGTGGTCTTAAATACTGTTGTTTCTGGTCTTAAATGTTGTTGTTTCTGGTCTTAAATGCTGTTTCTGGTCTTAAATGCTGTTGTTAATTGTCTTAAATGCTGATGTATATGGGCTTAAATGCTGTTGTTTCTGGTCTTAAATGCTGTTGTTTCTGGTCTTAAATGCTGTTGTTTCTGGTCTTAAATGCTGTTGTTTCTGGTCTTAAATGCTGTTGTTTATGGTCTTAAATGCTGTTGTTTATGGTCTTGAATACTGTTGTTTGTGGTCCTAAATGCTGTTGTTTGTGGTCTTAAATGCTGTTGTTTCTGGTCTTAAATGCTGATGTTTCTGGTCTTAAATGCTGTTGTTTGTGGTCTTAAATACTGTTGTTTCTGGTCTTAAATGTTGTTGTTTCTGGTCTTAAATGCTGTTTCTGGTCTTAAATGCTGTTGTTTCTGGTCTTAAATGCTGTTGTTTATGGTCTTAAATGCTGTTGTTTCTGGTCTTAAATGCTGTTGTTTCTGGTCTAAAATGCTGTTGTTTATGGTCTTAAATGCTGTTGTGTATGGTCTTAAATGCTGTTGTTTATGGTCTTAAATGCTGTTGTTTGTGGTCTTAAATGCTGTTGGGTATGGTCTTAAATGCTTTTGTTTCTGGTCTAAAATGCTGTTGTTCATGGTCTTACCTGCTGTTGTTTCTGGTCTTAAATGCTGATGTTTGTGGTCTTAAATGCTGATGTTTATGGTCTTAAATGCTGTTATTTCTGGTCTTAAATGCTGTTGATTCTGGTCTTAAATGATGTTGTTTCTGGTCTTAAATGCTGTTGATTCTGGTCTTAAATGATGTTGTTTCTGGTCTTAAATGCTGTTGTTTCTAGTCTTAAATGCTGTTGTTTCTTGTCTTAAATGCTGTTGTTTGTGGTCTTAAATGCTGAAGTTTATGGTCTTAAATGCTGTTATTTCTGGTCTTAAATGCTGTTGTTTGTGGTCTTAAATGCTGTTGTTTATGGTCTTAAATGCTGTTGTTTGTGGTCTTAAATGTTGTTTCTTGTCTTAAATGCTGTTGGGTTTCTGGTCTTAAATGCTGTTGTTTGTGGTCTTATATGCGTTTGTTTGTGGTCTTACATGCTGTTGTTTCTGGTCTTAAATGCTGTTGTCTATGGTCTTAAATGCTGTTGGGTTTCTGGTCTTAAATGCTGTTGTTTGTGGTCTTAAATGATGTTGTTTATGGTCTTAGATGCTGTTGTTTCTGGCCTTAAATGCTGTAGTTTATGGTCTTAAATGCTGTTGTTTATGGTCTTGAATACTGTTGTTTGTGGTCTTAAATGCTGTTGTTTGTGGTCTTAAATGCTGTTGTTTCTGGTCTTAAATGCTGTTGTTTCTGGGCTTAAATGCTGTTGTTTGTGGTCTTAAATGCTGTTGTTTATGGTCTTACATGCTGTTGTTTCTGGCCTTAAATGCTGTTGTTTCTGGTCTTAAATGCTGTTGTTTGTGGTCTTAAATACTGTTGTTTCTGGTCTTAAATGTTGTTGTTTCTGGTCTTAAATGCTGTTTCTGGTCTTAAATGCTGTTTCTGGTCTTAAATGCTGTTGTTTCTGGTCTTAAATGCTGTTGTTTCTGGTCTTAAATGCTGTTGTTTCTGGTCTTAAATGCTGATGTTTATGGGCTTAAATGCTGTTGTTTATGGTCTTAAATGCTGTTGTTTGTGGTCTTAAATGCTGTTGTTTGTGATCTTAAATGCTGTTGTTTATGGTCTTAAATGCTGTTGTTTGTGGTCTTAAATGTTGTTTGTGGTCTTAAATGCTGTTGTTTCTTGTCTTAAATGCTGTTGTTTCTGGTCTTAAATGCTGTTGTTTCTGGTCTTAAATGCTGTTGTTTATGGTCTTAAATGCTGTTGTTTGTGGTCTTAAATGTTGTTTGTGGTCTTAAATGCTGTTGTTTCTTGTCTTAAATGCTGTTGTTTCTGGTCTTAAATGCTGTTGTTTATGGTCTTAAATGCTGTTGTTTATGGTCTTAAATGCTGATGTTTGTGGTCTTAAATGCTGTTGTTTGTGGTCTTAAATGCTGTTGTTTCGGGTCTTAAATGCTGTTGTTTCAAGGTCTTAAATGCTGTTGTTTGTGGTCTTAAATACTGTTGTTTCTGGTCTTAAATGTTGTTGTTTCTGGTCTTAAATGCTGTTTCTGGTCTTAAATGCTGTTGTTTCTGGTCTTAAATGCTGTTGTTTATGGTCTTAAATGCTGTTGTTTCTGGTCTTAAATGCTGATGTATATGGGCTTAAATGCTGTTGTTTCTGGTCTTAAATGCTGTTGTTTCTGGTCTTAAATGCTGTTGTTTCTGGTCTTAAATGCTGTTGTTTCTGGTCTTAAATGCTGTTGTTTATGGTCTTAGATGCTGTTGTTTCTGGCCTTAAATGCTGTAGTTTATGGTCTTAAATGCTGTTGTTTATGGTCTTGAATACTGTTGTTTGTGGTCTTAAATGCTGTTGTTTGTGGTCTTAAATGCTGTTGTTTCTGGTCTTAAATGCTGTTGTTTCTGGGCTTAAATGCTGTTGTTTGTGGTCTTAAATGCTGTTGTTTATGGTCTTACATGCTGTTGTTTCTGGCCTTAAATGCTGTTGTTTCTGGTCTTAAATGCTGTTGTTTGTGGTCTTAAATACTGTTGTTTCTGGTCTTAAATGTTGTTGTTTCTGGTCTTAAATGCTGTTTCTGGTCTTAAATGCTGTTGTTTCTGGTCTTAAATGCTGTTGTTTATGGTCTTAAATGCTGTTGTTTCTGGTCTTAAATGCTGATGTTTATGGGCTTAAATGCTGTTGTTTCTGGTCTTAAATGCTGTTGTTTCTGGTCTTAAATGCTGTTGTTTCTGGTCTTAAATGCTGATGTTTATGGGCTTAAATGCTGTTGTTTATGGTCTTAAATGCTGTTGTTTGTGGTCTTAAATGCTGTTGTTTCTGGTCTTAAATGCTGTTGTTTATGGTCTTAAATGCTGTTGTTTGTGGTCTTAAATGTTGTTTGTGGTCTTAAATGCTGTTGTTTCTTGTCTTAAATGCTGTTGTTTCTGGTCTTAAATGCTGTTGTTTCTGGTCTTAAATGCTGTTGTTTATGGTCTTAAATGCTGTTGTTTGTGGTCTTAAATGTTGTTTGTGGTCTTAAATGCTGTTGTTTCTTGTCTTAAATGCTGTTGTTTCTGGTCTTAAATGCTGTTGTTTATGGTCTTAAATGCTGTTGTTTCTTGTCTTAAATGCTGATGTTTGTGGTCTTAAATGCTGTTGTTTGTGGTCTTAAATGCTGTTGTTTCGGGTCTTAAATGCTGATGTTTATGGTCTTAAATGCTGTTGTGTATGGTCTTAAATGCTGTTGTTTATGGTCTTAAATGCTGTTGTTTCTGGTCTTAAATGCTGATGTTTATGGGCTTAAATGCTGTTGTTTCTGGTCTTAAATGCTGTTGTTTCTGGTCTTAAATGCTGTTGTTTCAAGGTCTTAAATGCTGTTGTTTGTGGTCTTAAATACTGTTGTTTCTGGTCTTAAATGTTGTTGTTTCTGGTCTTAAATGCTGTTTCTGGTCTTAAATGCTGTTGTTTCTGGTCTTAAATGCTGTTGTTTATGGTCTTAAATGCTGTTGTTTCTGGTCTTAAATGCTGATGTATATGGGCTTAAATGCTGTTGTTTCTGGTCTTAAATGCTGTTGTTTCTGGTCTTAAATGCTGTTGTTTCTGGTCTTAAATGCTGTTGTTTATGGTCTTAAATGCTGTTGTTTATGGTCTTGAATACTGTTGTTTGTGGTCCTAAATGCTGTTGTTTGTGGTCTTAAATGCTGTTGTTTCTGGTCTTAAATGCTGTTGTTTCTGGTCTTAAATGCTGTTGTTTGTGGTCTTAAATACTGTTGTTTCTGGTCTTAAATGTTGTTGTTTCTGGTCTTAAATGCTGTTTCTGGTCTTAAATGCTGTTGTTTATGGTCTTAAATGCTGTTGTTTCTGGTCTTAAATGCTGTTGTTTCTGGTCTAAAATGCTGTTGTTTATGGTCTTAAATGCTGTTGTGTATGGTCTTAAATGCTGTTGTTTATGGTCTTAAATGCTGTTGTTTGTGGTCTTAAATGCTGTTGGGTATGGTCTTAAATGCTGTTGTTTCTGGTCTAAAATGCTGTTGTTCATGGTCTTACCTGCTGTTGTTTCTGGTCTTAAATGCTGATGTTTGTGGTCTTAAATGCTGATGTTTATGGTCTTAAATGCTGTTATTTCTGGTCTTAAATGCTGTTGATTCTGGTCTTAAATGATGTTGTTTCTGGTCTTAAATGCTGTTGATTCTGGTCTTAAATGATGTTGTTTCTGGTCTTAAATGCTGTTGTTTCTAGTCTTAAATGCTGTTGTTTCTTGTCTTAAATGCTGTTGTTTGTGGTCTTAAATGCTGAAGTTTATGGTCTTAAATGCTGTTATTTCTGGTCTTAAATGCTGTTGTTTCTGGTCTTAAATGCTGTTGTTTATGGTCTTAAATGTTGTTTCTTGTCTTAAATGCTGTTGGGTTTCTGGTCTTAAATGCTGTTGTTTGTGGTCTTATATGCTGTTGTTTGTGGTCTTACATGCTGTTGTTTCTGGTCTTAAATGCTGTTGTTTATGGTCTTAAATGCTGTTGGGTTTCTGGTCTTAAATGCTGTTGTTTGTGGTCTTAAATGATGTTGTTTATGGTCTTGGATGCTGTTGTTTCTGGCCTTAAATGCTGTAGTTTATGGTCTTAAATGCTGTTGTTTATGGTCTTGAATACTGTTGTTTGTGGTCTTAAATGCTGTTGTTTGTGGTCTTAAATGCTGTTGTTTCTGGTCTTAAATGCTGTTGTTTCTGGGCTTAAATGCTGTTGTTTGTGGTCTTAAATGCTGTTGTTTATGGTCTTACATGCTGTTGTTTCTGGCCTTAAATGCTGTTGTTTCTGGTCTTAAATGCTGTTGTTTGTGGTCTTAAATACTGTTGTTTCTGGTCTTAAATGTTGTTGTTTCTGGTCTTAAATGCTGTTTCTGGTCTTAAATGCTGTTGTTTCTGGTCTTAAATGCTGTTGTTTATGGGCTTAAATGCTGTTGTTTCTGGTCTTAAATGCTGTTGTTTCTGGTCTTAAATGCTGTTGTTTCTGGTCTTAAATGCTGTTATTTATGGTCTTAAATGCTGTTGTTTATGGTCTTGAATACTGTTGTTTGTGGTCTTAAATGCTGTTGTTTGTGGTCTTAAATGCTGTTGTTTCTGGTCTTAAATGCTGTTGTTTCTGGTCTTAAATGCTGTTGTTTGTGGTCTTAAATACTGTTGTTTCTGGTCTTAAATGTTGTTGTTTCTGGTCTTAAATGCTGTTTCTGGTCTTAAATGCTGTTGTTTCTGGTCTTAAATGCTGTTGTTTCTGGTCTTAAATGCTGTTGTTTCTGGTCTTAAATGCTGATGTTTATGGGCTTAAATGCTGTTGTTTCTGGTCTTAAATGCTGTTGTTTATGGTCTTAAATGCTGTTGTTTGTGGTCTTAAATACTGTTTTTTCTGGTCTTAAATGCTGTTGTTTATGGTCTTAAATGCTGTTGTTTCTGGTCTAAAATGCTGTTGTTTCTGGTCTTAAATGCTGTTGTTTCTGGTCTTAAATGCTGTTGTTTCTGGTCTTAAATGCTGTTGTTTCTGGTCTTAAATGCTGTTGTTTCTGGTCTTAAATGCTGTTGTTTCTGGTCTTAAATGCTGTTGTTTCTGGTCTTAAATGCTGATGTTTATGGGCTTAAATGCTGTTGTTTATGGTCTTAAATGCTGTTGTTTGTGGTCTTAAATGCTGTTGTTTCTGGTCTTAAATGCTGTTGTTTATGGTCTTAAATGCTGTTGTTTGTGGTCTTAAATGTTGTTTGTGGTCTTAAATGCTGTTGTTTCTTGTCTTAAATGCTGTTGTTTCTGGTCTTAAATGCTGTTGTTTCTGGTCTTAAATGCTGTTGTTTATGGTCTTAAATGCTGTTGTTTGTGGTCTTAAATGTTGTTTGTGGTCTTAAATGCTGTTGTTTCTTGTCTTAAATGCTGTTGTTTCTGGCCTTAAATGCTGTAGTTTATGGTCTTAAATGCTGTTGTTTATGGTCTTGAATACTGTTTTTTGTGGTCTTAAATGCTGTTGTTTGTGGTCTTAAATGCTGTTGTTTCTGGTCTTAAATGCTGTTGTTTCTGGGCTTAAATGCTGTTGTTTCTGGTCTTAAATGCTGTTGTTTGTGGTCTTAAATGCTGTTGTTTGTGGTCTTAAATGCTGTTGTTTATGGTCTTAAATGCTGTTGTTTCTGGTCTTAAATGCTGATGTATATGGTCTTAAATGCTGTTATTTCTGGTCTTAAATGCTGTTGTTTCTAGTCTTAAATGCTGTTGTTTCTTGTCTTAAATGCTGTTGTTTGTGGTCTTAAATGCTGTTGTTTCTGGTCTTAAATGCTGTTGTTTCTGGTCTTAAATGCTGTTGTTTCTGGTCTTAAATGCTGTTGTTTCTGGTCTTAAATGCTGTTGTTTCTGGTCTTAAATGCTGTTGTTTCTGGTCTTAAATGCTGTTGTTTCTGGTCTTAAATGCTGTTGTTTGTGGTCTTAAATGCTGTTGTTTATGGTCTTAAATGCTGTTGTTTATGGTCTTAAATGCTGTTGTTTCTGGTCTTAAATGCTGTTGTTTGTGGTCTTAAATACTGTTGTTTCTGGTCTTAAATGTTGTTGTTTCTGGTCTTAAATGCTGTTTCTGGTCTTAAATGCTGTTGTTTCTGGTCTTAAATGCTGTTGTTTATGGTCTTAAATGCTGTTGTTTCTGGTCTTAAATGCTGTTGTTTCTGGTCTAAAATGCTGTTGTTTATGGTCTTAAATGCTGTTGTGTATGGTCTTAAATGCTGTTGTTTCTGGCCTTAAATGCTGTAGTTTATGGTCTTAAATGCTGTTGTTTATGGTCTTGAATACTGTTGTTTGTGGTCTTAAATGCTGTTGTTTGTGGTCTTAAATGCTGTTGTTTCTGGTCTTAAATGCTGTTGTTTCTGGGCTTAAATGCTGTTGTTTGTGGTCTTAAATGCTGTTGTTTATGGTCTTACATGCTGTTGTTTCTGGCCTTAAATGCTGTTGTTTCTGGTCTTAAATGCTGTTGTTTGTGGTCTTAAATACTGTTGTTTCTGGTCTTAAATGTTGTTGTTTCTGGTCTTAAATGCTGTTTCTGGTCTTAAATGCTGTTGTTTCTGGTCTTAAATGCTGTTGTTTATGGTCTTAAATGCTGTTGTTTCTGGTCTTAAATGCTGATGTTTATGGGCTTAAATGCTGTTGTTTCTGGTCTTAAATGCTGTTGTTTCTGGTCTTAAATGCTGTTGTTTCTGGTCTTAAATGCTGATGTTTATGGGCTTAAATGCTGTTGTTTATGGTCTTAAATGCTGTTGTTTGTGGTCTTAAATGCTGTTGTTTCTGGTCTTAAATGCTGTTGTTTATGGTCTTAAATGCTGTTGTTTGTGGTCTTAAATGTTGTTTGTGGTCTTAAATGCTGTTGTTTCTTGTCTTAAATGCTGTTGTTTCTGGTCTTAAATGCTGTTGTTTCTGGTCTTAAATGCTGTTGTTTATGGTCTTAAATGCTGTTGTTTGTGGTCTTAAATGTTGTTTGTGGTCTTAAATGCTGTTGTTTCTTGTCTTAAATGCTGTTGTTTCTGGTCTTAAATGCTGTTGTTTATGGTCTTAAATGCTGTTGTTTCTTGTCTTAAATGCTGATGTTTGTGGTCTTAAATGCTGTTGTTTGTGGTCTTAAATGCTGTTGTTTCGGGTCTTAAATGCTGATGTTTATGGTCTTAAATGCTGTTGTGTATGGTCTTAAATGCTGTTGTTTATGGTCTTAAATGCTGTTGTTTCTGGTCTTAAATGCTGATGTTTATGGGCTTAAATGCTGTTGTTTCTGGTCTTAAATGCTGTTGTTTCTGGTCTTAAATGCTGTTGTTTCAAGGTCTTAAATGCTGTTGTTTGTGGTCTTAAATACTGTTGTTTCTGGTCTTAAATGTTGTTGTTTCTGGTCTTAAATGCTGTTTCTGGTCTTAAATGCTGTTGTTTCTGGTCTTAAATGCTGTTGTTTATGGTCTTAAATGCTGTTGTTTCTGGTCTTAAATGCTGATGTATATGGGCTTAAATGCTGTTGTTTCTGGTCTTAAATGCTGTTGTTTCTGGTCTTAAATGCTGTTGTTTCTGGTCTTAAATGCTGTTGTTTATGGTCTTAAATGCTGTTGTTTATGGTCTTGAATACTGTTGTTTGTGGTCCTAAATGCTGTTGTTTGTGGTCTTAAATGCTGTTGTTTCTGGTCTTAAATGCTGTTGTTTCTGGTCTTAAATGCTGTTGTTTGTGGTCTTAAATACTGTTGTTTCTGGTCTTAAATGTTGTTGTTTCTGGTCTTAAATGCTGTTTCTGGTCTTAAATGCTGTTGTTTATGGTCTTAAATGCTGTTGTTTCTGGTCTTAAATGCTGTTGTTTCTGGTCTAAAATGCTGTTGTTTATGGTCTTAAATGCTGTTGTGTATGGTCTTAAATGCTGTTGTTTATGGTCTTAAATGCTGTTGTTTGTGGTCTTAAATGCTGTTGGGTATGGTCTTAAATGCTGTTGTTTCTGGTCTAAAATGCTGTTGTTCATGGTTTTACCTGCTGTTGTTTCTGGTCTTAAATGCTGATGTTTGTGGTCTTAAATGCTGATGTTTATGGTCTTAAATGCTGTTATTTCTGGTCTTAAATGCTGTTGATTCTGGTCTTAAATGATGTTGTTTCTGGTCTTAAATGCTGTTGATTCTGGTCTTAAATGATGTTGTTTCTGGTCTTAAATGCTGTTGTTTCTAGTCTTAAATGCTGTTGTTTCTTGTCTTAAATGCTGTTGTTTGTGGTCTTAAATGCTGAAGTTTATGGTCTTAAATGCTGTTATTTCTGGTCTTAAATGCTGTTGTTTCTGGTCTTAAATGCTGTTGTTTATGGTCTTAAATGTTGTTTCTTGTCTTAAATGCTGTTGGGTTTCTGGTCTTAAATGCTGTTGTTTGTGGTCTTATATGCTGTTGTTTGTGGTCTTACATGCTGTTGTTTCTGGTCTTAAATGCTGTTGTTTATGGTCTTAAATGCTGTTGGGTTTCTGGTCTTAAATGCTGTTGTTTGTGGTCTTAAATGATGTTGTTTATGGTCTTGGATGCTGTTGTTTCTGGCCTTAAATGCTGTAGTTTATGGTCTTAAATGCTGTTGTTTATGGTCTTGAATACTGTTGTTTGTGGTCTTAAATGCTGTTGTTTGTGGTCTTAAATGCTGTTGTTTCTGGTCTTAAATGCTGTTGTTTCTGGGCTTAAATGCTGTTGTTTGTGGTCTTAAATGCTGTTGTTTATGGTCTTACATGCTGTTGTTTCTGGCCTTAAATGCTGTTGTTTCTGGTCTTAAATGCTGTTGTTTGTGGTCTTAAATACTGTTGTTTCTGGTCTTAAATGTTGTTGTTTCTGGTCTTAAATGCTGTTTCTGGTCTTAAATGCTGTTGTTTCTGGTCTTAAATGCTGTTGTTTATGGGCTTAAATGCTGTTGTTTCTGGTCTTAAATGCTGTTGTTTCTGGTCTTAAATGCTGTTGTTTCTGGTCTTAAATGCTGTTATTTATGGTCTTAAATGCTGTTGTTTATGGTCTTGAATACTGTTGTTTGTGGTCTTAAATGCTGTTGTTTGTGGTCTTAAATGCTGTTGTTTCTGGTCTTAAATGCTGTTGTTTCTGGTCTTAAATGCTGTTGTTTGTGGTCTTAAATACTGTTGTTTCTGGTCTTAAATGTTGTTGTTTCTGGTCTTAAATGCTGTTTCTGGTCTTAAATGCTGTTGTTTCTGGTCTTAAATGCTGTTGTTTCTGGTCTTAAATGCTGTTGTTTCTGGTCTTAAATGCTGATGTTTATGGGCTTAAATGCTGTTGTTTCTGGTCTTAAATGCTGTTGTTTATGGTCTTAAATGCTGTTGTTTGTGGTCTTAAATACTGTTTTTTCTGGTCTTAAATGCTGTTGTTTATGGTCTTAAATGCTGTTGTTTCTGGTCTAAAATGCTGTTGTTTCTGGTCTTAAATGCTGTTGTTTCTGGTCTTAAATGCTGTTGTTTCTGGTCTTAAATGCTGTTGTTTCTGGTCTTAAATGCTGTTGTTTCTGGTCTTAAATGCTGTTGTTTCTGGTCTTAAATGCTGTTGTTTCTGGTCTTAAATGCTGATGTTTATGGGCTTAAATGCTGTTGTTTATGGTCTTAAATGCTGTTGTTTGTGGTCTTAAATGCTGTTGTTTCTGGTCTTAAATGCTGTTGTTTATGGTCTTAAATGCTGTTGTTTGTGGTCTTAAATGTTGTTTGTGGTCTTAAATGCTGTTGTTTCTTGTCTTAAATGCTGTTGTTTCTGGTCTTAAATGCTGTTGTTTCTGGTCTTAAATGCTGTTGTTTATGGTCTTAAATGCTGTTGTTTGTGGTCTTAAATGTTGTTTGTGGTCTTAAATGCTGTTGTTTCTTGTCTTAAATGCTGTTGTTTCTGGCCTTAAATGCTGTAGTTTATGGTCTTAAATGCTGTTGTTTATGGTCTTGAATACTGTTTTTTGTGGTCTTAAATGCTGTTGTTTGTGGTCTTAAATGCTGTTGTTTCTGGTCTTAAATGCTGTTGTTTCTGGGCTTAAATGCTGTTGTTTCTGGTCTTAAATGCTGTTGTTTGTGGTCTTAAATGCTGTTGTTTGTGGTCTTAAATGCTGTTGTTTATGGTCTTAAATGCTGTTGTTTCTGGTCTTAAATGCTGATGTATATGGTCTTAAATGCTGTTATTTCTGGTCTTAAATGCTGTTGTTTCTAGTCTTAAATGCTGTTGTTTCTTGTCTTAAATGCTGTTGTTTGTGGTCTTAAATGCTGTTGTTTCTGGTCTTAAATGCTGTTGTTTCTGGTCTTAAATGCTGTTGTTTCTGGTCTTAAATGCTGTTGTTTCTGGTCTTAAATGCTGTTGTTTCTGGTCTTAAATGCTGTTGTTTCTGGTCTTAAATGCTGTTGTTTCTGGTCTTAAATGCTGTTGTTTGTGGTCTTAAATGCTGTTGTTTATGGTCTTAAATGCTGTTGTTTATGGTCTTAAATGCTGTTGTTTCTGGTCTTAAATGCTGTTGTTTGTGGTCTTAAATACTGTTGTTTCTGGTCTTAAATGTTGTTGTTTCTGGTCTTAAATGCTGTTTCTGGTCTTAAATGCTGTTGTTTCTGGTCTTAAATGCTGTTGTTTATGGTCTTAAATGCTGTTGTTTCTGGTCTTAAATGCTGTTGTTTCTGGTCTAAAATGCTGTTGTTTATGGTCTTAAATGCTGTTGTGTATGGTCTTAAATGCTGTTGTTTATGGTCTTAAATGCTGTTGTTTGTGGTCTTAAATGCTGTTGGGTATGGTCTTAAATGCTGTTGTTTCTGGTCTAAAATGCTGTTGTTCATGGTCTTACCTGCTGTTGTTTCTGGTCTTAAATGCTGATGTTTGTGGTCTTAAATGCTGATGTTTATGGTCTTAAATGCTGTTATTTCTGGTCTTAAATGCTCTTGTTTCTAGTCTTAAATGCTGTTGTTTCTTGTCTTAAATGCTGTTGTTTGTGGTCTTAAATGCTGAAGTTTATGGTCTTAAATGCTGTTATTTCTGGTCTTAAATGCTGTTGTTTCTGGTCTTAAATGCTGTTGTTTATGGTCTTAAATGCTGTTGTTTGTGGTCTTAAATGTTGTTTCTTGTCTTAAATGCTGTTGGGTTTCTGGTCTTAAATGCTGTTGTTTGTGGTCTTATATGCTGTTGTTTGTGGTCTTACATGCTGTTGTTTCTGGTCTTAAATGCTGTTGTTTATGGTCTTAAATGTTGTTGGGTTTCTGGTCTTAAATGCTGTTGTTTGTGGTCTTAAATGATGTTGTTTATGGTCTTAGATGCTGTTGTTTCTGGCCTTAAATGCTGTAGTTTATGGTCTTAAATGCTGTTGTTTATGGTCTTGAATACTGTTTTTTGTGGTCTTAAATGCTGTTGTTTGTGGTCTTAAATGCTGTTGTTTGTGGTCTTAAATGCTGTTGTTTCTGGTCTTAAATGCTGTTGTTTCTGGGCTTAAATGCTGTTGTTTCTGGTCTTAAATGCTGTTGTTTCTGGTCTTAAATGCTGTTGTTTCTGGTCTTAAATGCTGATGTTTATGGGCTTAAATGCTGTTGTTTATGGTCTTAAATGCTGTTGTTTGTGGTCTTAAATGCTGTTGTTTCTGGTCTTAAATGCTGTTGTTTATGGTCTTAAATGCTGTTGTTTGTGGTCTTAAATGTTGTTTGTGGTCTTAAATGCTGTTGTTTCTTGTCTTAAATGCTGTTGTTTCTGGTCTTAAATGCTGTTGTTTCTGGTCTTAAATGCTGTTGTTTATGGTCTTAAATGCTGTTGTTTGTGGTCTTAAATGTTGTTTGTGGTCTTAAATGCTGTTGTTTCTTGTCTTAAATGCTGTTGTTTCTGGCCTTAAATGCTGTAGTTTATGGTCTTAAATGCTGTTGTTTATGGTCTTGAATACTGTTTTTTGTGGTCTTAAATGCTGTTGTTTGTGGTCTTAAATGCTGTTGTTTCTGGTCTTAAATGCTGTTGTTTCTGGGCTTAAATGCTGTTGTTTCTGGTCTTAAATGCTGTTGTTTGTGGTCTTAAATGCTGTTGTTTGTGGTCTTAAATGCTGTTGTTTATGGTCTTAAATGCTGTTGTTTCTGGTCTTAAATGCTGATGTATATGGTCTTAAATGCTGTTATTTCTGGTCTTAAATGCTGTTGTTTCTAGTCTTAAATGCTGTTGTTTCTTGTCTTAAATGCTGTTGTTTGTGGTCTTAAATGCTGTTGTTTCTGGTCTTAAATGCTGTTGTTTCTGGTCTTAAATGCTGTTGTTTCTGGTCTTAAATGCTGTTGTTTCTGGTCTTAAATGCTGTTGTTTCTGGTCTTAAATGCTGTTGTTTCTGGTCTTAAATGCTGTTGTTTCTGGTCTTAAATGCTGTTGTTTGTGGTCTTAAATGCTGTTGTTTATGGTCTTAAATGCTGTTGTTTATGGTCTTAAATGCTGTTGTTTCTGGTCTTAAATGCTGTTGTTTGTGGTCTTAAATACTGTTGTTTCTGGTCTTAAATGTTGTTGTTTCTGGTCTTAAATGCTGTTTCTGGTCTTAAATGCTGTTGTTTCTGGTCTTAAATGCTGTTGTTTATGGTCTTAAATGCTGTTGTTTCTGGTCTTAAATGCTGTTGTTTCTGGTCTAAAATGCTGTTGTTTATGGTCTTAAATGCTGTTGTGTATGGTCTTAAATGCTGTTGTTTATGGTCTTAAATGCTGTTGTTTGTGGTCTTAAATGCTGTTGGGTATGGTCTTAAATGCTGTTGTTTCTGGTCTAAAATGCTGTTGTTCATGGTCTTACCTGCTGTTGTTTCTGGTCTTAAATGCTGATGTTTGTGGTCTTAAATGCTGATGTTTATGGTCTTAAATGCTGTTATTTCTGGTCTTAAATGCTCTTGTTTCTAGTCTTAAATGCTGTTGTTTCTTGTCTTAAATGCTGTTGTTTGTGGTCTTAAATGCTGAAGTTTATGGTCTTAAATGCTGTTATTTCTGGTCTTAAATGCTGTTGTTTCTGGTCTTAAATGCTGTTGTTTATGGTCTTAAATGCTGTTGTTTGTGGTCTTAAATGTTGTTTCTTGTCTTAAATGCTGTTGGGTTTCTGGTCTTAAATGCTGTTGTTTGTGGTCTTATATGCTGTTGTTTGTGGTCTTACATGCTGTTGTTTCTGGTCTTAAATGCTGTTGTTTATGGTCTTAAATGTTGTTGGGTTTCTGGTCTTAAATGCTGTTGTTTGTGGTCTTAAATGATGTTGTTTATGGTCTTAGATGCTGTTGTTTCTGGCCTTAAATGCTGTAGTTTATGGTCTTAAATGCTGTTGTTTATGGTCTTGAATACTGTTTTTTGTGGTCTTAAATGCTGTTGTTTGTGGTCTTAAATGCTGTTGTTTGTGGTCTTAAATGCTGTTGTTTCTGGTCTTAAATGCTGTTGTTTCTGGGCTTAAATGCTGTTGTTTCTGGTCTTAAATGCTGTTGTTTGTGGTCTTAAATGCTGTTGTTTGTGGTCTTAAATGCTGTTGTTTGTGGTCTTAAATGCTGTTGTTTCTGGGCTTAAATGCTGTTGTTTGTGGTCTTAAATACTGTTGTTTCTGGTCTTAAATGTTGTTGTTTCTGGTCTTAAATGCTGTTGTTTGTGGTCTTAAATGCTGTTGTTTGTGGTCTTAAATGCTGTTGTTTGTGGTCTTAAATGCTGTTGTTTCTGGGCTTAAATGCTGTTGTTTGTGGTCTTAAATACTGTTGTTTCTGGTCTTAAATGTTGTTGTTTCTGGTCTTAAATAATGTTTCTGGTCTTAAATGCTGTTGTTTCTGGTCTTAAATGCTGTTGTTTATGGTCTTAAATGCTGTTGTTTCTGGTCTTAAATGCTGTTGTTTGTGGTCTTAAATACTGTTGTTTATGGTCTTAAATGCTGTTGTTTGTGGTCTTAAATACTGTTTTTTCTGGTCTTAAATGCTGTTGTTTATGGGCTTAAATGCTGTTGTTTCTGGTCTAAAATGCTGTTGTTTCTGGTCTTAAATGCTGTTGTTTGTGGTCTTAAATGCTGTTGTTTATGGTCTTAAATGCTGACGTTTATGGTCTTAAATGCTGTTATTTCTGGTCTTCAATGCTGTTGTTTCTGGTCTTAAATGCTGTTGTTTCTGGTCTTAAATGCTGTTGTTTGTGGTCTTAAATGCTGTTGTTTGTGGTCTTACATGCTGTTTTTTCTGGTCTTAAATGCTGTTGTTTATGGTCTTAAATGCTGTTGGGTTTCTGGTCTTAAATGCTGTTGTTTGTGGTCTTAAATGCTGTTGTTTATGGTCTTACATGCTGTTGTTTCTGGCCTTAAATGCTGTTGTTTATGGTCTTAAATGCTGTTGTTTATGGTCTTGAATACTGTTGTTTGTGGTCTTAAATGCTGTTGTTTGTGGTCTTAAATGCTGTTGTTTCTGGTCTTAAATGCTGTTGTTTCTGGTCTTAAATGCTGTTGTTTGTGGTATTAAATGCTGTTGTGTATGGTCTTAAATGCTGTTGTTTCTGGTCTTAAATGCTGTTGTTTCTGGTCTAAAATGCTGTTGTTTATGGTCTTAAATGCTGTTGTGAATATTCTTAAATGCTGTTGTTTATGGTCTTAAATGCTGTTGTTTGTGGTCTTAAATGCTGTTGGGTATGGTCTTAAATGCTGTTGTTTCTGGTCTAAAATGCTGTTGTTTATGGTCTTAAATGCTGTTGTTTCTGGTCTTAAATGATGTTGTTTATGGTCTTCAATGCTGTTGTTTGTGGTCTTAAATGCTGTTGTTTCTGGTCTTAAATGCTGTAGTTTCTGGTCTCAAATGCTGTTGTTTGTGGTCTTAAATACTGTTGTTTCTGGTCTTAAATGCTGTTGTTTCTGGTCTTAAATGCTGTTGTTTCTGGTCTTAAATGCTGTTGTTTATGGTCTTAAATGCTGTTGTTTGTGGTCGTAAATGTTGTTTGTGGTCTTAAATGCTGTTGTTTCTTGTCCTAAATGCTTTTGTTTCTGGTCTTAAATGATGTTGTTTCTGGTCTTAAATGCTGTTGTTTGTGGTCTTAAATGCTGTAGTGTATGGTCTTAAATGCTGTTGTTTCTGGTATAAAATGCTGTTGTTTATGGTCTTAAATGCTGTTGTGTATGGTCTAAAATGCTGTTATTCATGGTCTTAAATGCTGTTGTTTCTGGTCTTAAATGCTGTTGTTTCTGGTCTAAAATGCTGACGTTTCTGGTCTTAAATGCTGTTGTTTCTGGTCTTAAATGCTGTTGTTTCTGGTCTTAAATGGTGTTGTTTGTGATCTTAAATACTGTTGTTTCTGGTCTTAAATGTTGTTGTTTCTGGTCTTAAATGCTGTTTCTGGTCTTAAATGCTGTTGTTTCTGGTCTTAAATGCTGTTGTTTATGGTCTTAAATTCTGTTGTTTCTGGTCTTAAATGCTGATGTTTATGGGCTTAAATGCTGTTGTTTCTGGTCTTAAATGCTGTTGTTTCTGGTCTTAAATGCTCTTGTTTCTGGTCTTAAATGCTGTTGTTTCTGGTCTTAAATGCTGTTGTTTGTGGTCTTAAATGTTGTTTGTGGTCTTAAATGCTGTTGTTTCTTGTCTTAAATGCTGTTGTTTCTGGTCTTAAATGCTGTTGTTTGTGGTCTTAAATGCTGTTGTTTCTGGTCTTAAATGCTGTTGTTTCTTGTCTTAAATACTGTTGTTTCTGGTCTTGAATGCTGTTGTTTCTGGTCTTAAATGCTGTTGTTTCTGGTCTTAAATGCTGTTGTTTCTGGTCTTTAATGCTGTTGTTTGTGGTCTAAAATACTGTTGTTTATGGTCTTAAATGCTGTTGTGTATGGTCTTAAATGCTGTTGTTTATGGTCTTAAATGCTGTTGTTTGTGGTCTTAAATGCTGTTGGGGATGGTCTTAAATGCTGTTGTTTCTGGTCTAAAATGCTGTTGTTCATGGTCTTAAATGCTGTTGTTTCTGGTCTAAAATGCTGTTGTCTCTGGTCTTAAATGCTGTTGTTTCTGGTCTTAAATGCTGTTGTTTGTGGTCTTAAATGCTGTTGTTTGTTGTCTTAAATGCTGTTGTGTATGGTCTTAAATGCCGTTGTTTCTGGTCTAAAATGCTGTTGTTTATGGTCTTAAATGCTGTTGTGTAGTCTTAAATGCTGTTGTTTCTTGTCTTAAATGCTGTTGTTTGT